>NC_084849.1:4963406-5308406 GCF_033115175.1 Lepus europaeus | reverse complement strand
ATGCCTGTGTGTATGTGTGCAAACGTGTGCATGTTTGCATATGTGTATGGATATGCATGTGTGTGTATATAAGTGTGTGTTTACATATATGTGTGTATGTGTGCATATAAGTGTATGTGCTTACATGTATGTGTGTATATAAGTGTATGTGTTTACATATGTATGTATATGCACATGTGTGCACATGCATGTGTATGGGCGTGCATGTGTATGTATGCATGTGTACATGCATGCATGTATACACATGTTGTGTATGTGTATGTTTGTATATGTACATGTATGTGTATGTTCATGTATATGGATGTGTATTATGTATGTATATATGTGTATACGTGTGTATTATATGTACATGCATGTGTTGTGTGTATATACAGCTGTGCTGTGTGTATATATGCACGTGTGTGTATATGTATATGCATGTGTTATGTGTATTTGCATGTGTATATGTACATGTATGTTATGTGTGTATGTGTACACGTATGCATGTATGTGTATGCATGTTTGTGTGTACATATGTGTTATGTGTGCATGTATATGGATGGCTGTGTGCGCATATGTGCATGCATGTTTAAATGTGTGTACATGTGCTATGTGTGTATGTATATGTGTAGGTGTATGCACATGCATGTATGTGTATGTGTATTTGCATGTGTGTGCATGTGTTATGTGTGTATGTATATGGGTGTGTGTGCATGTGTGTGTGCATGTGTGTTATGTGTATATGGGTATGTGTAGTGTGTGTGTATATGTGCGTGTGTGCATGTGTATTATGTTTGTATATGGGTATGTGTGAGTGTAGTGTGTGTATATGTGCGTGTGTGCACGTGTATTATGTGTGTATATATGGGTATGTGTTTGTGTGTGTGTGCACGTGTATTATGTGTGTATATATGGGTATGTGTGTGTGTGCACGTGTATTATGTGTGTATATATGGGTATGTGTAGTGTGTGTAGTGTGTAGTGTGTGTGCACGTGTATTATGTGTGTATATGGGTATGTGTAGTGTGTGTGCACGTGTATTATGTGTGTATATATGGGTATGTGTGTGCGTGTGTGCACGTGTATTATGTGTGTATATATGGGTATGTGTGTAGTGTGCGTGTGTGCACGTGTATTATGTGTGTATATATGGGGATGTGTGTATATGTGCGTGTGTGCACGTGTATTATGTGTGTATATATGGGGATGTGTGTTTGTGTGTGTGTGTGTGTGCGGACTTGTTACACGGTTGCTGGCTCACACAGCTGTAGAGCTGCCGGCCCCGCCCTGTCCACCTGCAAGCCGGCGGGAGAGCTGAGAAGCCCAGTGGCGATGTGCGTTCCAGCCGGGGCCTAGCGGGCCGGACGGCGACTTCCTGTCTCAGGAATCCTGGGGGCTTTTCCGCCTGCTCCACCTGTGTGCTCCGCCCAGGCCTTAGCGGGCTGGAGACACCGCCCACACGGGGAGGACCGCCTTCTTCACGCCGGTCACCCGTTCGGATGTGAGCTCGGCCGTCACAGACAGCCTGCAGCAGTGCTGAACCACAGTGGGCCCCGAGGTCGCCAGGGAGCGCTCTCGCTCTCTGTGTCGGTGTCTTGTCCATCATCCATCCGCCTGTCATTCATCCCTCTGTCCACCTAGTCCCGCGTATGCTGTCAGAGGGGTGAACTTGGACACAGTACCCTTCCCTCCCGTGACTCAGAGAATGATGCTTGCGTTTGGCCCATGACAGGCACTGTCCATGTATCTGGGAGGGGCCCCGGCTGGCCCGGCAGGTACCGGCAAAACCGAGACCACCAAGGACCTCGCCAAAGCCCTGGGCTTGCTGTGTGTCGTGACCAACTGCGGCGAGGGCATGGATTACAAAGTAAGGCCGTGCTGTTGCTTCTGCGCCCAGGTCGCTGGGCGGAGAGGAGCGGGGCCCGCGGTCTTCCGTGCGCGGCGCGTTGGTGGCTGGGAGCTCTTCACTGGCAGCCTCAGGATGGACACGTGGCTGCTTTGTCAGCCGCAGGTGGAGCCAGGCTCGGGCAGATGGAGTAAAGCAGGCTGAGCGGGGCGCTAGGGAGTGGTGGGGGCTGTGGCCCCCCGGAGAAGAGCTGAGCTCAGCTTCGGTTCCCTGGCGCCACGTGGCACAGTGGACACGACTTGCTAGTATTTCGAGAGTAACTGGAAATCTGCATTTTGTGCAAAAATGTGAGCGTGCGTCATGTGGCGTGGCGCTCGGGCGTCCTGCAGGGAAGATCGGCCTGGGGGGCGGCCGCCTCTGTGCCGCGCCGACCCCTCGCGGGTGGCTTCAGCGTAGAAGATGCACGCCGGGCGGGTTCAGGGGTGAACGTGGCCGCTCCTCTCGCCCCAGGCGGTTGGGAAGATCTTCTCGGGCCTCGCCCAGTGCGGGGCCTGGGGCTGCTTCGACGAGTTCAACCGGATCGACGCCTCCGTGCTCTCCGTCATCTCGTCCCAGATCCAGACAATCCGGAACGCTCTGATCCACCAGCTGACCACCTTCCAGGTGAGAGAGCGGGGCCGGGAGCCGTCTGCAGGCCGGACGCTGCGGTGGTCGGGGCCAGGCCCCCGCATCGGCCCTGGGCTGTGGGCTTTCCCCAGAGTTTGGGCCCCCCCCCCAGGGCTGGTGCCCAGGCAAGGGGGTCCCACACAGAAGGGACCATGGCCACATGCACCTCGTCCCGGGCACCTGGCCAGCCATGCCCTGGCCTGGGGCAGCTCGGTGACGCCTCCTCCCTCTCCCTCCACCTCTCTTCCTCCCGCCACGCCCACATTGCAGTTCGAGGGGCAGGAGATCTCCCTGGACTCGCGCATGGGCATCTTCATCACCATGAACCCCGGCTACGCGGGCCGCACGGAGCTGCCCGAGTCGGTGAAGGCCCTGTTCCGGCCCGTGGTGGTGATCGTGCCGGACCTGCAGCAGATCTGCGAGATCATGCTGTTCTCCGAGGGCTTCCTCATGGCCAAGGTGGGGCTGCCCGCGCCCTGGCTTCCTGGGCCCCTGCATGGCCTTGCTGCGGCCCCGTGTGCCCTCCTCTCTCTCTTTTTAAAAGCAATGACGACTTTAGTGTTGGAAAAGCCTGGCTGGAGGTGGCACATGGCAACAGAGCTCCCGGGTGACCGCGTGGCGGGTGGTGGGGGACTTCAGAAAGCTCGGGGAGAAACGAAGTGAAAAGGTGCGTTCATTTTGGTGCCAGGAAACACAAATGGGAAGCCGTGCTTGGTTTTCTGGTAAGGTGCCTAGACTGTGACCGTTCTGAACACTGTCAGCGGCCATGGGCCGTTGTCCCTGTGTCCTGCCGTCAGCCAGCTTCTCCAGGTTTCACCTTCCCCTCTCCGTCACCACGTTGGGCGGGCATTCGTGTCACCGCAGTCACCCTGCTGCCGTGTCCCCCGGCACTCACGCAGCCTCTGTACCCCTCAGTCACGCCTTCTGTGCCCGTCCATGCACTGCGTCCACGCTGCAGCAGGCAGCCCTTCGGGGCGGGCTTCCTGTGTGTCCCCAGGGACACAGGGGCATCGGAGTGACCACGGGAGTGGGAGTGAAGCCAATAGAGTAGTTTGGTGCAAAAAAAAAAAATGAATTCAGTACATGGTTTTTTAATAACACATTTTTATGAGCTTTTTGAAAATCCCTTATGTGTGGCATATATATATATATATATATACACACAGTTTTTTATTATCTTCAGAAATATCTATCAAGGCATGCACGTAGCTCTCTCCAGAAGGTTCTGGAAAGTGCTGCTGGCCTTAGGGGCTGTGAAGGTGTCCCCTGCAGCGCGTGGCTGCAAGGCTCTTGCTTCCTGTGGCCGCCAGGACCTTGCGTCGGGAATGAGAGCTCCTGTTTTTTGTTTCTAGGCCAGCCGGAGTGGGCTGGGGGTCCCGGGGGCTTTGACTCCTTGACCCTCGAGCTGTCCCCAAACACGGGGGCGGGGCAGGTTCGTCAGTGGGCTTGGGTGAGAGCCTGCTGCTCGAGGGCCCTACTCTCTGAACAGAGGCCCTTAGGTCTCCCCCGGCTCCTGGGGAGAGCCGGGTTGCCTTGGGAAGGCAGGTGTTGGGGAGAACAGGTCCCCAGTCTGCTCCCCCGATCGCCGCGTGGGGACGCCGGTGTGCGGTCTCGCTCCTGCGTGAAGATGCTTGCTGCCTGGGCGTCATCTCATGCGACTCCCTCCCCCCCCCATTTCCTGTGGAAAAGACGCTGGCCAAGAAGATGACCGTCCTGTACAAGCTGGCGCGGGAGCAGCTGTCCAAGCAGTACCATTACGACTTTGGACTCCGGGCCCTCAAGTCGGTGCTGGTGATGGCCGGGGAGCTGAAGAGAGGCTCCTCAGAGCTGAAGGAGGTAGGGCCCCCGCCGGGCTGGGGGAGGCGGGCGGCTCGGCGCGGGGCTCAGCCGGCGTGCTGAGATGCAGCTACCGTGTGCTCTGGTCGTCCGCTCTTCCTGGGGTTCTCCCGCTTTGGAGACTCCCTGCCTCAGGGTCAGGTTCCGTGTCCTCACTCCAGACAGAAGGTGTTGACACCTCCGTCGCTACGTTCGACCCGTGGTCTCAGGGTCAGGGGCAGAGGGGGCAGGAAGATGGAAGCCACGAGCCACACGTGTGGGGTTTGATATTCCCTCCACCACGCAGGCGAAAGGACTGGCCACGTTTCTCACGTGGCAGATGGACCTGCCACGTTTCTTACGTGGCAGAGGGGCGGGCCACGTTTCTTATGTGGTAGATGGACTTGCCCAAGGCAGGGGTTTGGGTCCACGCTGCTGTGTGGGCAGCAGGGTGTGTGTCTCCTTTGTAACCACACTTGAGGGTTTTCTGTTGTATTTTTACATATAATTTAATTTTGATGTTTCGCTTTTACCTATTTCATTTTAGATTTTCTTTTTCATGTAAAATTTCAGACATTTGGAAAATGGCCCATCAACACTTAGAATAAGATTCACATAAAATTTTGTATTTCGTTTTTATAAACGTGGCATATACGTCACAGAAAATCATGACGTTTTATGTGAAAAATCTCAATTTTCGAATGAGTTTAAAATGGTGTGTACTTCATCTGGTTACTGTGTGCGTATTGAGCATAGAAGAACATCTGGGCCGTGGGCCACGTTCTTAGCCAAGGCCGCGGTGTGAGACTGGGAGGGGCGGCGGCCCCACACCCACGGCCTCCGCCCACGCCTCGGCCATGCTGCTTGGTCTCGTCCAGGACGTGGTTCTGATGCGGGCCCTGCGGGACATGAACCTGCCCAAGTTCGTGTTTGAGGACGTCCCCCTCTTCCTGGGCCTGATCTCTGATCTGTTCCCGGGGCTCGACTGCCCCCGGGTCCGCTACCCCGACTTCAACGACGCCGTGGAGCAGGTGCTGGAGGACAGGGGCTACGTCGTCCTGCCCGTGCAGGTGAGCCGCCGGCTACGCTGTCCCACCGTGCAGGTGAGCCGCGGGCTACGCCGTCACCACCGTGCAGGTGAGCCGTGGGCCACGCCGTCACCACCGTGCAGGTGAGCCGCGGGCCACACCGTCCCACCGTGCCGGTGAGCCATGGGCTACGCCGCCCTGCCCGGGCAGGTGAGCCGCGCGCTATGCTGTCCCGCCTGTGCAGGTGAGCCGCGGGCCATGCCGACCCACCGTGCAGGTGAGCCGCGGGCTATGCTGTCCCGCCCGTGCAGGTGAGCCGCGGGCCAGCCTCTTGGCCGCTGGGTTTGCTGTACGTTTGGGTTCTTGGCAGTGCTTTAAGACATTACGGTAAAATGCACGTGGGAAGTTTACCACCCTGGGGCGGGCGTTCAGCCTAAAGGTTGAGATCCGGCATCCACACCCCCGTGCCGGGGGGCGATGCTGGCTCCGGCTCCCGACTCCAGCTCCCTGTTAACCTGGGCCCTGGGAGGCAGCAGGGGAGGCTCAGGTCATTGGGTCCCTGCCACCCACGTGGGAGACCAGGGCTGAGTTCCTGGCTCCCGGCGTTGGCCTTGGGCAGCCGTAGCTTTTGTGGGCATTCTGGGGGTGAGCCAGCAGATGGGGGCTCTCTCTGTCTCTCTCTCAAACAAGATAAAACAAACAAACATGTTTTTTTGTTTTGTTTTGTTTTTTTTAAGCCATCTTGGCCATTCCCCTCCTGGTTTTGTTGTAAAATTGTGTAGCCTGGCCTCCTCCGTCTGCACCGTGTGCGGGTGCCCGGGGAGCAGCTGGAGCCGCTGTCACCGTACAGCACTGCCGTCCTCCAGAATTCTCTCATTTTGCAAAATGGCATCGCCACGATGAGCCCTTCCCCACCCCCGTCCTCCCCAGGCCCCCGGTGCCGCCATTCTCATCGTGGGCCCCCAGGTCGGGGGACCCCGGCAGCGCTCGGCTCCCTGGGGCCGGCTCGTTTCACTCACCTTGCTGCCCCGAGGTTCATCCCGGCCGTAGCCGTGTCGGAATCCCCGCCCTCCCTAAGGCCAGATGCGATTTCATCCCGGACGCTCAGGGGCGCTTCCGGCACAGCGGGAACGGTGACCGGCTGTTGTACGCGGCGGCTCCCATTCATCGCCCCCCCCCCCGGCACCCAGGCTGCCCCGCAGAACAAGGAGATGCAGTGTTGCTGGACCGTGTGGCCGGGCACGTCCAGCCAGGAACTCGTCGCCGCAGTGCTTTGCCCGGGCCTGGCTGTGGGCAGCGGCCACCAGGGGCCCTCGCTGCAGCCTCGCTGGCCCTGGGCCTCTCTCGAGGCGGGGGCGTGGAGCGACGAAGCCACTGTGGGAGCCGGCCTGCGTGTCCTCACAAGTTGGACACGGAGTGGCCATGTGGCCCGGAGGTTCCACTCTCGGTCTGCCCGGGGCGTGAGGGGTTTTTCTACTCAGAACTCTGCTAACAGCTTTTCCCAGCAACGTTACCAGAACACGGCGACACGGCGACACGGCATGGGCATTTGGGGAAGCAGTTACAGCGCCGCCTGGGGCCCCCTCAGCCCATGCTGGGGGTCCTGGGTCCACGTCCTACCTCTGCTTCCAATTCCAGCTTCCTGCTGATGTGCACGCTGGGAGGCAGAGCTGAGGGCTCAGGTGCTTGTGTCCCTGTCACCCACACAAGTGACCCAGATCTGGCCTGGCCCAGCCCGAGACGTGGGCGTTTGGAAGTGAGCCAGCGGATGGCAGATCTCTGCCCTTCAAATAACTACAATCAATAAAAGAAGAGGCCTTTCACACTTGTTTTTTTTTTTTTTTGTTAAAGATTTATTTATTTGAAAGTCACAGTTACACAGAGAAAGGAGAGGCAGAGAGAGAGAAAGAGAGAGAGAGAGAGAGAGAGAGAGTGAGTGAGAGGTCTTCCATCCGATGGTTCACTCCCCAATTGGCTGCAATGACCGGAGCTGGGCTGATCCAAAGCCAGGAGCCAGGAGCTTCCTCCTGGTCTCCCATGGGGTGCAGGGTCCAAGCACTTGGGCCATCCTCCACTGCACTCCCGGGCCACAGCAGAGAGCTGGATGGGAAGTGGAGCAGCCGGCTCTTAAACCAGCGCCCGCCCACATGGGATGCTGGCGCTTCAGGCCAGGGCGTTAACCCACTGTGCCACAGCGCCGGCCTCTCATATTTGTTTTTAAAAAGTGGAAACAGCGCAGTCTCTATGAGCCACCAAACATGAACAGACGTGGTCCAGCCACACGATGGAGCATGCATGTGATCTGGCCACAGAAGCGCGTGATGTCTTGATACCTGTGCTACGGCATGGAGGGAACTTGCAGACACGATGCTGAGTGACAGAAGCCACACACAGGACACACGTCACATGGCTTCATTAATGGGAAAAGTCCAGGATGGGCAAATCCAGAGAGAGAGAGAGGAGTGGGTGCTGGAGTGGGTACAGGGTGTTCGGGGAGGGAGTTGAGAATGTTCTAGAACTGGCGGTGGGGACGGCTTCACAGCTCTGGGACTGTGTGAGACATCGCCCAGCTGCGTGTTTTGAATGGGCAAGCTGTGTGGCGTGGGGGTTCTGTCGTGGTGAGCAGTGTCCTTAAGGACATGTGACGACGCAGCTGTCGCTGTCTCCCAGGTGGACAAAGTGGTGCAGCTGTTTGAGACCATGCTCACCCGCCACACGACGATGGTGGTGGGGCCCACAGGAGGCGGCAAGTCTGTGGTCGTCAACACGCTGTGCCAGGCGCAGACCAGGTGAGTTGGCGCCATGGGGAGGGGGCTGCTGGCCATGCCACCAGGTCCCGCCCTGGTCCATGACTTCCTGGGAGAGTGAATTTGTCCCAAGTCCACTTTGAGCTCGGCATATCTGTGCTCATCTCGCTGCTGGCTCGGGCCGCGTGTCTGGGGACATAACTGACCACACTGTCAGGACTGTTTTGCCCACTGCTTATAGGGAACACTTGACAATCAAATCCCACATCCCTGGCGTCCGAGTGGCTGCTTTAGAGCGAGCCCGGGGCTGCGATGCTGCAGAGTGGCCGGAGAGATCGTCACCTGCCTGGGAGCTTGGTGTCCCTGGCTCTGCAGGGCGACTCTGCTCGCAGGGAAGAGTGATCCCACAGGGAGCATCCGGGAAAGCTGCTGCACCCGAAGCCCCCGTGCGTGGGTCGGCGGCCTGGTGCCCATGGCGGCCCGGTGCCCACGGTGGGGGTGGTCTGACCTCCCGTCTCTCTCCTGAATCGCACGGGAGCCCAGACAGAGTCAGGGGAGGCTGAGCATTCCAGCAAAGATCTTGGTGACTCCAATTTCTAGATGGTCTCAGCCGGAACGAGAAAGTGAGCGGAAGCAACTTCCTTCCTTCGTGTTGCCGGGGATGCCGGGGGGCAAGGGCTCCCTGGCTCCAAGTGGGCCACGCCAGCCTCACGCGACTCGCTCTGTGATGGACTCGTCACCGGATAACTCCAGGAACTGTCACATGCTTGTGTGTGCACGTGTAGCAGTGCATGCGTGTAACTTTCAGGTGTGCCGCTGCCGCTGTGCACCGTGGTTTGTGTTTCTGGGGGTGAATTGTACCACGTCTTCCTTTAGCGAGGCCGGGCCATGTTTGCTTGACTTGCAGAGTTGCTGACACACAGCAGATGTCCTGCCACCAGGAGACTGAACGTTGTGTCGTCTGGTGACAGAATTGTCCCCTTTGGGAAACATTGGTATAAAGGTGTCACCCGTACAGGAGTATGACATGTGTGTGAAAATGACGCAGAGTTGTGCTCCCTGCACAGACCTCACGTGTGCTGGGGCCGAGCTTCTGCTAAGAAAAAGAATGTTCCTTCACATTCAGTGTGCACAGCTGAGAGCGGACACGAAGCCCGGGGAAGGTTTGCATGGACGGCGTCTTCCAAAGCATGGAGCCCTCACACACCCAACCCAGATGTTCGCACTAGGTTTGCCTAAGCCACGGCTGAAGCCTCTCCTTTGCTCCAGGCTCGGCATAATGACGAAGTTGTACATCCTGAACCCCAAAGCTGTGAGCGTCATAGAGCTCTACGGCATCCTGGACCCCACCACCCGGGACTGGACGGACGGGGTGCTGTCGAACATCTTCCGGGAGATCAACAGGCCCACCGACAAGAAGGAGCGCAAGTGAGGGTTGCTGCGAGTAGGCGGGCACCCAGGCTGCTTAGCGATACTTAGCTGGGGTTAGGAATGGGGCAAGAGGGGGCTGGTGTTGTGGCACGGTGGGTTGAAGCCATGCTGCATCCCATATGGGCGCCGGTTCCAGTCCTGGCTGCTCTACTTCCGATCCAGCTCTCTGCTATGGCCTGGGAAAGCAGCAGAAGATGGCCCAAGTCTTTGGGCCCCTGCATCCACGTGGGAGACCCAGAAGAAGTTCCTGGCTTCAGCCAGGCCCAACCCCAGCTGTTAGGCCATTTGGGGAGTGAACTAGTAGATGGGAGACCTATCTCTGTATCTCTCCCTTTCTCTCTGTAACTGCATTTCAGATAAATAAATAAATCTTTTTTAAAAAGAAAGAAATGGGGAAAGGAGAACTTTTATATTGTAAGCTCCCTGCTGGGACCCCAGCAGACCGAGTCAAGTCCCAGAAGCTCCATCACGGAGTGCCAGGTCCCCGCTTGTGCTTTGTAGTTTTGTCCTCATTCTGCCACGTGGGAGTTCCAGGGCTGTCTCCAGCTTCCCCTGGAGGGAACGGAGGCCTGGGGAGAGAGCCTTGCCCAAGATCAGGGGCATGAGCTGGGCTGGTGACACTGTGCTGTCTAGTGCCAGGCAAGGCAGCAGAGCATCATGGAAAGTGCTAGAACGCTTCTCTAAGCCTGGCTTTCCCTGGGCAGACACGGCTGACGGTGCCCAGCTTCCCTCTCCACGTGATGTGGTGAGGGTCCGTGTAGCTGAGTGGGGGACATTCCGCAGGTGCCAAAGGCCAAAGCTGGCTGTCACTCATTCCTGTGATCCCTCCTTGAGAAACTCAGGAGTGGCCCTGGGCCAGTAGAGTGCTGTGTGTCCAGTCCTGGCTGGGGGGAGGCACCTCACGTGGACGGGGAGGGAACATCGACTTCCTCCTGAGACCCGTGGCTCACCTTCCTGTGGCCGTTGCAGGTACATCTTATTTGACGGCGACGTGGACGCTCTGTGGGTGGAAAACATGAACTCTGTGATGGACGACAACAAGCTGTTGACGCTGGCCAACGGGGAGCGCATCCGGCTCCAGGCACACTGTGCGCTGCTCTTCGAGGTGAGTAGGGGTGAGGAGCAGGAGCCGTCCTCGTGAGACGCACAGGAAGAGAAAGCTGTGCAGGGCCCTCAGGGAGTTTCACGCCAAAATCAACATGGCCTTGAATTCCGTGTCTCAGGTTTTTATAGTGCCCACAAAATGTTCAACAAGGCTTTCTTCAATTAAAAACTTAGATGTTTATTGGAGTGGTAAAAAGCGTAGGTGACTGTCAGAAAAACAACGCGGGAGAGTTCACACGGAGTGCAGTTCCTTGGCCTCTGCTGGCCTCATTACCTCTATCCCACAGGTGGCCACTTTTGCTGCTGGTTTTTTTTTTTTTTTTTTTTTTTTTTCGTTTTCTCTTCTGATGACTGTCCTAGTACCTATCAACAGCTTGTCTAGCAAGCTGTGTCTTCCTTGATCAAGTTTGCACCTTATCTGTTGACAGCTATCACAGTGAGGATTCTTCTCTTGTACCACGAGCCCACTTTCCCTCCTCAGATTGCTGGTTGCTAAATTGGTTAGCAGTGAGCAGCATTTACAGATTGTAAATATGGAGCTACTAGCCGTGGGGCCAGCCACAGTGAATATGCTCCTTTAGAGCCATTTGTTTTGCCTGGAGTTTGTAGTTGCCTTTGTTTTTCCCCACCCATGCTGTTCGCTTCATCTTATCCTCGTTTGTTCTTTCAAATCCTCTGTCATATCAGGCATTCTGTTGAGCCTCTATTTTTTTTTCTGGATTCTGCTCTTGAATGTCTTCCATCCCCTGCACCCATTACCAGTGTTTGTGGTCCTTGGACTTGCTTTCATTCTTAATATTAATGTTGTTCCTCACTTGGCCTGCTAAATCGTATAAGTGCACGAGTATTTACACATACAGTTATCTGATCAGCTGTGTGCTTTTTAGAAGAGAGAGATGTGCAATTTTTTTTGATAGGTAGAGTTAGATAGTGAGAGAGAGAAACAGAGAGAAAGGTCTTCCTTCCATTGGTTCACCCCCCCCCCCCAAATGACTGCAACAGCTGGCACTATGCCAATCCAAAGACAGGAGCCAGGTGCTTCCTCCTGGTCGCCCATGCGGGTACAGGGCCCAAGGACCTGGGCCGTCCTCCACTGCCTTCCCAGGCCACAGCAGAGAGCTGGACTGGAAGAGGGGCAACCAGGACTAGAACTCGGTGCCCATATGGGATGCCGGTGCCACAGGCAGAGGATTAAGCAAGTGAGCCATGGCACTGGCCCGATGTGTATTTTTTTAAAAGATTTATTTATTTATTTGAAAGTTAGAGTTACACAAGAGAGAGGGAGAGGCATAGAGAGAGAGAGAAAGAGAGAGAGAGAGAGAGAGAGAGAGAGAGAGACATCTTCCATCTGCTGGTTCACTCCTCAATTGGCCGCAACAGCTGGAGCTGAGCTAATCTGAAACCAGGAGCCAGGAGCTTCTTCCAGGTCTCCCACATGGGTGCAGGGACCCAAGGACTTGGGCCATCTTGTACTGCTTTCTCAGGCCATAGCAGAGAGCTGGATCAGAAGTGGAGCAGCCGGGACGTGAACTGGCACCCATATGGGATGTGGGCACTGCAGGCAGCGGATTTAGCTATTATGCCACAGCACTGGCCCCTAGATGTGTATTTCTTAATATTGCTGGCTTAGCTGTGTGCTCATCATTTTTCAGATTCCCTGATCTCAACCACACTAAGAAAATAAAAAAAGACAGAAAGGAAACACACCGAAATGGTGTGTGTTTCCAGGTGGTGGGATTGCGGCAGCTTTTTTTCCTCTTCATGCTTTCCTATTTTTTGTCGGATAGTCTACAATGTATTAACTCTCGCATTACTTCTGCAGTAGAAGAAAACTTTAAAAAGCGTAATTGTCCCATCACAAACTAGGGGTTTGATTAAAAGCTTCCTGTAGGCCGCGTTAGCCTGGGTGAGACCTGGGATTCCTGCAGGTGTGAATCCCGCGTGTGGAGTCCACACGTGTCCAGCTGCAGGCGTGACCGGTCTTCTTCATTCCCCCCTGCGTGGAGTCCACACGTGTCCAGCTGCAGGCGTGACCAGTCTTCTTCATTCCCCCCCGTGTGGAGTCCACACGTGTCCAGCTGCAGGCGTGACCGGTCTTCTTCACTCCCCAGGTTGGAGATTTACAGTACGCCTCCCCCGCAACCGTGTCTCGGTGTGGCATGGTTTACGTGGACCCTAAGAACCTGAAGTATCAGCCATATTGGAAAAAATGGGTCAGTCAGCGACAGAACAAGGTGAAGATCGTTTCTGGAGAGAGCTTGCCGTGGGTGGTGTTGGTAACTTAGCCCAGAGGGAGCTGGAGCTGGAGCCAAGACCTCGTCCTTGGCCAGCTTTGTCTGTGAGCACAAACCAGACAGAAACACCCAACACGCGTGTCGGGTTCACGGCTGGCAGGCTGGGTGATGATGGCGATGGTCCAGACCAGAGGCTGACGGGCTTTCCCTGCCGTGGGGTCGACAGTAAACAGCGTTGGCCCTGTGTGTGGGCCATGTGGTCTCTTTTGCAACTGCTCAGCTCTGCTGCCGTGGTGTGGAAGCAGCCAGGAGCCGCGTACACGCGCGGGGGTGACCGTGTGCCAGTAAAGGTTTGCCAGTTTGGCACGTGGGGTGGTGACTGATGACCGGGTGTCCAGGAGCGGCTGGGTGAGTGCCACGTGGGAAGGCCCCAGGATCTCACGGTGTCAGACCTCAGAGCCCACCCACCATGTGTCACAAAGCTCCTTGGAAGGGGTGCTGTCATCGCGACGGGCAGGGATGGGTGTGGCAGGCAGGTGCGGTCTGTGGCCCAGCCACACCTGGGATACCAGGAGCACGTTGTCAAAGGGAGCGGGTGACCTGGCCGTGTCTGTAGCAGGGGCAGAAGTCGGAACCAGAACAGGATGACACCCGAGAAGAGAAGACCCAGGGAGCGAGGGGACCACTGTCGGGGATGCTGTCCCTTGGGAGAGGGGGATGCTGAGGCCCCAGGGCAGTCCCTGGAGGCCGTGGCTGCCCTGACAGGGCACAGGGCCTTCCGAGGCTCTGCACACTTTGCTGGGTGACCGTGGGCGTACCCCTTTCTGTCCAGTGGGACCTGTTATCCTTCCTCCATCCCTCTCCTCCTCCTCCTCCCCTTCCTCTCCCAGGGAGTGGGGTGGACCCCCGGCATGGAAACATGAAGGACAAATGTCCTTACACCTGTTAAGGCGTCATCACCGGGGCTTCCCATTGGCCAAGTGCGCCGTCCGTCAGAAGCTGCTTCCCGCCTCGGGAACGCTCTGGGACAAGGCTCTCCCACAGGCGGAGCAAAACGACCTGGACCGGCTCTTCGACAAGTACGTACCCTACCTCATCAACGTGATTGTGGAGGGCATCGTGGACGGGAGGCAGGCCGAGAAGCTGAAGACGATCGTGCCTCAGACCGACCTCAACATGGTGAGCGGCCCTCGCCGTGCACACACGGACACCCATGGGCTCGGGAGGGGGCGCCGTGCCAGCCAGCCAAGCGCTGGCACCGTCAGCACGGCGTGGGGGTGGGCGCTGGGCTCCAGGATCCGGGGGTCTGGGGCGGGAACAGACCCCGTGCAGGTGGACTCTGGGCTGAGCCAGGTGTCTGCCCGTGAGCCAGGTGACGCAGCTCACCAGGATCCTGGACGCCCTGCTCGAGGGGGAGGTGGAGGACGCCGACGTGCTGGAGTGCTACTTCCTGGAGGCCCTGTACTGCTCGCTGGGCGCCTCCCTGCTGGAGGAAGGGCGGCTCCACTTCGACGAATGCATCAAGCGCATCGCTTCTCTGCCCACTGCGGACACGGAAGGGGTTTGGGCCCGGCCCGGGGAGCTGCCAGGTAGGGGCCCTGCTCCTGGGGCTCCCGGCAGGTGTCTGGGCTGCTGCGGCTTTTATAAATAGGGAATGATTCCCTCCTTTCTGGTTTATTGTCATTTTGCTCGCAAGGCAGAGAGGTGGACAGATCTTCCGTTCGCCGGCTCACTCCCCAGATACCCACAGCAGCCAGGCTGGGCCAGGCTGAAGCCAGGAGCTCCCCGGGTCTCCTCTTTTTCTGCAGAGATTCTTTTTGGACACAGAAGTGAAAACCACTGATAGGGGCTTCTCCCCGTAGCTCAGTGGCCCCAACAGCTCTGATTTGTCCTTTCTAGCCAAACCCCACCCTCACAGCCCAGGACGGCCCCCCCCCACTCCCCTAGGACTTCCTGCCCCTGACTGTGAGGCCTGCTGTTCCCTGACCCCCCCCCCCACAGCCACCCCCTTCACCTCGTGCACACACAGGACCACCTGCTCCTGACTGTGGGACCCCCCCCACAGAGGATGGCCTGTGCCCCCAGGACTTCCTGCCTCTGACTGTGAGGCCTGCTTCCCCCCTCCCCCGACAGCCGCCCCCCACCTGGTACACACACAGGACCACCTGCTCCTGACTGCGGGACCCCCCCCCCACAGAGGATGGCCTGTGCCCCCAGGACTTCCTGCCCCTGACTGCGAGGCCTGCTGTTCCCTGACCCCCCACCCACAGCCGCCCCCCCCACCTGGTATACACACAGGACCACCTGCCCCTGACTGCGGGACCCCCACCATGACCCCCACAGAGGATGGCCTGTGCCCCCAGGACTTCCTGCCCCTGACTGCGAGGCCTTCTGTTCCCTGACCCTCCCCCCACAGCGGCCCCCCCCCACCTGGTATACACACAGGACCACCTGCCCCTGACTGCGGGACCCCCCACCACAGAGGATGGCCTGTGCCCCCAGGACTTCCTGCCTCTGATGTGAGGCCTGCTGCTCCCCACCCCACCCCACCCCCCGCCTGCTCAAGGCCTGCCTCCCCCAACCCCCGCAAACCCCTCCCCCCTTCACCATGCACACTCAGGACCACCTGCCCTGACTTCCCTGTGTTCCCTCTGCGCTCTGGGCCCCCCCCCCCCACAACCCGGAACTCTGTGCCCTCTGACCCTTGACCCCTGCCCGCTGCCCTTAGGCTCTTTGGCTCCTGTCTCCTTCCCTTGAGACCCACTTTCCTGTCCGGTCTCGCTGGTCTTGCCACGTCACCAGGGAGGGGTCTGTTGGGTCTGGAAGAGCTCGGGGCTCTGGCCTCTCGCACCCCCGGAAAGGAGAGACGGCCACAGAGACAGGTTGCTTTATGTGAAGCAGAGAGGTTGGCGCCAGGAGGGAATTTGCCACTGTGTGTGTGTGGGGGGGGTGGTAGAAGGCAGCTGGCGGGAGAGTAGGGGGCTCTCTGAAGCCCCGGGGAGCCTCCCCCTGATCTGCGTCAGAGCTGCCCTGTGCGGCTTCTCCACTCTGCCATTTGCATTGCGAGGAGTCGGGGAGGGTCTGGTTGGCACCAGGGGTCTCAACCAGAGGGGGAGGGAAAGGTGGGACAAGTCCTCTAGGGTCTGCGGGGAGCCTGCCCCGTTCCCATGGAGGCCGAGCGCCCTGCAGCGGTGACCCCGCTCCCAGCCGCACCTGCCGCTCTGGCTCCACGCGGCGGCCCTTTGCTGGCTCCAGCCCGCCCTGCACGGCCCGTCCTCCCTCCCGGTGGCCAGTGTCCGTCCAGGGGATGAGTAGCCTTGGCTCAAGTACTGCCCGAGGGGCAGTCACCCGGAGGCGCCCAGCAGCGTCTGTCCATTTACAGCGCGGGCCGGGAGGGCTCCGGTTCTGTGTCTCGGATCCAGGCGAGACAGCCCCTTACTCACCGCAGGTCACCTTCCAACCTTGTACGACTTTCATTTTGACCCCAAATGGAATCAGTGGATCCCGTGGAGTAAACTAGTCCCAGAGTACGTTCACTCCCCGGAGAGGAAGTTCATTGACATCCTGGGTGAGTGCCAGCGTGCCTGGCTTCCACCTGGCTCCGGGAGGAAGTGAGCTGGGGCGGAGGAGGGGCAGGGCGGGGCGGGCGCACCTGTGGCTCCTGCCCCTCGAGGCCTGCTCTGAGCACCCGGGGGCGGAAGGAATGGGACAGCATTTCATGAGCAGTGCTGCCTGAGAGCCACTCAGTGTGTGAAAGTTACCGAAGTGAAATTGTTCTCGTCTGGAAAGTCCAAGAGGGGCCCGGTAGTCCCCTTGTCCATGGCCTTGGTTTCAGCTACCCCAGTCACCTGCAATCCTCACGAAACACTTGGATATTCAGAGATGGGTGGGGGGGAGAGAAAGAGACGGGGGGAGAGAGAGAGAGAGAGGGAGAGAGAGATGGGGAGAGAGAGACAGGGTGAGGGGGGAGAGAGACGGGAAGAGAGAGACAGGGTGAGGGGAGGAGAGAGAGACAGGGAGGGGGGAGAGAGAGAAAGGGGGAGAGGGAGGGAGGGAGAGAGAGAGAGAGAGGGAGAGAGAGATGGGGGGAGAGAGACAGAGGGGAGAGTGAGACGGGGGGGGGGGAGAGACAGGGAGAGGAGGGAGAGAGATACGGGGAGGGGAGGAGAGAGGGAGAGAGAGATGGGGAGAGAGAGACAGGGTGAGGGGAGGAGAGAGAGACAGGGAGGGGGGAGAGAGAGAAAGGGGGAGAGGGAGGGAGGGAGAGAGAGAGAGACCGGTGGGGGGAGAGAGAGAGAAGAAAGACTATGAGAACCTTCCATCCGCTGTTTCGTTTCCCGAATGGCCACAGCAGCTGCAGCTGGGCCAGGCTGCAGCTCTGTCCGGGTCTGAAGTGGGTGCAGGGCCCAAGCATCTGGGCCGTCCTGCACTGCTTCCATCAGCCACCAGCAGGAAGCTGGGTGGGCGTGGAGCAGCCGGGACTTGAACTCGTGCCCACACGGGGGTGGCGGAGTCACAGGACGTGGTGTCACCTGCCATGCCACAATGCCAGCTACCAAAGCACACTCTACCCGGGGGTGTGGGTGTCACGGTGAAGAAGTTAGGCCTCCATAAAGCCGTGGGCGGCGGCGGCCAGAGGGATGAGCGTCTAGGAGGAAGTCACCAGGCCACACTTGCGTGTGCTGTTGAGGTCCAGGCCCAGCTTTTGTGGATGCGTTTGGTGGGGCTCGGGGCATTCGGACACCCCCAGTGGCCAAAGGCTCCCGCTCTGGGTGCTGCTGCCGCGCGCCCATCCTGGCTGTCGCCCTCCAGTTCACACGGTGGATACGACCCGCACCACCTGGATGCTGGAGCAAATGGTTAAAGTCAAGCAGCCGGTCATCCTGGTTGGAGAATCTGGCACCTCCAAGACGGCCACTACCCAGAACTTCCTCAAAAACCTGAACGAAGAAAACAACGTAAGTTGCTCCCCACGGGTGTCCCTGCCCCACGCATGTACCGCGCGCCCCCGCCACGGTGGCTTCGCACAGCACACACGGGCGCCTCGCTGGGTGGCTGGAGCTCAGGCTGGTGCCCAGAGTAGGTCTTGCTTTGCACGGGAAGGCTTCCCGCGGGGTGAGGACGAGCCCGGTGTGGCAGGGACCCCTGAGTCTGCACGGTGGGCGGTGGCGTGGGGGCCGTGTTCTGACCCTGCCTCTCCGCCTCAGATCGTGTTGATCGTCAACTTCTCCTCCCGCACCACGTCCATGGACATCCAGAGAAACCTGGAAGCCAGCGTGGAGAAGCGAACCAAAGACACCTACGGCCCCCCCATGGGGAAGCGCCTGCTGGTGTTCATGGACGACATGAACATGCCCAAGGTGGCCGGCGGCTTGGGGCGGGAGCTCGGCACGGCGCGCGGGCACACGTGGGCCCTCCCAGCCGCTCTGTCCTGCAGGGCAGGGCACAGGCGGCCATTGTGTGCTTGGCGTGCGTCCGCGGAAGGGCTTCCCAAATGAGCTGCGCTTCAGGTGGTGACACTGTGTGCTCAGCCCACGCACACGGGACCAGGGCAGACGCTGCCCAAGGACCCCACCCCACCCCGGGATTACCAAGGAGAGGGCGCTAGGCTGCACGGCGGGGTGTTCTGGAGCCAGAGCCTGCGAGGGGCAACATTTCCTTAATGTGCAGCTGCATATGTTGGCGTCTTTTTGCAGAACCAGGGTCCCCCCCCTCACCCTAAGAGTGCAGAGCCAGCACCCACCCATCCACCCATCTGTCCACCCACCCATCCACCCATCCACCCATCCGTCCGTCCACCCGTCCACCCATCCGTCCACCCAGACATCTGTCCGTCTGCTTACTGTTCTGTTCTTCCACCCATTTATTCACTCACCTGTGTGTGCATCACCCGTCTGTTCACCCACCCACCCATCCATCTGTCCACACACGTGTCCACACATCCATCTGTCCACACACGTGTCCACACATCCATCTGTCCACACACGTGTCCACACATCCATCTGTCCACACACGTGTCCACACATCCATCTGTCCACCCACCCACCCATCCATCGTCCACACACGTGTCCACACATTTATCCATCTCTTCTTCTGTGTGTCCGTTCACCACCCATTTGATTATTTGTCTGTTTGTCCATCCACTCCTGCATCTGTTCACCCGGTCACCCATCTAGATCTGTTTATACATCCACCCATTTACCTGTTCAGCATGCACCAGTCCATCTATCGATCCACCCACCCACCCGTCCACCCATCCACCCATCCGTCCACCCATCCGTCCGTCCACCCATCCACCCATCTGTCCACCCACCCATCCACCCATCTGTCCACCCACCCGTCCACCCATCCACCCATCCGTCCACCCATCCGTCCGTCCACCCATCCACCCATCTGTCCACCCACCCATCCACCCATCTGTCCACCCACCCGTCCACCCATCCACCCATCCACCCATCCACCCCTCTACCCCTCCGTCCACCCACCCATCCACCCATCCGTCCACCCACCCACCCACCCACCCATCCACCCATCCGTCCACCCACCCATTCGTCTACCTACCCTGCATCCACCTACCCATTCACCCACCCACCTACGTATCCATCCACTCACCCACCCACCTACCCATCTGTCCACCCACCCATCCACCCACCCACCCATCCACCCATCCACCCCTCTACCCCTCCGTCCACCCACCCATCCACCCATCCGTCCACCCACCCACCCACCCATCCACCCATCCGTCCACCCACCCATTCGTCTACCTACCCTGCATCCACCTACCCATTCACCCACCCACCTACGTATCCATCCACTCACCCACCCACCTACCCATCTGTCCACCCACCCACCCACCCACCCATCCATCCACCCATCCGTCCACCCACCCACCCATCCGTCCACCCACCCACCCATCCATCCACCCATCCACCCATCCGTCCACCTACCCGTGCACCCGTCCACCCACCCGTCCACCCATCCACCCATCCACCCACCCATTCATCTACCTACCCCACACCCACCTACCCGTCCACCTACCCATTCACCCACCCACCTATGTATCCATCCACTCACCTGTCCACTCATCCACTCACTCAACTGTCCACCCACCCACCCACCCATAAATCTGCCCACTCACTCACCCACCCATCCACCCACCCATCCACCCACCCCTCCATTCAATTAAGTATCTTTACCGAGCGCCTCCTGTGCCTCCCCTCACGGAGCGTGGTCTAGTGAGAGAGGGAGGGGAGGGGATGAACATGTGAGTGCAAGCTTCCAGAGTTCCCTGAGAATAAACCAGGGTGCCGGGGGCAGGGGGCGGGCTGAGCTGCCGCCGGGGCTCAGGTAGAGCCGCTCGGAGTCCTGCTTGGTGATCCGATGCTCTCTTTTCTTCCAAAACAAAACCAAGGTGGATGAATACGGCACCCAGCAGCCCATCGCCCTGCTCAAGCTGCTGTTGGAGAAAGGCTACCTGTACGACCGGGGCAAGGAGCTGACCTGCAAAACCCTCCGCGACCTGGGCTTCGTGGCTGCCATGGGCAAGGCGGGAGGCGGCCGCAACGAAGTGGACCCGAGGTTCCTCTCCCTCTTCAGCGTCTTCAATGTCCCCTTCCCTTCGGAGGAGTCTTTGCATTTGATCTACTCCTCTATCCTGCGAGGCCACACCTCGGTGAGCAGTCACAGCTGGGGGAGCCAGCAGGGGGGGGGGGTCCGGAGGCCACACCTCGGTGAGCAGTCACAGCTGGGGGAGCCGGCGGGGGGTCCGGAGGCCACACCTCGGTGAGCAGTCACAGCTGGGGGAGCCGGCGGGGGGTCCGGAGGCCACACCTCGGTGAGCAGTCACAGCTGGGGGAGCCAGCGGGGGGTCCGGAGGCCACACCTCGGTGAGCAGTCACAGCTGGGGGAGCCGGCGGGGGGTCCGGAGGCCACACCTCGGTGAGCAGTCACAGCTGGGGGAGCCAGCAGGGGGTCCGGAGGCCACACCTCGGTGAGCAGTCACAGCTGGGGGAGCCAGCGGGGGGTCCGGAGGCCACACCTCGGTGAGCAGTCACAGCTGGGGGAGCCAGCAGGGGGTCTGGAGGCCACACCTCGGTGAGCAGTCACAGCTGGGGGAGCCAGCGGGGGGTCCGGAGGCCACACCTCGGTGAGCAGTCACAGCTGGGGGAGCCAGCGGGGGGTCTGGAGGCCACACCTCGGTGAGCAGTCACAGCTGGGGGAGCCAGCGGGGGGTCTGGAGGCCACACCTCGGTGAGCAGTCACAGCTGGGGGAGCCAGCGGGGGGTCCGGAGGCCACACCTCGGTGAGCAGTCACAGCTGGGGGAGCCGGCGGGGGGGGGGGGGTCCGGAGGCCACACCTCGGTGAGCAGTCACAGCTGGGGGAGCCAGCGGGGGGTCCGGAGGCCACACCTCGGTGAGCAGTCACAGCTGGGGGAGCCAGCGGGGGGTCTGGAGGCCACACCTCGGTGAGCAGTCACAGCTGGGGGAGCCAGCAGGGGGTCTGGAGGCCACACCTCGGTGAGCAGTCACAGCTGGGGGAGCCAGCGGGGGGTCCGGAGGCCACACCTCGGTGAGCAGTCACAGCTGGGGGAGCCAGCGGGGGGGGGGGTCCGGAGGCCACACCTCGGTGAGCAGTCACAGCTGGGGGAGCCGGCGGGGGGTCCGGAGGCCACACCTCGGTGAGCAGTCACAGCTGGGGGAGCCAGCGGGGGGTCCGGAGGCCACACCTCGGTGAGCAGTCACAGCTGGGGGAGCCAGCAGGGGGTCCGGAGGCCACACCTCGGTGAGCAGTCACAGCTGGGGGAGCCAGCAGGGGGTCTGGAGGCCACACCTCGGTGAGCAGTCACAGCTGGGGGAGCCAGCGGGGGGTCCGGAGGCCACACCTCGGTGAGCAGTCACAGCTTGGGGAGCCAGCGGGGGGTCCGGAGGCCCACACCTCGGTGAGCAGTCACAGCTGGGGGAGCCAGCGGGGGGTCCGGAGGCCACACCTCGGTGAGCAGTCACAGCTGGGGGAGCCAGCGGGGGGTCCGGAGGCCACACCTCGGTGAGCAGTCACAGCTGGGGGAGGCCAGCGGGGGGTCTGGAGGCCACACCTCGGTGAGCAGTCACAGCTGGGGGAGCCAGCAGGGGGTCTGGAGGCCACACCTCGGTGAGCAGTCACAGCTGGGGGAGCCAGCGGGGGGTCCGGAGGCCACACCTCGGTGAGCAGTCACAGCTGGGGGAGCCGGCGGGGGGTCCGGAGGCCACACCTCGGTGAGCAGTCACAGCTGGGGGAGCCAGCGGGGGGGTCTGGAGGCCACACCTCGGTGAGCAGTCACAGCTGGGGGAGCCAGCGGGGGGTCCGGAGGCCACACCTCGGTGAGCAGTCACAGCTGGGGGAGCAGCAGGGGGGTCCGGAGGCCACACCTCGGTGAGCAGTCACAGCTGGGGGAGCCAGCAGGGGGGGGTCCGGAGGCCACACCTCGGTGAGCAGTCACAGCTGGGGGGAGCCAGCGGGGGGTCTGGAGGCCACACCTCGGTGAGCAGTCACAGCTGGGGGAGCCAGCGGGGGGTCCGGAGGCCACACCTCGGTGAGCAGTCACAGCTGGGGGAGCCAGCGGGGGGTCCGGAGGCCACACCTCGGTGAGCAGTCACAGCTGGGGGAGCCAGCAGGGGGTCCGGAGGCCACACCTCGGTGAGCAGTCACACCTGGGGGAGCCAGCAGGGGGGTCCGGAGGCCACACCTCGGTGAGCAGTCACAGCTGGGGGAGCCAGCAGGGGGGTCCGGAGGCCACACCTCGGTGAGCAGTCCACAGCTGGGGGAGCCAGCAGGGGGGTCCGGAGGCCACACCTCGGTGAGCAGTCACAGCTGGGGGAGCCAGCAGGGGGGGTCCGGAGGCCACACCTCGGTGAGCAGTCACAGCTGGGGGAGCCAGCAGGGGGGTCCGGAGGCCACACCTCGGTGAGCAGTCACAGCTGGGGGAGCCAGCAGGGGGGTCTGGAGGCCACACCTCGGTGAGCAGTCACAGCTGGGGGAGCCAGCAGGGGGGGTCCGGAGGGCCCACACCTCGGTGAGCAGTCACAGCTGGGGGGAGCCGGCGGGGGGTCCGGAGGCCACACCTCGGTGAGCAGTCACAGCTGGGGGAGCCAGCAGGGGGGTCCGGAGGCCACACCTCGGTGAGCAGTCACAGCTGGGGGAGCCAGCGGGGGGTCCGGAGGCCACACCTCGGTGAGCAGTCACAGCTGGGGGAGCCAGCGGGGGGTCCGGAGGCCACACCTCGGTGAGCAGTCACAGCTGGGGGAGCCAGCGGGGGGTCCGGAGGCCACACCTCGGTGAGCAGTCACAGCTGGGGGAGCCAGCGGGGGGTCTGGAGGCCACACCTCGGTGAGCAGTCACAGCTGGGGGAGCCAGCGGGGGGTCTGGAGGCCACACCTCGGTGAGCAGTCACAGCTGGGGGGAGCCAGCGGGGGGTCCGGAGGCCACACCTCGGTGAGCAGTCACAGCTGGGGGAGCCGGCGGGGGGGGGGGTCCGGAGGCCACACCTCGGTGAGCAGTCACAGCTGGGGGAGCCAGCGGGGGGTCCGGAGGCCACACCTCGGTGAGCAGTCACAGCTGGGGGAGCCAGCGGGGGGTCTGGAGGCCACACCTCGGTGAGCAGTCACAGCTGGGGGAGCCAGCAGGGGGTCCGGAGGCCACACCTCGGTGAGCAGTCACAGCTGGGGGAGCCAGCAGGGGGTCCGGAGGCCACACCTCGGTGAGCAGTCCACAGCTGGGGGAGCCGGCGGGGGGGGTGGGGGGGGTCCGGAGGCCACACCTCGGTGAGCAGTCACAGCTGGGGGAGCCAGCGGGGGGTGTCCGGAGGCCACACCTCGGTGAGCAGTCACAGCTGGGGGAGCCAGCAGGGGGTCTGGAGGCCACACCTCGGTGAGCAGTCACAGCTGGGGGAGCCAGCGGGGGGTCCGGAGGCCACACCTCGGTGAGCAGTCACAGCTGGGGGAGCCAGCGGGGGGTCCGGAGGCCACACCTCGGTGAGCAGTCACAGCTGGGGGAGCCGGCGGGGGGGGGGGGGGGGGGTCCGGAGGCCACACCTCGGTGAGCAGTCACAGCTGGGGGAGCCAGCGGGGGGTCCGGAGGCCACACCTCGGTGAGCAGTCACAGCTGGGGGAGCCGGCGGGGGTCCGGAGGCCACACCTCGGTGAGCAGTCACAGCTGGGGGAGCCGGCGGGGGGTCCAGAGGCCACACCTCGGTGAGCAGTCACAGCTGGGGGAGCCAGCAGGGGGTCCGGAGGCCACACCTCGGTGAGCAGTCACAGCTGGGGGAGCCGGCGGGGGGTCCAGAGGCCACACCTCGGTGAGCAGTCACAGCTGGGGGAGCCGGCGGGGGGGTCCGGAGGCCACACCTCGGTGAGCAGTCACAGCTGGGGGAGCCAGCAGGGGGTCTGGAGGCCACACCTCGGTGAGAAGTCACAGCTTGGGGAGCCGGCGGGGGGTCCAGAAGCCACCCAAGGCCGCCTCACCTGCACGGCCGGGGCCCATGAAGATGTGTTTTTATTTTATTATTTTTTAAAGATTTATTTATTTTATTTGAAAGGCAGAGGTATAGAGAGGCAGAGAGAGAGAGAGAGAGACAGAGAGGTCCTCCATCAGCTGGCTCACTCCCCAAATGGCTGCAATGGCCAGAGCTGTGCCGATCCATACCAGGAGCTTCTTCCAGGTCTCCCATGTGGGTACAGGAGCCCAAGGCCCTGGGCCACCTTCTACTGCTATTGCAGGCCACAGCAGAGAGCTGGATTGGAAGTGGAGCAGCCGGGACTCAAACCGGTGCCCACATGAGATGCTGGCACTGCCCACTACGCCACAGCGCCGGCCCCAACATTTGCTTTTAAATTTCTCCCCAGATCAGAAGGAAAAACACTCGCCTTCCTACCGCTGCAGTCATACAACTTTAATTTACTGCGATGGAAGGAGGGACCCTGGGCCGTGGCGTCGGACGTGGGCCTGGGGCAGGTGTGCCGTGCGGAGTCTGGGCAGTGGGTCTGAGGGGCCTGGGCTCGGCAGCCCCCCTTCTGCTTCTTGGCCGAGACCCTTGAGCTCTGTGGCTCCCGTGCTCGCCTGAACGGGGAGGTGACGATGGCGCCACTGCACACGGGTTTTGGGAGGATGTAAGGAGGAAAGTGCAGGTCACGCGTGTGGCACACACACACACACACGCGTGTGGCACGTTGCCCGGCTCGTGCTCACCAGGTACTGGGTCCTGCTGCAGTTGGTAGGGTTTGTTTGTCCCCTCAAATGGAACCCATTCATTCGAACAACGACCTTGTCATCCTGGCCCAGGGGACAGGGCAGTAAGGTACAGCCGTGCCTGGCCAGGGGAGGTCGTTAGGAGCTGTGAAAGCCGGGTTCTCTCCTCTTTTTTCTTTAAATATTTTGTTTGAAAGAGTTACACAGAGGGAGAGAGAATCTTCCATCCTCTGGTTCGTTCCCTTAGTGGCCACGACACCAGGGACTGGGCCAGGCCGAAGCCAGGAGCTTCTTCCAGGTCTCCCACGTGGGGGCAGGGGCCCAAGCACTTGGGCCGTCTTCCACTGCTTCCCCAGGACATAGCAGGGAGCTGGATTGGAAATGGAGCAGCCGGGGCTGCAGGGGGCGGTTCCACTCGCTGCACCACAGCGCCAGCCTCGTGAGCACCTGGGTTTTTGTGCCCTAGCTGAAGGCTCCGAATCCAAAGCTGTGGGGTCTGCTGCAGGTTAGTAACCTCGGGCCGAGGGCGGGCTCAGGTCTCTGGTTTCACTGCGCGCTGCCGCTTCGGTGAGCATGAGAACCCAGGGCGAGAAGACCAGATCCCGTGGTCGGCTTCTCTGGGCTTTTGTTGTTGTTAAGCCTCTAGTGTGTGGAGGGACGGCGTATGGCACAGCACACAACGCTGGGACACGAACCCCGCACTGGATCCGAAACTTCGGTCTGAGTTCTGGTTCTGTGCCTGGCTCCCTGCCCATGCGCACCCTGGGAGGCGGCAGTGAGGCCCCTGCCACCCACGTGGGAGACCTGTGGAGTTGCTGGCTCCTGGCGCCAGCCTGGCCCAGCCCTGGCTGCTCTGGGCATTTGGGGAGTGAACCAGCAGATGGACGATCTCTGTATTTCTCTCTGTCGCTCTGCCTCTCAAATAAGCTTCTAAAAGTTTTGGTACGATCCACATAACGTGAAGGTCGTCATTTGGGCGTTTGCAGTCCACACCTGGGAGGCGTTGGCTGCACCACGGTGCTGTGCCGCTGTCACTGCTGCCTGGTGCGCCGCAGAGGAAGCCGGTTTCGGGGCAGCCACCCGCCTGCCTTCTGCTCCCGTGGGGCTGGCTTCCCTCCCTCGGGGGGGGGGGGTCCACACTGCAGTGAGCGTAGGGGATTCCCCTCCCCCCGTCATGGTCACATGTTCTGCCGAGTGGATGAGCCGCGTTCTGTCCCCTGCTGATGCTGGCTGGGGGGATGGGGTGGTCCGTACTGCTGTGGGCGTCAGGGGTCCCCCCATTCCCGTCGTGGTCACATATTCCGCCGTGTGGCTGAGCCGTGTTCCGTCCTCTGCTAACGCTGGCTGCGGGTTCCTTGGTTCCACAGAACTTCCACGAGAGCATCGTGGCTGTGAGTGGCGAGCTGACCACCTGCACGCTGGCCCTTTACAAAAACATTGTTCAGGACCTGCCTCCCACGCCGTCCAAGTTCCACTACATCTTCAACCTTCGAGACCTCTCTCGGGTCTTCAACGGCCTCGTGCTCACGCACCCGGAGCGGTGAGTGTTCCGTGGCCCGTGCAGTCGGTCCCGCGATTCAGGGCGGCGCTTGATGCATTATCCAATGCCTTCGCTTGTGCTCGGTGGAGAAAGGAGAGGACCCCTTGATTTAAGGCCTGGCGCTCTGTAAGCCGTTGAGCCAAGGAGAGACACCGGCTGGCCAGGCGGACAGGTGTCAGCGCCCCGGGGTGGGGCCGCGTCGCCAGTTCTGAGGCTGGGTGTTTGCTGCCGGTTGCGGCTGCTTCTGTTCGGAGGGTCTTCAGGAGAGGGACGCGCCGGGGACAGAAGGGACTCACGCCGGGTCTGGGAGTCTTCTCGAGGAAGCAAGACCGATCCCTTCCCACGGGGGTGTGCAAGAGCCTAGCTCGCAGTGCGGGCCTTGTCTGGTTGCTCTCCGTGTTCCCAGACTGCTCTGGGGCCCCCTCGCAGCGTCCCGAGTGACCCCCCAGGGGGAGGCAGCTGCAGGTGTTTCGGGACAGTGACTCCTCTTGGGCAGAAACCAGGGAAGGTCCCGGAATGGGGCCGGATGGAGTGGGTGCTGACCAAATGCCAGCGGCTCGCGGGCAGGGGTGTGTGGGGTCAGGAGCCCGTTCCACGTCGCTGGTGCTGTGGGAGGAGGCTCCCGGCTGCCCCATGGGAGGGTGGCTGCTCCCCGTGTTTCACCTGTTGGCTGCCAGGTTGTGTCAGTGTGAGACCGGGGCTGGGGGAGAACGGCAGCGCGAGGGCCGGCTGCTGGCCCGGTGACGGGGACGGTGACGGGGACAGTGACGGTGGCGGACGATACCTCTCCCGGCGCAGGTTCCAGACGGTGGCCCAGATGGTGCGTGTCTGGAGGAACGAGTGTCTGCGGGTATTCCACGACCGGCTCATCAACGAGACGGACAAGAAGCTGGTCAGTGCTGGGCCTGGCGCCGGGGGCAGCCCCGCCGCTTTGTGCACGGAGGGCTCCCAGGACGGCAGGCTGGGCGGGGTGGGGGAGGGGGGCAGGAGTCGCGAGCCCTCCCGGTGGTCACGGCCCCGAGCGAGGGTCCTCACGGGGTCTCCACGGGGTCCCGGGTGCAAGGTGCAGGAGCACATCGGCAGCTTGGTTGTGGAGCACTTCAGCGAGGACGCCGAGGCGGTGATGAGGGACCCGGTCCTGTTCGGGGACTTCCGGTCGGCTCTGCAGGAGGAGGAGACGCGCGTGTACGAGGACATCCAGGACTACGAGGCGGCCAAGGCCCTGTTCCAGGTGTGCGCCCCCGGGGACCCACGGGTCACACCCCCGAGGCTGGGTCTGGGGGCGCGCACGCGGGCTCGACTCGCCCAGAGCTGCCCGGGGCTGCCGTGGGGATTCGTTCAGTGGGGACAGCCCCCACCTCCACCCCACCGAGAGAGCCCAAGGGCTCCTGCGGGGTTCTGACCCAGAGCCAGACGTGGGGACCCCGGGCCGGGTCGGTTAAGGCCCTGAGAGGAACCCTGTCATCTGGGGGGCCCCCTGCTGGCCGGGAAGAGACCAGCAGATGGCAGCCTTGACTGTGAACCACAATGGGTTAGTGACACCGCTATGGATGCTCAGGAGAGAAGACCTCTCCTCCGTTCCTAGTCTCCTGGGCAAACGACCCAGGGGGCCTTGTTTTCCTTCAATTTGAGAGGGGGAGAGAGAGAGACAGATTCCCCCATCCGCTGGCTCCCTGCTAAGTGCCTGCGCCAGCCAGGGCCGGGCCAAGACAAAGCCGGATCAGGGGACTCCATCCAGGTCTCCCACGTGGGCGGGCGGCAGGGACCCAGGTGCTTGAGCCATGGCGGCCGCCTCCCGGGGTGCACGTCGTGGGAAGCTGGAACCGGGAGCAGAGGTGGGACTGGAGCCCGGCACGTGCTGGGGGCTGCAGGCCCCTCGGTGCTGTCCTCGCTGCTGAGCCGAGCGCCTGCCCCCCACCCCACCCCCCGTGTTAACTCAGGAAATCCTGGAGGAGTACAACGAAAGCAACACCAAGATGAACCTGGTCCTGTTCGACGACGCCCTGGAGCACCTGACCCGCGTGCACCGCATCATACGCATGGACCGCGGCCACGCCCTGCTGGTGGGGGTCGGGGGCTCCGGGAAGCAGTCCCTGTCCAGGCTGGCCGCCTTCACGGCCGGCTACGAGGCGAGTCCGCCTGCCGCGTGCGCGTCCTTGTCTGTGTGCACGGTGTTTCTACGAATTACAAGTTCAGCGACGCGCCTTGCGCCCCTCCCCCGAGGGGGCCATCGCTGCGAGCCTCCTGCTGGGCGCTGCATACTTGGGGCTGCACCCCCCCGCCCCCCACCCCCCCGTGCTGGCTGGGCCCAGCGCTGCTTCCCTCCCACTCCCCAGGCCCTGCCGCCCTCCCTCTTTGTGACTCCGAGGACCTTGTTCTCACGACGGACACTGCTCTTTCCAGTCCTTTTTTCTTTTGAAAAAAATATTTATTTGAAAGGCAGAGTAATAGAATAAGAAAGAGGTAGGGGGAGACATAGATCTTCTATCCATTGGTTCACTCTTCCAACACCCAGGACAGACGGGGCTGGGCCAGGCCAAGACCAGGAGACCAGAATTCAGTCCAAGTCTCCCACCTGGGCGGCAGGGACCCAGCCGTCACCCGCCGTCTCCCGGGGTGTGCGTGAGCAGAGAGCTGCATCAGAAGTAGAGGAGCTGGGACTTGAACCAGGCCCTCTGATACAGGTGCAGGCGTCCTCCGTGACTCCGCCCCCTGTGCCTGCAGGTATTCGAGATCCTGCTGAGCCGGGGCTACTCGGAGAACAACTTCCGGGAAGATCTAAAGAACCTCTACCTGAAGCTCGGCGTTGAGAACAAGACCATGATCTTTCTGTTCACGGATGCCCACGTGGCCGAGGAGGGCTTCCTGGAGCTCATCAACAATATGCTGACGTCGGGTACGGCCAAGGTCAAGGCCAAGGCCGATCCCAGCTCCCAGCATGACCCCTGCAGACCTTGCCCGGGGTCCCACACCCCTGCGTCCCGTTACTCCCTGGCCGTGGCCTCTGCAGTGGGTCTGAGCATCTTTTGCAAATGAGACCCCTGTAGCCCACCCCCCATCAGGACAGCAGTCACCGGGACAGCTGGGCGTCCCTGCCCCCGCCGGGCACCCTTCCCCCTCCAAGCACCTGCCAGAAGCCGAAAAGGCAGGAGGCTCCTCCCCCGGGGCCTTCAGAGAGAGAGATCCTGTCCGCGAGAGAAAATGCTCGCTACTGTGGGCGGTGCAGCTCGGGGTATCCTGGCTGCTAGCACAGCGCTCCCCAGGCGGTGACGGCAGAGTGCCTGCGGACCGGGCCAGGCGCCTCCTGGGCTGTGCAGGGCGGGTGGGGCAGCCGCCTGCAGCCGAGCACCTGCTCCCAGACGCAGTCGCCGTCCAGCCTCACGGTGGCCCCTCCAGGCAGGCAGGAGGCGTTTGCCTCCCCATTCTACAGCCGAGAAGACTGAGGCTCAGAGGGCTCTGCCCTGAGCGAGTGCCTTGGCCTTGGGCCTCAGGGTCGGGACCCACACTAAGCCTGCTGCTCTCCACGGCACCTGCTGCCTTTTCCTGGCTCCCAGACTCCAGCCCGCGTCTGTGTTTCCCAGGGATCGTGCCGGCCCTGTTCCAGGAAGAGGAGAAGGAGTCGATCCTCGGTCAGATCGGACAGGAGGCGGCGCGGCTGGGCTTGGGCCCGGCCAAGGAGTCCCTGTGGCAGTACTTCGTGAGCAAGAGCGCCAACAACCTGCACATCGTCCTGGGCATGTCGCCTGTGGGGGACACCCTGAGGACGCGGTGCCGGAACTTCCCAGGTGCCCTGGCGTGGAGCCCGCACAGCCCCGCCCTCTGAGGCAGCAAGGCGCCCGCGCTGGGGGGGCTCTGGACCGGCTCTGCCTCCCTCTGTGCCCCCGGCGCCGCCCCCATGGGCAAGGCCCACGGCAGGGAGGGGGCACTTTCTGCTGATCCCCCCCCCAGAAAATTCCACCAGCCCGGTGGAAAGGGTGGCTCCTGCTGTTGGAAAGGGGACGTGGGTTTTGCCCCCAGGGGACTTTGGCCTAGAGCTATTTTGGTTGTCACAGCTCAGCACAGGGGTGGCACCTGGGGTGTGTATGGGGGGGGGCAGAAGATGCTGTCCCACACCCTGCAGGGTACGGCCCGGCCCCGGATGTCAGCATCGGGCGCCCAGGCTGAGCAGCTCATCCCCAGCCAGCTCCTCCCCGGTGGCGGCTGCCGGAGACCACGGCGGGGTCCTTGAGCCTCTGTGGGTGTGCAGTGCCGTCTCGTCCCTCCCTCTCTGTCTTCCAGGTCTGGTGAACAACACTGGCATCGACTGGTTCATGCCCTGGCCCTCCCAGGCCCTGCATGCTGTGGCCAAGTCGTTTTTAGGTGAGTCACGGGCGGGGACTGCGCTTCGGGCTTTAATTAGCAAGGCAGTTGTTCATTAAAGTTTTACTTATGTTTTTTTTTAATATTTATTTATTTTACTTGAAAGAGTTAGAGAGAGAGAGTGTGAGTCTTCCATCCTATAGTTCACTCCCCAGTTGGCTGCAACGGCTGGAGCTGCACCGATCCGAAGCCAGGAGCCAGAAGTTTCTTCTGGGTCTCCCACGCAGGTGCAGGGGCCCAAGGACTTGGGCCATCTTCACTGCTTTCCCAGGCCACAGCCGAGAGCTGGACAGGAAGTGGAGCAGCCAGGTCTCGAACTGGCGCCCATATGGGATGCCGGCGCTTCAGGCCAGGGCGTTAACCCGCTGCGCCACAGCGCCAGCCCCACTTATGTTTTCAATGTGTGTGAAAGAAACAGGGAGAGGTAGTTGACTCTCCAGACGCCCGCATTAGCCAGGAGCCAGGAACGCCAGAACGGGCGGCAGGGACCCAGGCACCTGAGCTGGCACGGCTGCTCCCCAGCACACGGGTTAGCAGGGGGCTGGGGGAGAAGCTGAGACCTGAAGCAGGGAGCTCCGGTGTGGGATGGGAGCGCCCAGGCCCGCCCTTCCCGGAGCCACTCTCCTCACCTGGGCCCGGGGTCTCAGCCCAGTCCCCGCGAGCACAAAGGCTTTGTTTCTGGGCTGCGCTGTACATTTGTCCTGAGTGACGTCAGAAGACTCCGGAGGACGATTTAGGCTACGGATGGATTAGGGGTCAGCGGCAGCAGGCCCTGGCCAGCCACAGCCTGATGCCGCATCCCACGTGGCCCACTGCCTGCCTTGCTAAATAAAGTTTTATTGGTAACAAGGCTCACTCGTTGGTTCCACAGTGGCTGTGGCTGCACTTACAGAGTTGAGCGACTGTAACAGAGGCTGTGCTGTCCCTGTCGGGACGGAGCTGCTGACCCTGGCCCCAAGGATGCCCCAAGGACAGCTGCACTGGGTTTCCTCGTAAGGTGGAGACACCAAAGGCCTCATGTGTTTGCTTTTTTTTTAAATTTTATTTATTTGAGAGGCAGAGTTAAAGAGAGAAGGAGAGAGAGAGAGAAAGGTCTTCCATCTACTGGTTCACTCCCCAAATAGCCACATGGTTAGAGTTGGGCCAATCCGAAGCCAGGAGCTTTTTCCAGGTCTCCCACACAGGTGCAGGGACCCAAGGACTTGGGCCATCTTCTACTGCTTTCCCAGGCCATAGCAGAGAGCTGAATTGGAAGTGGAGTAGCCAGGACTCAAACTAGCCCCCATATGGGATGCTGGCAATGCAGGTGGCAGCTTTACCCACTATGCCAAAGTGCCAGCCCCGAAACTTTTTAATTCCATTTTCCCACAAGCCAACGTCGTAACTTGAATCCTAACGCACTTGTAGAGTTAGGGTCAAGGTCAAGGTGAGGTCAGGCTCGAGGGCTGGGAGGAGCGACTCCCTGCTGGTGGTGTAGGCGAGGGTTGCCAGGCATCGTCCACTGTGTTGCCACCTCTCGGTTCTGCCTCTGTGTCGTGACAGCAGTGTCAGTGTGTAAGTGGATGGCCATGTCCGCCTCCCAATAAAGTTTTATTTACAACACCGCCTTGTGGGCCGAATTTGCCCTCTGGGCCAGAGTCTGCCGCTCCCATACAGCTGTATGCTGGTTTTCATCGGTGTGTTGGCCACTCCCATGTGTCGGTGCCTGGATTTGCTTTTGGTCATCAGCAAACGCCGCCCGGAATGTGTGTGTGCCTGCCGCTGAAGTGCAGGTTCCCTACCCCCGTAGCCTGGGTTGGAGGACTGCACCCCAGAGCGTGGGGGTTTGTGAGGGAGCCACGGCCCTGGTGGAACCCACAGCCGGATCTCGGAACCTGGATGGATCTCTGAGACGTGAGGCACCTGGTGCCTCCCGGCAGCTCTCCAGCAAGCCCGAGTGAGCCCCTAGCCCCTCCCGCCTCGCGGGGTCCCCCTGCAGCTGGGAGGAGAACCTGGCTCCTGTGTTGGCAGATCCGAGCCACGCGGGTTCGTAGCTGCCCTTTCTCTTCCTTTGGGTTACGTTAAAAACAACAACAGTGCTTTCTGGAGACGGGCGTTTGGCACAGCAGCGAAGCTGCCGCCCAGGGCACCTGTGTCCCATGCCGCGGTGCTGGTTTCGATCCGGCTCCCTTTACAGTTCCAGCTCTCTGCTGATGAGCCCCTGCCACGCACGTGGGGGGCCCAGCGGGAGCTCCTGGATCCTGGCTTTGGCCTGGCTCGGCCCTGGCCTTTAGAGCCTCTGGAGACTGAACCAGCAGATGGAAGCTCTCTCTCCCTGCCTTTCAGATAAAGGAAATGTAACACATCGTTTTTATTGCGATCGAACACGTATAAAAGCGCCCCTTTGAACCAGTTCTGAGTGCACACGTGGCCAACGTCACCCCTGTCTGTCTCTAATCAGTTCTCGTCTTCCCAAACCAACGCTCCATACCGTTTGACACCAGCTGGCCCTGGCGCCCGGCCTCCCGGCCGCCTCAGTCTGCCGGTCCTGGGGGTCGCGTAGAAACGGACTCCCGCCTCGCTTCCCCTTCCGTCTCTGGCTTTCGGCCGCACTTGGAGCGCGTCAGTGCCTCGTTTCTTTCTGTGGCTGGATGGAGCACGCCGTGCCCGCTCATCACCGGTGGCCGTCAGGGTTGGTGGCACCTGCCGGCCGTGGTGGCAGGGCCCCCATGAACTCCCGCTCTCGGCAGCGGCTGAGTCCCTCCTGTCTTCCGGGTCTTGGAGCGGCGTCGTGGGCTCAGGTGGAATTTCCGCTCCTCACGTCGGGGGGAGCACGCGTGTCCTGTCCTTACGAGGCATCTTTCCCGTTCCTTCCCTGCAGGGGACAATCCCATGATCCCGTTGGGGAACATAGACGACCTGGTGGAGCACGTTGTGTTGGTCCACGAATCTGTGGACGAATTCAGCAGGCAATTCCTGCAGAAGCTGAGGCGCAGCAACTACGTAACCCCCAAGAATTACCTGGACTTCATCCACTCGTACGCCAAGCTGCTGGATGAGAAGACGCAGTGCAACATAGGTGAGAGACGGGGCGCGGGGCGGCCGGCGGAGTCGTGATCCGGGGCGGGGGGCGGGCTTCAGGTGCTGGCCTTCGTGGGTTTTTGAAGTTCAGCTACTTGAAAGGCCTCGCTATACGTACTCACACATACGTGTATCTGCGGCTGGGGGTAGGGTGGGATGTGAGAGAGCGCCTTCATCTGCTGGCTCACTCCCCAGATGTCTACAACGGCTGGGGCTGGGCGTGGCCGAAGCCAGGAGCCCAGAACTCCACGCAGGTCTCCAACCAGGGGAGCAGGGCCCAAGCACTGGAGCCATCACCGGGGCTTCCCAGGCTGGATTATCAAGGCAGCTGGACCAGAAGCAGAGTGGGTGGGGCTTGACTGGGCGCCCCGGGGAGGGGGCGGCACAGCTCCTGCTGTCGCTGAGACCCTTGGGTGGGGGTGGAGGAGGGCCTGTTCTGTGGCTGTTACCGGGAGCAATCCTACGCGGGCAGGATGCTTGCACACTCTCAGTCTTGCAACGACGTGCTGTGTTGAAAGGTGCTTTTTAAATTTTAATTTACTTGTTTGAAAGGGGAGAGAGAGATCTCTTAGCAAATGCCCACATACCCAGGGCTGGGCCTGGTCACGGCCAGGAGCCTGGAACTCAGTCCCGATGTCCCACGTGGGTGGCGCGGACCCCAGCACTTGGGGCATCTCTGCTGCCTCCCGGGTGCATTGGCAGGGCGCAGGGGCAGAAGCAGAGCCCAGACTTGAGCCCGGGCGCTCTTGTGGGGGCGCAGGCATCCCCCGTGCATCCTCACTGCACCAGACGCCCGCCCCTGGAAAACGCCTCTCAGAGCGAGGCCCAGCTGCCGCCGCGCCCCAGGGAAGTGTGATGGTGAGAAGCACCAGGGGCCTCAATGCGAGATTGTTCAGCACGGACACCAACTCACAAACTCTGAAGGCCCCGGGGACTTCACGTTGGCTGACGGCTCCTGTCTCGGGACGGGAAGGACCGGGGACACCTACGCACACAGCATGGATTCGTTTCCCATGAGCCCAGGGTGGAGGGACCTCGGCGAGGCCCCCGGAGGGCCTGGCCCTGGACGGTGACGGGGCCCTCTCTTCCCCCAGCGCAGTGCAAGCGGCTGGAGGGCGGCCTGGACAAGCTCAAGGAGGCCACCATCCAGCTGGACGAGCTGAACCAGAAGCTGGCCGAGCAGAGGATCGTGCTGGCCGAGAAGTCGGCCGCCTGCGAGGCCCTGCTGGAGGAGATCGTCACCAACACGGCCATAGGTGAGCGGGGACGGGCGCTGGGCACAGCCGCCCCGGGCCCCTGCGCTGCTGGTCTGGCGCAGCTGGCGTCCACTCGGTCTCATCTGTGCACAGACACGAGCTGGTGGCTTGAGCCCGTGGTGCGCTGACAGGTGTGCCCTGTGCAGCGCTCCCCCCGCCCCGCCCCTACATCGTCACTTCGTGTGTGGGGGATGTGTTGGGGGTTTGCCCAGTGGGAGGCCATCTCCTGAGCCCCGTGAGCTGAGCCAGACGGGCCGGCGCTTGGCCTTGGCGGTGGTCCCTCGGGACATCCGGGACCTTTCTCGGGCCCTTGGCTGGGCTCTTCTGGCTGAGCAGCCGGGGACCTGGACCACACTGCCGCCGGGAAGCTGCCTGGCCACCTACGTCTTGCCGGAGACACGGCCCGCAGCCCTCTCTCGGGGCCTCTGGGCTCCCGCGGCTATCACCTTTCCCGCCCATTCTCAGCCGCTCGCCCTGCCTGCCCCTCCTCCCTGTCACCCTAGCCGCCGCCAGGTGACAGCACCCACCGCCCGGGATGGGCTGATTCCGCAGTCCTGGGCCCCCGGCTACCCCGATCCCTGACTTCCAGCCCCGCGTTTCCGTGAGTTAGCTCGGCTCCTTCCGACGAGGTCTCGTTTCTCCTGACCTGACCGTTGTCGGTCTCTGTTCCGTGCAGGGGAGGCAGCTGGCCTGGCAGAGGGTCCCTGCCTGGCTGTGGTCCCACCTAGCGATCTCCAGCTTGATGATGCTGGCAGAGCGGTCGCGGTCCACACCCTCCATACTTGGAATTGCGATTTTTTTTTTTTTTTTGCATTTATTTTATTGATTTGAAAGGCAGAGTTAGAAAGAGACAGATCTTCCATCTGCTGGTTCTCTCCTTAAATGGCTGCAACAGCCAGGGCTGAGCCAGGAGCCAGGAGCCTCATCTGAGCCTCCTATGTGGGGTGCAGGGGCCCTAGCACTTGGGCCATCTTCCTCTGCTTTTCCCAGGCCATCAGCAGGTAGTTGGATTGGAAGTGGAGCAGCCGGGACACAAACCGGCACCCATGTGGGATGCCAGCACTGCCGGGCAGGGCTTTACCCGCTACACCGCAGCGATAGTCCCAGAATTGCGAGCTTTGTTCTGCACCTGGGCCTGTGCAGTGCGGTCCCACCCCGTGGTGGGGAGGGGACACCCCGGTCTCTACCTTGCACCCGGCTTGCTGAGCTGGGGCGCTCCGTGGGTGGGGTGGTTCCCATGCATCTCCGGCTCGGGTGGCTCTCCTTGCGCGTGCCCAGTGTGAGTATGCGGCGTGGCCCCGAGGTCCCTGCCCGTTCCCCTGTGTCATCGCACGGGACCCTGCTCTGCAACACCTGCAGTTCCACTTCCTCCCTCCTGAGGGCGCCCGCGCCCCTCTCCACATCCACGCTCCTGCTCCAGGACTCCAAGCATGCCACTTGTCCGCGAGCCGCCCTTGGCTTTGGTGCTGTGACAAGGGCTCTGGGTGTCCGTGGCATGGGCGTGGAGGAGCAGGCAGGGGAGATGCGTCCGCCTTAGGCAGCCAGGCCACACACTGGAAGCTGCAGAGGGCTGGGGTTGTGATGCCGGTTAGCCGAGCTGAGGGATGGTTGAGTGGGCCTGAGGCGGCCGGGCCTCCTCAAAGGGGGCAGATGTCCAGCTGGGCCTGGGGAACCTGGGAGAAGGGGATGGAGGCGGGGAGAGGCGCCTGGGGGTGCGGCCGGGAGCAGGAGGGGCAGATGGGAGTCTGCAGCCAGCACGGTGGGGCGGGAGCCCTCTCAGAGCCTGCGGCCGCCCCGGGAGGGAACGGCCGGGGCCCAGGGGCCCCTCAGGAAGGCCAGGGTCCGAGCAGCCGCCCAGGTGTTGCGAGGGTTGCCGTCCCACCAGGACTCCCGGGGCTGCCCGTGGGCCCAGCACACGCGGGCCGTGGCGAGCGCGTCCTCCCGCACGGCTGCGCTGACCGCCCCTCCCCCTGCAGCCGAGGAGAAGAAGAAGCTGGCGGAGGAGAAGGCCATGGAGGTGGAGGAGCAGAACAAGATCATCGCCGTGGAGAAGACCGAGGCCGAGACGGCGCTGGCCGAAGTCATGCCCGTCCTGGAGGCCGCCAAGCTGGAGCTGCAGAAGCTGGACAAGTCGGACGTCACCGAGATCAGGTAGCCGCCGCTGCCACAGGGGGCCGAGATCCAGCAGCCGCCATGGACGCCCGGTGCGCCTGGGCAGTGCTGATCGTGCCCCTCGGGCGGGTGAGGGGCTCAGTGCTCCCTCGAAGGAACTGTTAACTGCCCCCACCTGCAGACTGAGTCAGGGCCAGGACGGAGCTGGTCAGCCCGCCCTTGGCACCGAAACCACGCCCGAGCGCCACTTCACACCTGTAACCAAGCCAGGGAGTCGTTCGAGCCGAGTGGGGGAGGGGGCAGACGCTCTGCAGCTCACTGTCTGAAGTGATGTCCCCAGAAGCAGAGGGGGCTCCTACGGTCAGGAAGGAGGTGGGGGAGGTGGCGAGTCACCCCCAGCACCACCCCAACCCCACATGGCCCCCCGCACGGCCTGGTCTCCCCGGGGCTCTGTCATGGATCTTCACGGCGCCATTAGCAGGGAGACGCCCTGCGTTGCCCACCCAGCCCCTCCCCCATGTGGCCCCTGCACAGGTCTCCCAGGCTGCTGTTCGGCCTTCCCAGGGGCCCTCTCCCTCGGCTTTCCCTGCGCTCCCCGTGTTCCCCGTGGGAGCCCCGTGTGGCCCTGTGGGTGAAACGCAGGCGGATTCGCACACAGAATCTGCTCACTGCTCCGGGAACGAGCACAGCCGGAGACGGAGGGGAGGCCATGTGCAGAGCTCTACAGGGCGTGGCGCTCGGGGTGGGGGGCACAGGGACGGGTGTGTGGTGGTCAGGGCTGAGCAGAGAGACTGAGGCTGGGTGGCAGGTGGCGTGCTCGCAGCGCATTTTCCAGGGTCATAGGACTTGGGCACTGAGAGCAGGCGGCTGGGAGGACCGTGAGGGGGGTGTCTTTGGAGGGGAGGGGCTGTGCCCCCCATGGACCCTGGCTTCCCCGGGATCCTGGGGAGTGTGAGGCGTCCCCTGAAGTTAGGCAGGCGTCGTGACGGGCCCAGCTCACCCTGGGGTGCTGTGTTGAATGCCGCGGTGAGAGCAGGGGACACGCAGCCTGGGGCTGCCCCCCGGTGCCGAGTGGCCCTCGGCAGGGCACCCATCCTCCCCGTGAACCAAGGATGCTGTCACCGCGCCACCGTCTCAGCGTCTTTGGTCCTCTCTGGAGACCACAGGGCTCCCGGGTGAGGAGCTGTCACAGCCGCGGGCACAAGGCCAGTGCCGTGCCGGCATCAGCTGTTACCCGGGTGACGGCCTTGAGAAGGCATGCTGGGAGGAGTTGCACGGTGGCGGCCGCCGTGCCGTTCACTCAGCCTGTGTCCATCAGAGAGGATTCTACGTCCCTCTCGTGCTCATTCCCGTTTTACTCTCAAGGCAGAGACGCGGACGCAGGAAGCCCTCCCATCTGGCTGTTCACCCCGGATGCCTGGCTGGGCCAGGCTGAAGCCGGGAGCTGGGATTCCCAGGTGGTGGCTTGGCCACTGTGTCAAGTGCCCACTCCGAGGGTTTTTCTCCCTGGTCAAGGACCCAGGTACGCAAGGGTCTCCTTGGCGCCTGACTCTGGATTCCTGTTTGCTTGTTTTTGAAGATTTATTTATTTATTTGAAGGTCAGAGTTACAGAAAGAGGTCTTCCATCTGCTGGCTCACTACCCAGGTGGCCGCAACGGCCGGGTTTGGGCCAGGCCAAAGCCAGGAGCCAGGAGCTTCTTTCAGGTCTCCCACGGATGCGGATGACAGGAGCCCGAGTACTTGTGCCGCCACCTGCTGCCTGCCAGGCCGGAGCAGGGGCCTGGGCCCAGGCACTGGGAGGGTCAGGCAGGCGTCTTTGCTGCTAGGCTGAGTGCCCACTTCGGGGGATGAACTGGAGCCAGGGGTTGGGCCAAGGTGCTGGGAGTGGGGAGGCAGGCCGAGCGCCCATCCTGGGGATGAGCTGGAGCTGGGGGCTGGGCCCAGGCGCTGGGAGGGGGAGGCTGCGTCCTCGCTGTTTATCTGTGCTGCCGTGAGTGGCAGAGCATTTCCCTGTTTGCCCATGGGGTGCACACATGTGTGTGTGTTTGCTGATGGGGTGCACACACATGTGTGCATATTTGCCCGTGGGGTGCACGCATGTGTGTGTGTTCATGGGGTGCACACACATGTGTGCATATTTGCATGTGGGGAGCATGTGTGTGTGTGTTTGCCTGTGGGGTGCACACGTGTTGTTTTCCTGTGGGGTGCACGCATGTGTGTGTGTGTTTGCCTGTGGGGTGCACACGTGTGTGTTTGCCCATGGGGTGCACGCATGTGTGTGTGTTTGCCCATGGGGTGCACGCATGCATGTGTGTGTTTGCCCGTGGGGTACATGCGTGCATGTGTGTGTGTGTTTGCTTATTTTTATGTGGCCGGTTTACTCCCTGAAGGCCCTCAGTAGGCAGGGCTGGGCAGCTGTCCATCCTGCTGTCCTACGTGGGTGTGGTGGGGACCCCGCTGCTTGAGCCATCACTGCGCACACTAGGGTGCGCGTGGGGTGGGGGCTGGGCCAGAGTGGAGTGGGGGCTTGACCCCGGGCGCTCTGATCTGGGACTTAGAGGTCCCCAAGCGCCGTCTCAGTCACTGGCTACACGCCTGCCTGGAGGCCGGCGCTCCTTGGCCGGCCGGGGTGCAGGGCTCCCTCTGCTGCTGGCCTCGGATTCTCCTCCCCTTCCTTTCCTTTGCTGGATAGCGGCTGGGTGTCAGCTCTGAGCAGGCCCTGGGGCTGGTGGGCAGTGGACTGGCCCGCGGTCGGGACTGGAGCTCTGTTGCCCCGGGCGGCCCAGGTGCACCGTGCACCGAGAAGTGGCGTCCAGGGAGGTGGGGAAGGAAGGGCTGTGCTGAGGATGAGGGCTCCCTGGCTGCAGGGGGGCAGCACCGGCATGGGGGGCGGGGCAGGGGCTCTGCCGCGGTGACGTTCTTCCAGGGAGCGCATGCTCCCGTCCTCTGCCTCTGGGCGTGCCTCGTGACGGGATGAAGGGATCAGATGAAGCCACGATGTCTCCATTTCTCTGAACCCCTCAGTCACCTGGCACCCCAGGAAGCGGCGTGTTCTGGATAACGGAGGCCCCAGCGCCTGCCCGGGATGCTTGCATTGTAGCAGAGAACCCTGCTTCCATAGACTTGCAGGATTCCTAAGTGTGCGCCCATTTCACGGGTGGGAGACTGAGGCCCCCAGATGGTCGCTGATTCACTTGGAGGCTCGAGACCCTGGCTCAAGTCTACACACAGCTCAGCATGGGGGGGTTGGGCCTGGCTCTCGCCACGCCCCCTCCCCCAGGAAAGCTTTCGCAGGCAGTTGGCAGTGTTGCCAGCTTCCCCGACAGCCTGCTCCGGCCTAAGGAGCGTCTCCCCCATGACTCAGGGCCGTGCTGGCACTGGGCTTGCCCTGCCTCCTGGCCGGTGCCCTGGCTTGCCCCTGGTCTGTGTGGTGCCCTCCCCGTGCTGTCTGTGGGGCATGAGCAGAGTCCTGGGTAGGGGGTTGGAGGGTTTGCCCAGGACAGAAAGGCCCTGGTCAGCCGGTCCTCTCTCGCTCTGCCACTCTCTGTCTGCCTTGATTTCTCTCTCTCTGTCCCTTGCTCCTCCTTTCTCTCTGCCTCTGTCGCCTCCTCACCAGGCCGGGCTCTGCCCAGGCACCCACCCCCGCTGCTTCCAGGCCCCGCAGGGGCCATGCTCACCCCCCGCGCTTCTCCCTGCCTCCCGCTCCATCACTTTCTTTTCTGCTCTGCTCCCTCCTCCAGTTTCTGCCTTCCTCACGGCTTTGTGGAGCCGGCGACCTCCGCCCACTGCCGGCCGCAGGAGACCAAGGCCAGGCAGTGCCTGCGAGGCCGGCTCAGGACTCCTGGGCTTTGTGCCAGCACAGCTGTCCCCCTCCTCTTCCTTTCGGGGGTCTGGGTGGCCGGACACCCATGTGTTGGAGAAGCAGCAACTGGCCAGCTTCCGCTAAGACAAAGAGCGCCATGAAGGGGTGGCCCAGCCTCACAAGAGCCCAGGGGACCCCAGGCCTTCCAGGCCGTGAGAACAGAGCAGGGCACCCAAGCCCTGGAGCCCGACTCTTCATTGGTGTCTGGGGAGACATGATGACAAGGACGATGACAGTGCTGATGGCCATAGCAGCCACTGCTTAGAGGCTGAGGAGTCACAATGTGGTCTCAGGCTCCACCCTGCAGTGCTGATTCTGGGCAGCCTGGGTTTGAGTCTGATGACCCCACCACGCGATTTGAGCCTGCTGGGTGAGACCCATACCTGCCCTCAGGGAATGCCCGGCCAAGAGCCCACATTGCTGTTGGGATCCAGGCTCCCTGGTGCCCTCCTGGGGCCACCTGCTGGCCAGAGTGACACCTGCTCGCTGGGGTGATGCCTGCTGGCCGGGGTGACGCCTGCTGATGGGGGTGATACCTGCAGGTGGGGGTATTGCCTGCTGGCCGGGGGTGTTGCCTGTTGGCCAGGGGTGACACCTGCTGGAGTGGGTGTTGCCTAGTAGAGGGGGTGTTGCCTGCTGGCCGGGGGTGACTCCTGCTGGCCGGGGTGACTCCTGCTGGCCGGGGGTGACTCCTGCTGGCCGGGGTGACTCCTGCTGGCTGGGGGTGATGCCTGCTGGCCGGGGGTGACTCCTGCTGGCTGGGGGTGACTCCTGCTGGCTGGAGGTGACTCCTGCTGGCCGGGGGTGACTCCTGCTGGCCGGGGGTGACTCCTGCTGGCCAGGATGACGCCTGCTGGCTGAAGTGACGCCTGCCGTTTCCTTCTTCCTCCCCAGGTCGTTCGCAAAGCCCCCGAAGCAGGTGCAGACCGTGTGTGAGTGTATCCTCATCATGAAGGGCTACAAGGAGCTCAACTGGAAGACGGCCAAGGGCATGATGTCCGACCCCAACTTCCTGCGCTCGCTTATGGAGCTCGACTTCGACGCCATCTCCCAGAGCCAAGTGAAAAACATCAAGAGTGAGAGCCTGCAGCAGAGAGAGGAGGCGGGGCCGTGGGGGAGAGGAGGAGGGGCCATGGGGAGGAGGCAGGGCTGTGGAGGACAGAGGGAAACGGCAGCCCCTGTAGGGCAGAGGGGAGAGCAGACCCTCTTTGGGGCCCACCTGGGTGTGGCTATGCCCAGGGCGGCTGTGACCTGACCTCCTGCCACCTGCTGTCAGCTGGTAGTCTCTGGCCTCGTCTTTGGCTGTGGAAGGCCGCAGCCCTGCCCACTTCACAAGCACGGGGGACAGGCCCCCCCAACCCTGAATCCCAACTGGCTGCTGCCTGAGCCCCCACGTGCCCCTGCCTGCAATACTTAGAGGTCATGGGTCGTGGGACGCCCTAGGTGGCCGTGACAGGCCTTCCATGTGCTCCGTGTGGTTTGGCCACACTGGTGAACCCACCCCACTTGCCTGGGGGTAGCTGACGGCCCCCGCCCCACCCCCACCCTGTTCCCCAGGCCTCTTGCGGACCCTCAACACCACCATTGAGGAGATGGAGGCCGTGAGCAAGGCTGGGCTGGGGATGCTGAAGTTTGTTGAGGCCGTCATGGGCTACTGCGACGTCTTCAGAGAAATCAAGCCCAAGAGAGAGAAGGTACGGCCCCCTGTGTGGCCGTGGCCATGGCCACGTCTCCCCCACCGCCCTGAGTCCACTCTCAGCAATAGAACCGGGCTCCGTGTGAGGTCTCCAGGGTCCTTTGGGTGGGGGTCACGGCCCTGCCTGCAGCCCAGTCCTGGCTTCCTGCTGACCCATACCCTGGTCCTTGAGTCCCTGCCACCTGGATTCAGCTGTGGGCTCCTGGCTTTGGCCTGGCCCAGCCGTGGCTGCTGTGGGCATTCGGCGGCTGAACTGGCAGATGGAAGATCCGTCTCTTTCTCTCTGCCTTTCTAATAGATAAAATCAGTCCATAAAACTTTAAAGAGATGAGGGTTTCCCAGCCCCACACCCATGGTTCTCTGTGGTGGTCAGTCCTCGGCACTGTGGGATGCTCAGCGGTGCCCCAGGCTCCCCCCGACACCCCGCAGTGTCCCCCGAGGACAGGGTCATAGGTGGACCCTGTCTTTTTAAGTCCTGTGTTGGCACTGCTTCATAACTCGAGAGACTTAGAGCCCCATAGTGGGACCAGCTGCTGGGTTCTTGGGTGGAGTCACAGGCAGGTCGTCTCACAGCAGCCCAGCAGACATCTGGACTGGGACGTGGAGCCGGACGGGGGGCCTGTGCCCCGAGAGGGGCCACGGTGGGCGCCCGCGACGACTGAACCGCCCTCCCGCAGGTGGCCAGGCTGGAGCGGAACTTCTACCTCACCAAACGGGAGCTCGAGCGGATCCAGAACGAGCTGGCCGCCATCCAGAGAGAACTGGAGGCGCTGGGCGCCAAGTACGAGGCCGCCATCCTGGAGAAGCAGAAGCTGCAGGAAGAAGCCGAGATCATGGAGAGGCGGCTGATCGCCGCCGACAAACTCATCTCGGGGCTGGGGTCCGAGAACGTCAGGTCAGCTTGGCCGCCGGCGGGCCGCCCCCTCCCACCTGCCCTGCCCCAGCGGGCGGCTCCTCCCCTGCTCCGCCCACACCCCGCCCAGGCAGGCGGCTCCTCCCCCTGCCTTGCCCCGCCCCCGCCCAGGCGAGCAGTCCTCCTGAGGCTGACCCCACCTGTGGAACTCTTCGCCTCCCGCACTCTTTATTCCGTGTGAAAATCTGCAGACCCTGGGGCGAGGCCTTCATTGGCCGTTGTCCAGGTTAAGGCGGCCAATGGTCGATTCGCAGACTCCGTCTTCTCCCGTCCCAGGGGCTACTGACTGCTGAGGGTTAAGGAGGCAGGAAGACCCAGCAGCACCCAGAGAGGAGCCTTGGAGGGGGTGTCTGCTTCCTGGTGACCTTCAGTCCTCGGCTCCTGAGTGTGGGGGAGGAGCCCCCGTCTGTCACTCACAGACACCTCCGCAGGGCCCCGTGGCTGGTGTCCTCCCAGACACGACCACCTGGCCATAGTTTCCGATTGGCGTGAGTGGGTGTGGTGCGGAAAATGCTGGAAGCGTGTTTGCTTGTGGGAACGGGAGGTTGTCAGCGTCTCTGAAGCCCGGAAGGCCTCTGTGGGCCTGGGCGGCGTCCCCGCTGGCCTTAGGTCCGCGTCTTTGACCAGGCATTGGGAGACGTGTGGCCACTGGGGACCCTGACAGCACTTGCTGAGCTTGGAGGTCCCTGGGTCCACCAGGGTGGGAAATTGCAAAATGGACCAGTGGTCTCCCTTGCCCAGAGAGAGCGTGTTTTAAACCACGTTTCCTTCTGCCTTGCCCTGTTAGCAAGGTGTCAGGCTGGTTCAGCTACCTCTGTCTCTGTGTGCGTGCCTGTGTTTGTTTATTTGAAAGCAGAGTTTACAGAGAGAGAGAGAGAGAGAGAGAGAGAGAGAGAGAGAGAGGTCTCCATCCGCTGGTTCACTCCCCAAATGGCTGCAATGGCTGGAGCTGAGCCGATCTGAAGCCAGGAGCCAGGAGCTTCTTCCAGGTCTCCCACATGATTGCAGGGGCCCAAGGACCTGGGCCATCTTCCGCTGCTTTCCCAGGACATAGCAGAGAGCTGGATGGGAAGTGAGGCAGCTGGGACTAGGACTGGCGCCCATACGGGATGCCAGCGTCGCAGGCGGCGGCTGTACCCGCTGCACCACAGCGCTGGCCCTGGTGGTGGTTCTCGTCCCTTCGCTGTTCAGAACGTTTTCCTCTCTTCGCTTCCTCGCCTGCTCTCCTTGGGGCCCTGGTTCTGGGTCAGGACGCTGCGGGGGGCCCATGCAGAACACACCTGGTATTCCCATCGCGTGTCACTCTAGCAAGCTCCTAGCTTTCTGAGCTGACACGACCTTGGCCAGTGTTTACGGGGTGTGGTGGGGTAGCCGGAGAGGTGTGGCCGAGGCAGGGTGTGGGCGTGGCCGGAAGGCGGCGCTCAGGCAGCCTCCGCCCCGCGCCAGGTGGCTGAGCGACCTGGACGAGCTGATGCATCGTCGCGTGAAGCTGCTGGGGGACTGCCTGCTGTGCGCCGCCTTCCTGAGCTACGAGGGCGCCTTCACCTGGGAGTTCCGGGACGAGATGGTCAATCAGGTGTGGCAGAGCGACATCCTGGAGCGCGAGATCCCCCTGAGCCAGCCTTTCCGGCTGGAGAACCTGCTCACCGACGACGTGGAGATCAGCAGGTGTGCGGCAGGCGCCCTGAGCGTCTGGGAGGGTGCCCGGGGGGCTGCTTGTCTCCCGGGGGGTTGCGGTGGGGTTGTTGCAGAAGGCCGACCCCACCACCCTTGCAGGTGGGGCTCCCAGGGCCTGCCCCCCGATGAGCTCTCGGTGCAGAACGGCATCCTCACCACGCGCGCCAGCCGCTTCCCCCTCTGCATCGACCCCCAGCAGCAGGCCCTCAACTGGATCAAGAGGAAGGAGGAGAAGAACAACCTGCGGGTAGGGGGCTTCCCCCACTCCCAGCCGAGCTTTTGCTTCTCTCAGGTCCCTGGGGGCCCTGGGCGCCCAGGCACGGCGGGCAGGGAGGGCGAGAGCCCAGGTTGACAGAGAAGTCACCCACACACCGCGGGGTTCAGATTGGGGTCCGAGCACCGGCAAAGTTGTGTGACGGCCGTCAGGTCCATCTTAGAACTCGTGTGTCGTCCCCCGGAGAAATGCCATCTCCTTTAGCTGCTGCCACCCAACCTTCCACCCCACCTTCCCCGGCCCCTGGCCGTCACGGATCACTTCCTGTCCCTGCGGATTTGCCTAGGAAAGGGGTCACGGAGCTGCGACTTCGCGTCCGGCTCTGTCACTCAGCGTCGCGCTGAGCTGTCTGTGCTGTGGCCTGCGTCCCTCCCCCTTCCACTCCCCCCTTCCTCTCTGCTTCCTCCCTCCCGTCCATCTTTGTGGGTGTGGACGCTCTAGAATTTAGAAAACACACTTAAACCCGAAGCGAGACGGTCTACCAGGGATCTTAGATCTCTCGCTGCCGTCAGAGCGGAAGTGGAATTTCTTTCCTCTGGGGCAGTGCCCTCCTCCAGCTCTGAGGTCCGTCCGAGTTCCCTGGCTCTGACGTGGCAAGGAGGAATTACCGGGGCCGCTGGGCCCTGGGGACGACCCCTCTCCCGGGTGCTGATGGGGAGGAGGGACCTGGACGGGCAGCCTCCCGGTCAGCTTCCAGCTCTGGCCTCTGGCGCTGGTTCCTGGCCGAGCCTTGGTGTGGGCTTCGCACCTGGGCGCGGAGTCTCTGGAGAGGCTGCACACCGCACTTCCCTCTCTTGAAGGTCTCTCCCGGTGCCGGTTTCCCTGCGTCCCCCACGCCCTCCCGAGGGCCAGCGCCCGGCTTTCCCCAGTGCCCCCAGCCACCACTCTCACGTGCACGTCCATCTGCCCAGTTTCTGGGTCTCCTGCTGGCTCTGCGGCTGTAGCACAGGGCTCTGGGACGGGGCTATACGTCCACAGGGACGTCGGCAGCCACCGCTCCCAGCAGAGCCGTCCACTCTGGCTCGTTGCGGGCCACATCCGTGTCCCTGTCACCCGACAAACGCCGGCTTCTCTGCTTTGGGGCCGCCGTGTCTTCACCCCTCTCGGCGCACAAGCGGCCTCGAGCAGCTTGTGGGAAAATGGAATCGAGACAGCGAGAGAGGCTGCTGGACAGCTGACTCCGGCAGAGACGCTGCGTCCCTCTCTGAGCCCTCGGGTTGAGTCCCGGCTCCACGTCAGGTCCAGCTTCCTGTTGTGCACCCCAGGAGGCAGCCGTGATGGCCCCGTGCGGGAGTCCTGCCACCCACACGGGGGGCACGGGCCGCCTTCCGGGCTCCCGCTTCAGCTGCGGGCATGTGGGGCGCTACTCGGTGGGTGGCAGATCTCGCTTACCCCGTTCTCTGCCTTCCACACGGATAAGATAATAACGATAATGCAGAGAACGGACTTTGAGCAGCCTTCAAAGCCCCCTCGTACCCAGGAGAGGGTGGTGGGGCCCGGGTGCTTTTTGCTGGACAAATCTGTGGTTTTCAGTTTTACCTTTTCCTTGTGCCGGCCCCAGCGCCCAGGTGCGCAGGTGCCTCTAAGCGCTGGTGTGGCTGGGATAGCACAAATGTGCTGATTCATGGGGCTCCCTGGCGCTCCTCCCCCTGGGGCTCCCCCTCCTCACCCCCCCCCATTCCAGCCCCACCCCCGGCTCCCCAGGGTCCCCTTGTAGGGACCTCAGCACAGTTCCTAGGTGGGGAGGGAGGGAGGCAGGGCCGGCAGAGGTGCTAGGGCACAGTGGGGCGGTGGGTTGGGATCCCTTCTGAGGTCTCCTGGGCGTGTGGAGCGAGGGGCTGCCCTGAGCCTGCCCTGGGTGCCCCGGGTTATGCACCTGCTCCCCCCCCTGCCACCAGCCGCCGCCCAGCGTGCCACCCTTGTCTTCCAGGTGGCCTCCTTCAACGACCCCGACTTCCTCAAGCAGCTGGAGATGTCGGTCAAGTACGGGACCCCCTTCCTGTTCCACGACGTGGACGAGTACATCGACCCCGTGATCGACAACGTCCTGGAGAAGAACATCAAGGTCACCCAAGGTCGTCAGTTCATCATCCTGGGAGACAAGGAGGTGGACTACGACTCCAACTTTCGGCTCTACCTCAACACCAAGCTGGCCAACCCCAGATACCCGCCGTCGGTGTTCGGGAAGGCCATGGTGATCAACTACACGGGTGAGGACAGAACGGGTGGGGCCTAGGGGGCGGGGCGGGGAGTGACCCCACCCTCGGTGGTCTCGGGAGAGCTGCTGGGATGTCACTGGGCAGCACTGCAGCCCGTGGGATCAGGCGCAGGCCACGCCACCCGGCTCCACAGGGGCGTGGGAGGACACGGGCTGGGCTGGGGTCCCTCTCACCCTCTGAAAAGAACTGGATGCCGCTGCTCGCGTTCCCCCAGGGCTGTCGGCCTGGAGGGGCCGAGCGCCTGAGCCCGGGGTCCCCAGCATGCGGTGTTTTCTTTGTGGGGGGCGTCTTCACAGCACCACCCGGCTCCGTGTGGCCGTGTTGCCACCTGGTTCTGTCTGGAGCTCTGGCGGTGGCTCGGAGAGGTCCCGGCTGCCACCCCGGCCGCCCCGGCCGCAGCCGGTGAGGGCCACCCGTGTCCCTGCAGTCACACTGAAGGGCCTGGAGGACCAGCTGCTGAGCGTGCTGGTGGCCCACGAGCGGCACGAGCTGGAGGAGCAGCGGGAGCACCTGATCCAGGAGACGAGCGACAACAAGAACCTGCTGCGGGACCTGGAGGACTCGCTGCTGCGGGAGCTGGCCACGTCCACGGGGAACATGCTGGACAACGCCGAGCTGGTGTACACCCTGGAGGAGACCAAGTCCAAGGCCACAGAGGTAGCCGCCACGGCCGGCGCACAGCGCCCGCCTCTGCCCGAGGAGAATCCAGCTGTGACCTCAGGGGCTCGGGAGCCGGGGGGCTGGGGGCGTCCACCCAGGATCGTCCCCTCTGCCTGGGAGCTCATCAGAGTCGGGTTTCAAGTCGCCTGAGGATTTGCGTGATGGGAAAGGGGAGGCGTCCTGACGGGGCTCCCAGGGCCTCTGTCCACTGACGAGGGCGGAAAACCCAGCCCTGTGTGGCTTAAGTTAGAGGGAGGGCGCTGCCGCTATGGTGCAGCGGGTAAAGCCACGGCCTGCAGCGCCGGCATCCCATGTGGGCGCTGGTTCGAGTCCCGGCTGCTCCACTTCCAATCCAACTTCCTGCAAATGCACCTGGGAAATCAGTGAGGATGGCCCAGTGCTTGGGCCCTGCACCCACGTGGGAGACCTGGGAGAAGCTCCTGGCTTCAGCCTGGCCCAGCTCTGGCCGTTGTGGCCATTTAGAAAGTGAACTACAGAGGGAAGATCTCTGTCTTTCCGTCTCTCTCTCCCTCCCTCCCTTTCTCTCTCTCTCTCTCTCTCTCTCTCTCTGTAACTCTGCCTCTCACATAAATAAATAAATATTAAAAAAATAAATAAGTAAAAGGAAGGTTGTCATCTTGGGGAGCGGAGACGACCCGGACTGGCTCCGGGACTCCACGCGTGTCTCTCCGTGTCCGGGCTGGGCCTTCTGTTGGGTCAGCTTCACCCTCTTCCGGTTCCTCTCACGGTCACAAGACTGCTCTGGCCTCGGGCCCCAGCCCTCCGGGGTCACCGAGGACTAATCTCGCTCCCAGGGTGAGGGTTCGGAGGGTTACTGGAGTGGCGTGCCGGCCTCGGACGGGATGCGGGGCGTAGGCAAGGGAGCCAGGCGCGCCCACACCCGCCCAGGGGTCTCCCCCGCCCCTCCCCCGCCTTCCTGGCCCTGGGTGACGGGCACCTTTGCCCAGGTGTCCGAGAAGCTGAAGCTGGCCGAGAAGATGGCGCTGGACATCGACAGGCTGCGGGACGGCTACCGGCCGGCCGCCCGGCGCGGCGCCATCCTGTTCTTCGTCCTGTCCGAGATGGCCCTGGTGAACTCCATGTACCAGTACTCGCTGACCGCCTTCCTGGAGGTCTTCGGCCTGTCCCTGAAGAAGTCGCTGCCGGACTCCATCCTCCTCAAGAGGCTGAAGAATATCATGGACACGCTGACCTTCAACATCTACAACTACGGCTGCACAGGTGAGGCGCCCCGGCGGGGCTCAGCCCGCCACCCAGGAGGGTCCCGGGCCAAGCAGGTGAGCGGCCTGGGGCTCAGCCAGCCGCCCAGGAGGGTCTTGGCGGGGCAGGCGGGGGGCCTGGGGCTCAGCCCACCCCCAGGAGGGTCCCGGCGGGGCAGGCGGGGGGCCTGGGGCTCAGCCTGCCACCCAGGAGGGTCCCGGGCCAAGCAGGTGAGCGGCCTGGGGCTCAGCCCGCCACCCAGGAGGGTCTTGGCGGGGCAGGCGGGGGGCCTGGGGCTCAGCCCACCCCCAGGAGGGTCCCGGCGGGGCAGGCGGGGGGCCTGGGGCTCAGCCTGCCACCCAGGAGGGTCCCGGGCCAAGCAGGTGAGCGGCCTGGGGCTCAGCCTGCCACCCAGGAGGGTCCCGGCGGGGCAGGCGGGGGGCCTGGGGCTCAGCCTGCCGCCCAGGAGGGTCCCGGCGGGGCAGGTGGCCGGCCTGGGGCTCAGCCAGCCGCCCAGGAGGGTCTCGGTTTGTGAGGCGGACATGCAGCCGCCGGCACCCACACACCGTTGGGTCCCCGCAGGGCTGTTCGAGCGGCACAAGCTGCTGTTTTCTTTCAACATGACCATCAAGATAGAGCAGGCGGAAGGCAGGGTCCCCCAGGAGGAGCTCGATTTCTTCCTGAAAGGTAACAGCCGCCGCGCTCCTCCTGCCCGCGGGGTCCCCGTGCGCCCGCGCGTTCCCGACCATGCGGGTCTCGGTGGTCACGGAGGTGGTTGTGCAGGGCTCAGAGCGGCCGCCCTCCTCTGCTCTCGTCCCTGCTGGTGGACGTACGGAAGCGAGAGGGTCACTGCTCTCGCTGTGTCGTGGGTAGGCAACATCTCCCTGGAGAAGAGCAGACGGAAGAAGCCGTGCGCGTGGCTGTCCGAGCAGGGCTGGGAAGACATCATGCTTCTGTCGGAGCTGTTCCCCGACACCTTTGGGAACCTCCCGGACGACGTGGAGAAGCACCCCGCGGCCTGGCAGGAGGTGAGCGTGCCGTCTTCTCGGCCATCTGCAAGCCTACACAGCGTCAACCCCGTGTGAGTGACAGGACGCTCTTTAGGACGGCCACTCAGTGCCCTCCGTGCCTTCCAGCTGCCTGGGTGGAATTCTTCCTTGTCTAAGTCACACAGTTACGTGGGAGGACCATCAGTCTGTCCATCCACCCTCTGTCCATTCACCCCCCAACCACCTACCCATCCCCCACTTATCCATCTCCCTCCATCCATCCATCTACCCAAATGTCCATCTGTCCCTCCCTCCATCCATGTACCCACCCAAGTGTCCATCTGTCCCTCCATCCATCCATCCATCTACCCAAGTGTCCATCTGTCCCTCCATCCATGTACCCACCCAACTATCCATCTGTCCGTCCATCCATCCACCCACCCACCTATCCATCTGTCTACCCACCCACCTATCCATCTGTCCTTCCCTCCATCCATCCACCCACCCACCCAGCTATCCATCTGTCCCTCTATCTACCTGTCTGTCCACCCACCCATCTGTCTCCATCCATCAGCCCACCCTCCCACCCCACCTACCTGTCCGTCTGTCCATGCACCCACCCGCATACTCACACGCCACCCGTGCACCTCCCTACTCGTCCATTGCCCCCCAGCCGCCCCCGGCGTCCCAGAGCAGTCCCTGAGCACCAGCAGCACTCGATGGGGCGAGCACCAGACTCGGCAGCGAACAAGGCTCGGTTCCTTCCCTGTGACGTCTGTGACTCCTCGGAGTGGAAACGTTAGACCAAGATCAGAACTGGGCTCGGGGCCCTGTACCTGTAGGTCCTCGTCCCTTTACGGTGACTCCTGGCACCTTGGCATGAAGACGGGGCCGCGGCGGCCTCTGAGCTGACGCACGGTGCGTGCTCTCTGTCTTGCCAGTGGTACGACCTGGATTCCCTCGAGCAGTCTCCGTTCCCCCTGGGTTACGACAGCAGCATCACCCCCTTCCAGAGGCTGCTCATCCTGCGCTGCTTCCGCGTGGACCGCGTGTACCGGGCCGTGACCGACTACGTGACGCTCACGATGGGGGAGAAGTAAGCGCGTCCCTCCTGCTCCGTGGGCCTCGCATCTGACGTCGTCCCCTCCGTCTGGCCGCGGGGCTGCCACAGCCCTGCCCGCCAGCGGTGGCCTCCCCAGACGGCTGTGCCCAGGAGAAATGCAACCTGAGCCACGTGGGCCACTTCAGATGGCCTGGTGGCCGCGAGAGAAAGCAACCGGCAAAGTTTGACACCAGGTTTTAGTAACCGAGAATGCTAAAACGTCATTTCAACACGTGACCAGGGCAAACGTGGCTGAGAGCTCTCACGTGGCTGCTTTGGGGAGTGAGTGTGCAGGATCGGTGTGGGTTCACACGTGTAGCGAGTCTCAGTTGGGAGCAGGCTCGTGGCAGGTGCTCTGTGTGCCCCGGCGGGCCCCGGGAGTACACGGTAGCTCTGGCATTGAGTGCAAGGCCAAGGAGGTAACTCGCGGTTGCCGACAGGGCTGTGCCTTCGTGGCTGGCGGCGGTGGAAAGGAGGGACGGGCCTCTGGCAGAGCTCCTAGTCTAGTCTGGGTCCACACGGCAGCTGCTCTCAGCTCCTGGCCACGGACGGCAGGTGGCAAGAGGGGCCGGAGTGGCGAGACCCCCGAGGCTTTAAAGGAAGCCACCCAGAGTTCTGCATGGAACCTCTCCACGCTCGCGTGCTGGCCAGGGTCTTAGTCCGTTTGTGCCGCCGTCCCCAGCTGACCGGGGTGGGGTTGTAGCGTGGTAGTGAAGTCGCCACTTGGTCACCCACGTCCTGGGGTGGAGCTCCACCTCCGCTCTGACCCAGCTTCCTGCTGCTGCGCCCAGGAGGCAGCAGATGACGGCCTGGGTGCCTGGGCCCCTGCACCCACGTGGGAGACCTGGGCAGGGCTCCTGGCTTCAGCCTGGCCCCGCCCTGGCTGCTGGGGCCCTTTGGGGAGTGAAGTGGTAGACGGAAGATCGATCTTTCTCTCTCTGCCTTTCGACTAAATGAAATAAAATAACACCCAAATAACTGATGCTGGGTAATGCGTAAAGAAAAAAGCCTATTTGGTTCTGGTTGTGGTGTCAGCATCGGCAGAGAAGTGGGGAGGGCAGTGGCCGTGCACGGGAGGGCCGGGCACATGGGCAGCTTTGCTCTGTAAGTGGTCCTGGGACAGCGGCCCTAACCCTTCCCAGGGCGGCCTCCCTGAGCCCCCCTCCCCCATCTAAGCCCCCTGCACAGGAGCCCTGGGGGACAAACCCTATACAAGGCATAGCAGCAAGTAACACCCCAAAGCTCAAGATGTGGGGTGCGCGGGCCAGGACCGGTGACGAGGAACTCCAGGCTCTATGCCGAGGCGCCCAGCCCCAGATAAACCTGCTGAGCCCAACACATGGGCGCTGAGCCGTGCCAGGGGGGCAGAGGGGCCCCTATGAGGAGAGACCGGGCTCCCGGACAGGGGAGGCCGGGCAAAGAGCCCGCCAGGGGTAGGAGGGCAGAAGGAGGAGACGGTGATGGTCCGACGGGCGGGCTCCCGGCCTGCAGCTGTCCCCCAGGGAGAGCTGTTTGTTTTGTTGGTAAGATTGATCGAGTTGAAAGGCAGAGTGACAGGGAGAGGGAGAGAGAAAGGGAGAGAGGGAGAGAAAGGGAGAGGGAGAGAGCGCTTCTGTCCTTTGGTCCACTCCCCAGAAGGTCACAACAGCCAGGCTGAGGCCAGGACCCGGGAGCTCCCTCCGGGTCTCCCACGCGGGAGCAGGGCCCAAGTGCTTGCCCCGGCCACCAGCAGGGGCTGGATGGGACTGGAGCGGTGGCTCAGGGCGCCGCGCCCGCGTGAGCGTGCTCCTCATGCCCCCCAGGTACGTGCAGCCCCCGATGATCAGCTTCGAGGCCATCTTTGAGCAGAGCACGCCCAACTCCCCCATCGTGTTCATCCTGAGCCCCGGCTCCGACCCTGCCAGCGACCTCATGAAATTAGCCGAGAGATGTGGTTTTGGAGGAAACCGCCTCAAATTCCTCGCCATGGGTCAAGGTCAAGAGAAGGTAACACGCGGCTGTGCACCTGGGCTGTGGCTGGCCGGCGAGGAGCGTTAACCGGGCCGTAGCATGGGTTGGGTGTGCGTCCGACGGAGCAGTAAGGAAGGTCAGGAGGACGATGGGTTTCCAAGGCCCTCCCCCGCACCACCACGGTCTCCCTGGGCCCCTGCCCTGTGCCGGTTGACATCAGCACCGCCCCCGCCGCCTGAGAGGCCGAACCCAGAAGCGCCGGGGCAGAGGCATGCGCGCTGCCTGGTGCACCTGGCCTGGGTCAGGGCCCTGCCTCGGGGCCCCGGGGGTGCAGGTGCGACTGCGGTGGGGGCGTGGGGGACCGTGTCTCCTAGGGCTCCTTCGCCCCTCGCCGGCCTGGGCGGGGTGGTCTCTGGCTCCGGGGCTCAAGCCCTCGCCTCTCCTCCCCCGCCCGGGCGCAGGTGGCGCTGCAGCTGCTGGAGACGGCCGTGGCTCGCGGCCAGTGGCTGATGCTGCAGAACTGTCACCTCCTGGTCCGGTGGCTGAGGGACCTGGAGAAGTCCCTGGAGCGGATCACCAAGCCGCACCCCGACTTCCGCCTGTGGCTCACCACCGACCCCACCAAGGGCTTCCCCATCGGGATTCTGCAGAAGTCCCTGAAGGTCTGGCCCGGGACGTGCACCCCAACACTGCAGCCCCCTCCCAGGGCCACTGCAGTGTGTGTGTGCGCACGTGGTCTGCGTGTGCATTTACATGCACATGTGTGTGCACATACACAACTATGCGTGCGTGTGCCATACATGTGTGCATCTGTATGCATGCGTGTACATGGTCTGTGGGTGCTTTTGTACGTGTGTCTGTGCACGTGTAGAAGCAAGTGTGTGTACCTGTGTACCTGTGTGTGTGTCTGTGCATGTACCTGTGCACACCTTGTGGATACCCCCCAACCCCCTCTCACCTCTCTCGGGAGGAGCCGCTGTCCTCGGCCTGGCAGCCCAGTGTTGGACTCCCAGGCCCGTGTCTGCCACTTCTGTGTGGCTACAACAGTGTCTCAGAGGGCTCTCCCCCGGTCACACCTGTTGAACCCCCCTCACCTCTTATGACAGAGCCCCCCCCCCCCCAGCCTGCAGCAGCCCCTGGGTGGCTTCTGGGCCCCGCCCAACTTCTGCCCCCTGGGTGCAGGTGGGAGAAGCCGTAACTGCTGCCACTCCCAGCTGGGGACCCCGAGGTGAGAGAGGGGCTGGGTCACCTGCCCAGCCGGGGCCAGCGCTGGCTGCACACGGTGGCCTCTGACTTTTGTGCCGGGGCCTCTGCGGGGGTGGGGATGGATGGCTGTGTGTGTCGGGCACCTGCCCGGCGCGGCCCAGGGCTCCGTGGCCTCCGACCACAGCTGGCTGCTTCTCAGGTTGTCACGGAGCCGCCCAACGGGCTCAAACTGAACATGAGGGCCACGTACTTCAAGATCTCGCAGGAGCTGCTGGAGCGGTGCCCGCACGCCGCCTTCAAGCCGCTGGTCTACGTGCTGGCTTTCTTCCACGCCGTGGTGCAGGAGAGGAGGAAGTTCGGCAAGATCGGCTGGAACGTGTACTACGACTTCAACGAGTCCGACTTCCAGGTGCTCCCTGCGGCTGGGGGCTGGGCAGCGGCCTCGACTCCAGCAGGGCTGCGTCGCCTCTCACCGGGCCTGGCCTCCCCCCTGCAGGTCTGCATGGAGATCCTGAACACGTACCTGACAAAAGCCTTCCAGCAGCGCGACCCGCGCATCCCGTGGGGCAGCCTCAAGTACCTCATCGGAGAGGTGGGGGCTGTGGAGCCCTCGGCTGACCCTCCAGGTCCCCGTGAGATGGTCCCGGTCCTGAGGGGCCCCCATCACATGGCCCCTCAGTGGCCTGGGGGCTCGGGGCCCTGCCTGGCCACGCCTTGGGCATGTCTGGGGGCGTGGAGTCCACAGCTTTTGACCCGGGGTCACGGGAACGTGTCCCATGAGCTCTGCCGTGGCGCTGGCAGTGGCCGGGACGGCTGCTGGCTTCTGTGGCCCTCGTCTTGCTGCTGGCCTGTCTGACCCGTTTGGTAGGGCTCTCCAGGCACGTATGGTCCCCAGGCTCTCCGAGGGAGCTGTCCCTTTGGGATGCCCCACTGAGGTCCCCGTATTTGTCAGCAGCTCCTCTGGTTGGAGCCGATGGGCGGGAGCTGTGCAGTGGCCAGGCCGGCGGCCATCGTGGCCCCGCGAGCCCCCCACAGCCAGCCCTCGGCCCTCCGGTTCAGGTCATGTACGGAGGACGCGCCATCGACAGCTTCGACCGCCGCATCCTGACCACCTACATGGACGAGTACCTGGGCGACTTCATCTTCGACACCTTCCAGCCCTTCCACTTCTTCCGGAACAAGGAGGTGGACTACAAAATCCCCGTCGGCGACGTCAAGGAGAAATTCGTTGGTGAGATTTCTCAGGCCTGAGAAAGCCTTTTTAACGACTCTGTTCATTTATTTAAATTTTGATTGAAAGGCAGAGAGAGCGAGATCTCCCACTCACTGGTTCACTCCCCAAATGCATGCAACAACCAAGGCTGGTCCGGTCCAAAGCTAGGAGCTTGGAACGCCACGCGGGTCTCCCCCGTGGGGGGCAGGGGCCCGAGGACTTGGGCCGTCTTCTGCTGTCCCCCAGGGCGCCCACAGCAGGGAGCGGCCGGGCCTTGAACCGACGCTGATGTGGGATGCGGGCGTCCCTAGGGGCGTCCTAACTGCCGCGCCAAATGCCTGCCCCCAGAAAAAGGGATTCCTAAAGGGGTTTCTAAGGGAAGCCGTGGATTTCAGCCATTTCCTGTCCCGTAGTTGTCATGGTTACGCTTCCAACCCTCCCCTGCTGGGGCTGCAAGGCTGGTCAGGCACGGAGGGCGGAGGGCCTGGGAGGGGGCTCAGTGGCTGCTCTTGGCCTGCCGGCTTCCTGTGCGGGAGGGAGAGAGGGAGGGCCCGTGGGTCCACCTGGGACCCGAGCCTGGCGGGGAGCTCACTGGGCCACTGGCATTACAGGGGAGTGACATCCAGCTGGGGTGGCCCTGGGGCGTGTGTGCGTGCGTGTGAGTGTGTGCGTGCGTGTGCGTGTGTGTACATGTGTGTGTACGTGTGTGTGCAGAAACACGCCCCCCAGCATGGTGCACGTACTGGGGGCTCAGGAACTGGGGGGCGGCTTGCAGTGTGACCCCAGCTTGTCCTCTGTGGTTCCAGAAGCCATTGAGGCCCTGCCTCTGGCCAACACACCCGAGGTGTTTGGCCTGCATCCCAACGCCGAGATCGGCTACTATACACAGGCGGCCCGCAACATGTGGGGGCACCTGCTGGAGCTGCAGCCGCAGACGGGTGAGTGGGCGGCGCGGCGCCTTTCCCGGGCCTGGAGGCTCAGGGTGGCCCCGCCCCGGAGGCCTTGCCGCTCCCCTCAGAAGCGTCCTGGTTGTAGGGGAATCCAGCAGCGGCATCAGCCGCGACGACTACATCGGCCACGTGGCCAAGGACATAGAGCACAGGCTGCCCAGGGTCTTCGACCTGGACCAGGTCAGGAAGCACCTGGGCTTCGGGATCTCCCCCACCTCGGTGGTGCTCCTACAGGAGCTGGAGCGCTTCAACAAGCTCGTGGTGCGGATGACGCGGTCGCTGGCCGAGCTGCAGAGGGTGAGCGAGCCCCTCGCGCCGGGCGTCCGCCACCCCTGGCCGCCCCTGGCCACCCTGCCCTGCCCGACTGCTCTTGGCTCTGTCAACAGGCCTTGGCTGGAGAGGTTGGGATGAGCAATGAGTTGGATGACGTGGCCAGGTCTCTGTTTATCGGGCACATCCCCGGGATCTGGAGGAAGCTGGCCCCCGACACCCTCAAGTCCCTGGGGAACTGGATGGTGTACTTCCTGCGCAGGTTCAGCCAGTACACGTCGTGGGTGAGTGGGGGCGGGCAGCTGTCCGCTGGCCGGGGCCTCCTCCAGCACCTCCCAGCCCTGCCCGGCCGGCTCCTTGTGCCTTCTCTCCCACGGTACCTGCTGCATGTGTGAGGACGGACTGACTCATCTGACAGGCAGAGCCACACAGAGACAGAGCAGAGAGCTCTTCCTTCCACTGGTCACTCCCCAAGTGGCCACAATGTCCGAAGGCTAGGCCCAGCCGAAGCCAGAGCCAGGAATCCCATCCGGGTCTCCCATGTGGGTGCGGGGGCCCAAGCACCTGGGCCGTCTTCGGCTGCTCTCTCAGGCTCATTAGCTAACAGGGAGCTGGATTGGAAGCGGAGCAGCTGGGGCTCGAACCCTGCACGGCTGACTTTATCCTGGCTCGCTCTTAGGGCATTCCAGGGACAGGCGTCCTGACAACTCTGAGGGCACGGGCCCGTGTACACCCCACGGGTCAGCTCCAGCAGCGGGAGGGGCGGAGCTGTGCGTGCACTGAGCGTTGGGTTCTCTGGACACGCCTCGTTCGCCGGGAGCTCTGCGTCCTGCACACGCTGGGGGCCGGGAGGTGGCGGCGGCGAGCGTTCTCATTCCTGGAGCTGTGCTGAGGTCGAGCGTATTTTACAGGCTTGGCTGCTTTTTCTGTGAATTCCCTGTGTGTCTTAACCTCACTCAGGCCTCTGTCATGTTGATCGACTTTTTAAAAATGCGATTTATTATTTGAAAGAGTGACAAGGGAGAGAGAGAGAGACATCTTCCAAATGCTGGTTCACTCCCCAAATGGCCGCCAACGGCCAGGGCTGGGCCAGGCCAGCCCAAAGCCAGGAGCCTGGAACTTCACCCGGGTCTCCCACCAGGTGGCAGGTGCACTTGTGCCACCTTCACGGAGCTGGATCGGAAGCATGGAGCAGCTGGGACTCGCACGGTGGCCACATGGGTGCAGTGTCCCCAGCGGTGGCTCAGCCCTGGCCCTGTTCAGCCCTTAGCCTGACAGTGCTGGGAGCACTTCTGCGGGCTTCTAAGCCTGTAGAAGGTTTGCGTTTCTATGCAGTCCACTCTCCCCAGCTCTCATGGCTCTGGGCTGTATTCCCGCCCCCAGTGGCCAGTCTTTCCGGGGTCTCCTCTTTACACCTCGATCCGTCTGGAGTCTGGCAGCCAGCTAGGTCTCCCTCCACGTGCACTGCCAATCGCTGCCGAGGTGAATCTGTGACCTCTTGGTCAGCCTTGACCCTGACACTTGGTGGCAGCCCCCAGCCCCCATGCTTGCTCTGCCCTCCCCCAGGTCACCGAGGGGGAGCCCAGCGTCATGTGGCTCTCGGGGCTGCACATCCCGGAATCCTACCTCACGGCCCTGGTGCAGGCCACGTGCCGGAAGAACGGCTGGCCCCTGGACCGGTCCACCCTGTTCACACAAGTGACCAAGTTCCAAGATGCAGAGGAAGTGAACGAGCGGGCGGGGCAAGGTACGGCCTCCCCCCGAGCCGACCTCGACTCGGGGGCCAGCAGCGTGGCCCCGCACAGGCCAGGCCGCGGCTGTGTGCGCTCCACCCGCCCTGACACCTGAGGCCGGCACCCACGTTTCTCTTCTCCGTTGAGACTGGGGTTGAGCCTTTGTGGAAACAGGTGCTAGGCCAGACTCGGCTCTGGCGGGGAGTCTGGTCAGCAGGTGGCTCCCTGGGAGCCGGGGCGGTGACCCACTGGGCAAGGGCAGCTGGGGGACGGCTGCTGGCCCTGCCCCCTTGAGCTCGGGCAGGCTGGGCGGCCCCTTGCCCTGGGGCCACAGGACAGGCGCCTTCCCTGCCTCTCCTTGGGCCCCGGAACCCACTCTGAGGCTCCCCGGGGTGCTGGGGTTGCCGCGGCTCTGGCTCGGGGTGACCCGTCTCCGTGCTCTTGCTCTGTGTCCCGACGCCAGGTCCCCGGGGGAGAGGTGAGTGCTGCACCCTCCCCCCTGCGGGTCTGCAGGGTCCCTTGCTAGGGCTGCTGCTCTGAAAGGAGCCCCGGGCCGGCCACGGCTGCTCCCCGCACGTGGTTCCTTCTGCTGTCCCTAGGGTGCTTCGTGTCGGGGCTGTACCTGGAGGGTGCTGACTGGGACACCGAGCGAGGCTGTCTCATCAAGAGCAAACCCAAGGTGCTGGTGGTGGACCTGCCCATCCTGAAGATCATCCCCATCGAAGCCCACCGCCTCAAGCTGCAGGTGCTGGCCCGCCCCTCTCTCCTCCCCCATGGCGGGGGGGGGGGGAGGCGGGTTCATCCCTAAGGAGAGGCCCCTCCCTCCTGGCGCGGTCCCAGCGGGCGTGTCTGGGGGAGGCCCTCACCCACTGCTCCCTCGCAGAACACCTTCCGCACCCCCGTCTACACCACGTCCATGAGACGCAATGCCATGGGAGTTGGCCTGGTGTTCGAAGCGGATCTCTTCACGACCAGGCACATCTCTCACTGGGTGCTGCAGGGGGTGTGCCTCACCCTCAACTCGGACTGACGCCCCGCCCCACCCCGCAGCCTGGCCGCTCTCCCCGGATCCGTGCGCCCTGGAGGTCGGTTTGCTGAACTCTGTACTTCTCTGGGCTCTGTGTATCAGAACATAAACACTGCAGACTGTTTTATGACGTCTCAAGTTTCTCTCTCCCCGAGGACACGCCCGGCATCCCCGGGCTGCTGTCTCACATCTCGGCCCCGCCTGCACTCCCCCTGATACGCTGGGTCTCTGGGGTGGGGTCAGCAGCCGCTGGCCGCCCAGGGCGGGCTCCGCCCAGCAGGGGGCGAGGGGGGCTTTCCCAGGGAAGGAGGGCTCTGCCCTGGGAGGGAGAGGTGCTGCGGGCTCGGCCTGCCGCCCTCACGTACCCCCTAGTGCTGTAACAGAAGACACAGGACAGAATGAAGGCGGGTTGAGAAAATAAAGTTTGTTGGGATCTTGAACATTTTGGATAACACTAACAAAAAATATGCACACACACTGGGGTGGTGACAGGAGGAGTCATCTTGGGCCTGTGACACACGGCTGCTGGGTGACGGCTGCCGCCCCGCGGAGGGGGCTGTCAGGAGGGCACGGGGGGCAGGGCCAAGGCTGGCACGTGTTGCTCTCACCCTGTAGAGGTGCGTGGCTGTCAGGTGTCACGGACGTCGGTGGTACTTGGCCTGGGCCTGGTCCGCGAGCGAGCTCGGGCCGCACGGAGTGGGACCAGAAGCGAGCGATGCAGCCTGCGGGCGTCTGGTCACGCGTTCTGCAGCAGGGATGTCGCGGGGGGGCAGTGACAGGCATGCGTGGGCAGGAGACACGAGGAGCGGATGATTTCCTGGTCGTGGTCACAGTGCGTGGACCCCGGGCCCCGGCGTCACACAGTTCTGTCCGTCCCTGAGTGCTTGCGCACCACTTTGCCCGCGTTCACCTGGTCCACCGCCAGCGTCTCCAGCTCGGCCTGGGCCTGCGGCGGGCTGGCGTGGTGGATGCGGTGCGCCACCCCGACGTGGGCCTTGTGCGGCTTCTCGCGGGCCGGGCTGTGCTGCTCGCTCGCGCCGCGGTCGGAGGCGATGGGGGGGATGACGAGCGGCCGCTCCTTGATCAGGTGGACCTCAGCCGACTCCCGGGCCAGCAGAAACGGCGTGGGGTCCGGCATGGCGTCCACGGGCTCCCGCAGGAGCAGCTTACGGCTCTCGGCCCCGAACCTGTAGACCTCCTCGAACTCGGGGTGCAGGGGCGCCGACAGGCTCTTCTTCATGCGGCGGCGCGGCGTCTCGGGCAGCTTGTCCTTGGGCGGCGCGGGCTTGTAGCCGGCCAGCACGGGGCTGCCCGCGGGGCTGGCGTCCGAGGTGCCGCCGGAGCTGAGCAGCTTCTTCCTGGCGGCGTGCAGCTGCGAGGTCAGGTAGGCGATGGTGCCGGCCCGCTGCTCCAGCTCGCTGGACAGCATGCTCAGCTTGTGGCTGCGGCCCTTGAGCTCCTCCAGGTACTTGCGCTCGCGCTCGCGCACCGTGTGCTCCAGCACGGCGATGGCGGCATTCCTCTGCTCCAGCTCGCGCAGCAGCTCCTGGTTCTCGTCCTCCTTGGCTCTCAGCTGCGCCTCCAGCTCCTCACATCTCCTCTTCAGCTCACTGCTCCGGGCAGACCCGTCTCCTGCAGGATGAGAGGCCAGCGCGGGCCCTGGGGGTGCACTGCTGGTTTTCAGGAGCCCCCCCCCCCATTTGCCAGCAGCACACAAACCCCAACGGCCTCTGAAGCGCAGAGGGCCGGGGGCCGCGGCAGTGGGGTAAGCGGACGTGGTGACATCAGTGCCGTACGGGCACCAGCTCCGGGCTCAGCCACTTTGCCTCCAGCCCAGCTCCCTGCTACTGTGGCTGGGAAAGCAGCAGAGGATGGCCCACGTGCTCGGGTCCCTGCGCCCACAGGGAGACCCGGACAGAGCTGCCGCTCCTGGTTTCGGGCTGGCCCAGCCCCAGCCGTTGCAGCCATTTGGGGGAGTGAACCGGTGGATGGAAGATCATTTTTTCTCTCCTTGTCATTCTGACTTTAAATAATTTAAAAGAAAAAAAAAATTGGGGCCAGCACTGTGGTGTAGCAGGTAAAGCTGCCGCCTGCAGTGCCAGCATCCCCTATGGGCACTGGTTCGAGACCCAGCTGCTCCTCTTCCAATCCAGCTCTCTGCTGTGGCCTGGGAAAGCAGTGGAGGGTGGCCCAAGTGCTTGAGTCCCTGCACCCGCGCGGAAGACCTGGAAGAAGCTCCTGGCTTCAGATTGGCCCAGCTCTGGCTTTTGCAGCCATCTGGGGAGTGAACCAGCATATGGAAGGCCTCTCTCTCTCTCTGCCTCTCAGTAACTCTTTCAAATAAAAAAAAAAAAAAGGCATGGAGAACAAGGGAGACGTGGCTTGGGGCCACCCTGAGGCCCAGGACCCAGCTGCGCTCGGAGACCTGAACCCCTCAGCCGGGAGCTCGCCGCTTCGGCGCCGCCACCTCACAGAGGCTGTTCTGGGACAGCCACTCCCCTCCCCTCCTGGAACGTGACCTCACCTGGCTCACACCCGTCCCCTGGCCCAGACTTGCAGGTGCTGCTGGCCTTGTCCCCCGACTCTGGAGGGCTGCCCGTGGGGACCGCAGCCTGCGACTCGGCTCCTCCCGTTCTGCCAGTTCCCCGCCCCCCTTTCTTTCATGTCTGTTTACTTTCATCTACCTGAAAGGCAGAGAGAGAGGAGAGAGGGATCTTCCATCTGCTGCTTCATTCTCCAAATACCTGCCACAGCCCGGACAGGGCCGGACCGACCCCAGGAGCCGGGGTTCCAGCTGGGTCTCCGTGTGGGACTGGGCCCGATACTGAGCCGTCACTACTGCTCTGTGCAGTAGCAGGGAGCTGGAATCGGGGCAGGACTCGAACCCAGGCACTGCGATGCCGGCCTGGATCTGGTGGGGTCGCTGCCAGGCGGCTTTGTAAACACAGATCCCCGGGCTCCTCCCAGACCCTGGCCGTCGCCACGCAGGATCTGGGTTCCAACCTCATCTGTTTGGGACAGGTGGTTTCGGTGATTTCCCCACCCTTGCAAATCATCAGCACCGAGCCCTTGGGGCTGGGGGCTGCCCGGGCAGGCCGCACACAAGGACGGGCCCCGCAGACTGGCCGGGATGGGGGCGCCACGTCCATGCATGCGCGGCTCCTCTCCAGAGGCTCCTGGCTACAGCTCTCTCCTCCCTCCTCTTTGAGGGCCCGTGAGGCCGGTGCCTTCTCTCCACTGCCCCCCAAACACACGGACCGTCTGGGCTCCTGACGGGAGCACTCAGGGCACGTAACACGCTCGGCCGTGCACTGTCCTGAATGAATACCGCAGCCAGCACGCTTGGTGAGGAGAGGGCCGACACACGCCTGTGCCCCGCCCTGGGGGACGCACAGCCCCAGCTGCCAGCAGGGGGAGCCTAAGGGGTCCTGGAGGAGGCCCTTCTGCACTGCATTCCAGACGAAGACCCCCTGGGGACTTGTAGCACTGAGGTCATGGCCGGGCCCTAAGCCCTGGGGACACAAAGAGGTGGAGCCACTCTGCCGGCCCTGCCCTCGGCCTCCTTCTGTTTCAGGAGGAATGTGGATTCACCGTAGGAAAAGCAGAAAAACACGCACAGTCCGAACACACGTGTCAGCCACTAGAAGCAACGCGGCCTCCTGGTCACAGCCCAGGGGCCTGCCCATCCTCCGCAGGGCGCCCTGGCTGCCTGGTGACCCTCACAGCCCGTGCTCTGTGACCAAGGGCAGCGTCATCTTGAGGGCGGGGGCTGGGGCAGTTCTTACCTGTCTGTTCAGAACTTTTGACCGTCAGCTCGTATGTCAAATCTAAGAAGGAAAATTCATATGTCAATTCTGTCACAGTCCACATCAAATCCCTCCTGGCTCTGAGAACACAAGACAGAGCCCCAGGGGAGCCGCGAGTCCCACCCCACAGAGGCAACTCAGAGGCGAGCAGGGCTAATGGGACCCTCCTGCCTCCCCAGGCCCCTTCCCCACTGCCCCCAAACATATCCTGACAACCCAGAACCACGGAGCAGCTAACAGCAGGCACACTGCGCCTTGGTGACCAGCTCCACACTGCACTGGCGATTCCAACACTGGGCCTCAATCTTTTCAAAGTCTGTATCCCCCAGAAAGCGCTCTGTACCCCGACACAGGGCACCTCGGCTGTGCCTGGGCAGACGCCGGCGGGGTGGGGTGCAGGGGCACGGCCCGGCCCGGTACCTGTGCAGTGCTGCTGCAGGCGCCGGATCTCGGCGTGCAGCCCCTTGAGCGTGCTGGCGTGCTCCCGCTGCAGGAACAGCAGGTTCTTCTGCGCGCTGTGCAGCTGGTTCTCCAGGTTCGTGGCCGCCATGCTGACACCCAGGTGGCCTGCAGGGAAGACCGTGGTCACTGCCACTCACTCTCCTTGGCTCAGTGCAGGGGGCGCGGGCCTCCCCCAGGAAGCACAAGGAGACAGTGCAGCCTGGACAGGAGGCCCAGCCATGGGCGCCGAAGCCTCCACTCCTGAGCGCCTGCTGCGTGCCACGGCCATGGTGGGTGCACAGACACCAGGCCTGGGACGCAGGAGCTGAGCCCTGTCCAGGGCCACTTCGCTCTACTGGAGAGGAGCAGGGTGCAGAGGTGGCCTGAGGAGCCGCGGTCACAGACTCAGACCCAGCTGCCAGCCTCAGGCAGGCTGTGACCGCAACACCCGGGGCGGGGAACATGACTGCCCCCTAGGGGACAGCCGGGCACCGGGCTGCACCTGGCTCTTGGTGCTGTCTGCAGACAGGAGGGAGAAGGCAGAGTGGGCAGCTCCACACAGGGACTGCCCCGGTCCCTGCCCTCTGTCATTCCCAGTCAAGGCTGCGGCCCTCGCCGTGACCCGGGCGGGGTGGGGAAGTGCACTGTCTTCCTGGAAAGGCTACCAGAGCAAACCGAGGGAACAGGGACACGCCAGGGACAAACTGGGCTATCTGCTTACGAACTGTTCTCATGACCAGGGCCTCGGAGCACATCCCCCTAGTGCCCCTGCCAGGGAACTCTCGGAGAGAAACTGCTTCTCCAAGGTCCCCGCGCATGGCACGCTGTTGCCCGGCACCATGGGCAGCGTCGGAGTCTGCGACAATCCCAGGTTGTCACAGCCTCAGGCACTGATGGCCGCCCCGATGGTCTCTGTGCTGGGCGCCGGGTCTGCCTGCTCGTTCTGAAGGTGCACGCTTCCGCCGCCACGCAGAGCAGGGCCGGAAAGGCAGTGCCAGAGGAGAGTGAGGGATGACGCACTGGCGACAGGACCAGAGCAGGGGGCCGGCGCTGTGGTGTAGCGGGTAACGCCCTGGCCTGCAGCGCCAGCATCCCATATGGGCACCAGTTCGAGTCCTGGCTGCTCCACTTCTGATCCAGCTCTCTGCTGTGGCCTGGGAAAGCAGTAGAAGATGGCCCAAGTCCTTGGGCCCCTGCACCTGCATGGGAGACCTGGAGGAGGCTCCTGGCTTCGGATAGGCACAGCTCCAGCCATTGAGGCCAACTGGGGAGTGAACCAGCAGATGGAAGACCTCTCTCTCTCTTTCTCTGCCTTTCCTTCTGTGTAACTCTTTCAAAGAAATGAATCTTTAAAAAAAAAAAAAGAAGAATAGGGACAGGCGCCGCAAGCCTGTGCCCTCCCCACTGGCCGGGGGGAGCAGCAGAGCAGCTTCTGCCTGAACCGTGTGCAGGAGCTGGGGGGCCGTCACTCCCACACAGCGCCCCGCGGCGCCTGGGACCCCTGCTCTCTGCTCAGCTGCTCTCACTAAAGCAGCCACCAAGGACGTGAGAGGCTGTGTGGCCCTCACAGGACCAAGCTCAGGGTCAAGGGAAGGAACTCGGGGCATCCACCTGAGCGCTTGGCAGCCAGGGCGCTCCGGGTCACTCCCCACGGCTGCTGGAGGGGACCCCGGTGTGGTGCGCACGGGCAGGGTTAACTGCGGTGTGGGGTCTGTGCTCCTCGTGAATGACTGGTCTGAATCTGACCCACAGAGGAGCTCCCCTGAGCCCATTCTCCCCTCTCATGGTGCTGTCCTCACTGTCCTGCTGCCCATCTGGGGGCCACACTCCTGTCACCTGTGTCCAAGCGGCACCTCGAGGATCCCACTTCCAGAAGAGTTCTTGAACCCGCCTGAGTGTCACCCCCGCTGCCCATGCCGCGGCGTCGCTCCTGGAGGCCCTGCCGACAGCTCCCTGCAGCCGGAGCTCTCGAAGAACACAAGACTGCTTCCCAACCAGCGGTCCCCAGGCTGAGAGTCCTCAGCTCCCGGCCCTGTGCCTGCTCCCGCCACCTTCGGGGCCGTGGCTCACCCCCAGTGTCCTGGCAGTGACAGCTCCTTGTGTCTGGGCCCCTCTGGGCCACGGCTGCCTGCCTGGGCCCTCTCAGGCCGCCCCTCTGCAGCCTGTCCCAGAAGCAGGCTCCTCCTTAGCCCGAGTTCTTTCCTCCCAGAAGGCCTAGCCCCCGGGAGGTGAGGTCACATGCTCCCCGCAGTGCTGTGAGGGCGTCCGGGAGTCCTGCGCCCAGCGTGGGCCTGGCCCTTGCAGCCTGCAGCAAGTACGCGGTGAGTGAATGGGCCCAGGTGCCAGTCTGTGGCCAGGGGCGCAGGCCTTCAGGCTGAGAGCCCTGCCACTGGGTTCCTGCTCAGAGAACAGGCTAGTGCTACGCTACAGCAGCTTCCACTTCCGGCTTCACCCAGGCTGATGGCGCAGACTGAGCCCCACATGCCCACGCCCACGCCCACAGCAGGAGGGCAGCCAATTTCATCTGTGACAAATTTAAACACAAGTTAGTAAGGATGCAAACATTCTACAGTGACTGAACTGTAACAACTTCATCTTTCCTGCCTCCCCTGGTAGACTACAGCAGTGAGGTGCAGAGCCAGGAGCAGACCACTGGCAGTGAGGAGGCTGGCGGGGGCTCCCAGGACACCATGGCGGTGCTGACGGGCGGGACAAGGGTTTTCTGCCAGGGATGTTCCATGGCTGTCTCCTCCCTCTCCACCCCTGCCCTCCGTGCTGATGTAAAAGGCTCTACTGAAGAGATGCCAAATGTTAGGGTCACCTGCACGCCGGGGTCACCTGTACACTGGGGTCCACCTGCACACCAGGGTCACCTGCACACCAGGGTCACCTGTACACTGGGGTCACCTGGACACTGGGGTCCACCTTTACATGGGGTCACCTGCACACCAGGGTCACCTGTACACAGGGTCCACCTGTACACCAGGGTCACCTGCACACCAGGGTCACCTGTACACTGGGGTCCACCTGCACACCAGGGTCACCTGCACACCAGGGTCACCTGTACACTGGGGTCCACCTGCATGCCAGGGTAACCTGTACACTGGGGTCACCTGTACACAGGGTCCACCTTTACATGGGGTCACCTGCACACCAGGGTCACCTGTACACTAGAGTCCACCTGTACACTAGGGTCCACCTGCACACCAGGGTAACCTGTACACTGGGGTCACCTGTACACTGGGGTCCACCTTTACATGGGGTCACCTGCACACCAGGGTCACCTGTACACTAGGGTCCACCTGCACACCAGGGTCACCTGCACACCAGGGTTCACCTGCACACCAGGGTTACCTGTACACTGGGGTCCACCTTTATATGGGGTCACCTGCACATCAGGGTCACCTGCACACCAGGGTCACCTGTACACTGGGGTCACCTGTACACTGGGGTCCACCTTTACATGGGGTCACCTGCACAACAGGGTCACCTGCACACCAGGGTCACCTGTACACCGGGGTCACCTGTACACTGGGGTCACCTGCACACCAGGGTCACCTGTACACTGGGGTCCACCTGTACACCAGGGTCACCTGCATGCTGGGGTCACCTGTACACTATGGTCACCTGCATGCTGGGGTCACCTGTATGCTATGGTTACCTGCACGTCAGCGTCACCTGCACACCAGGGTCACCTGCACACCAGAGTCACCTGACCACCAGGGTCACCTGTACACTAGGGTCCACCTGTACACCAGGGTCACCTGTACACCAGGGTCACCTGCATGCTGGGTCACCTGTGCACTAGGGTCCACCTGTACACCAGGGTCACCTGTACACCGGGGTCACCTGTACACTAGGGTCCACCTGTACACCAGGGTCACCTGCACACCAGGGTCACCTGTACACCAGGGTCCACCTGCACGCCAGAGTCACCTGTACACTAGGGTCCACCTGCACACCAGGGTCACCTGTACACCAGGGTCACCTGTACACCGGGGTCACCTGTACACTAGGGTCACCTGTACACCAGGGTCACCTGCATGCTGGGTCACCTGTACACTAGGGTCCACCTGCACACCAGGGTCACCTGTATGCTGGGGTCACCTGTACACTATGGTCACCTGCATGCTGGGGTCACCTGTATGCTATGGTTACCTGCACGTCAGCGTCACCTGCACACCAGGGTCACCTGCACACCAGAGTCACCTGCACACCAGGGTCACCTGTACACTAGGGTCCACCTGTACACCAGGGTCACCTGCATGCTGGGTCACCTGTACACTAGGGTCCACCTGCACACCAGGGTCACCTGTACACTATGGTCACCTGCACACCAAGGTCACCTGCAATCTGGGGTCACCTGTATGCTATGGTCACCTGCACACCAGGGTCACCTGTACACTAGGGTCCACCTGCACACCAGGGTCACCTGTACACTAGGGTCCACCTGCACGCCAGTCACCTGCACGCTAGGGTCCACCTGTACGGAGGGAGGGTCCACCTGTATGCCAGGATCAACTGCACAGCAGGGTCACCCGCACGTCAGGGTACATCCAAGTAAGAAAAGTCTACTGAGTGCCCAAGGGACAAATGACACTGGAAGTAGGAACCAAATTACTATTTTCTCACCTGTTCCAAAAGATACAACACCACTGCTATCCTGAGGGCAAGTGAGTCGCGCAGCTTCAACGTTAGCGACCTTTTCCGCTGTTACCCTCGGCTGCTAGTGACCTGTAGTCACCGTAGGACACAGCCCCTCACCCCAGGACAGCAACAGGGACGAAGCCACGGGAGCAGCTGGGTGCTCTGGAGGCCGAGGCAGGAGAGGGTGGGCAGGTTGGGCGAGGGCAGGGGTGGATGGATGAGCAGCTGTGTGCTGCGGGGGGCCACCCAGGGAGCACGTGTTGCACAAGGGCCTCGCTGTGTCCGAGACACACGCCACAGATGATGGCCTCTTCGTATCCTGACTTTTGTCCTGATGCAAACTGGTCTGGGTGCTAAGCACTGCTGGGGGCCATCAGCAACTTCTAAACAGCAAATAGCAGGGCCTGGACACGGGTCTTCTTCTCCCCTTGGGGACACTGCCCTCAGCTCTGCGTGCCCGTCCCAGCGCCATGCTCGTGAAAGCACACAGCTTGACACCTCCCAGAGAGCTCCGGTGGGAGCGGGAGGAATGGTCCCTCGGAGGGACCAGACCCCGAGCAGGGCGCTGGGATCACGGCAGGAGGTAAGCCGCAGCCCTCTTTTCCCTACAGCAAACTCACTGTTCACTCTGTAGGTCCAGGGATGAAGGCTTGAAGCAGGCCTCTCATCCCAAATTCTGTAGCTATAGGTTCTGAAGCCCAGGACAGGTGGAGCATCCCACCACTTTCTGGCGACCACAGCTTCTTTCGGAGCCATAAAGACGCGCCTGCCCCCGCCCCGGGCTCTCCAGCGGCAAGGTCCCGGGCCTGCCGGGAATCCCCCAGCTGCCTGCAGGGCACTGCCAGCTGATTGATGCCTCCGGCTTTGTCTCCGCTTTCCTACCCCTCCGAGGAGACCGAGGCGCACATCCCACTGAGACAGGAACCCAAGTCGGGACACGCAGCTGGGCCGGCAGCTTTTCCCAGCTCTTGGGGGCTGTGGGTTGGGGATGGAATTTCGTGGAGAAATTGAGATGCCTCTGGAGTTGTGAACATCCCCGCTCTCACACCGACGCGTGGGCCCAGAAGGCAAGGCCGGGCTCCAGCAGCGCGCGACCCAGGCGACGCCCGCCGAGCACAGCACAGCACTGCTCACGGGAGGCAGCCCCTCCCGCTCTCACACTGCCAGAAGCCCTGCCGCCCACCCCAGAGGCTCAGCAGTGAGCCCTGCTCTCAAGGGCAGCCGCATCTCCCAGAAGTTGGGTGGAGGGGCAGTCGTGGGCCAGGCCAGCACCTTGGCAAGGCTGCAAGGTCAGCTTGGGAACAAGGACTGAGACCTGGCACCAGCCACGGGCGTGTCCTCATCTCCGGGCAGGGCCAGGGCAGTGCCCTCTTCCTCGCCAAGCCCAGGAGCCCTCCAGGGGTGGAGTCAGCATCAGGGCTCTGAAGTCACGGTGCAGAGAACCCAAGCCAGACCTACCTTTGCCCCTTCCCGAAATACGCTTTTTCCTTAGCATCTGTTCTACCACACACATCTATCCTGCACACGCTCTGGCTACTGAGTGTAACACGTCCCACCCGGTGTCAGCCTGCCCCTCCCCATCCTTGTCCAGTGGACCCCCCCCCCCCCCGGCCATGTGCTCACCCAGTGTCCTGTCACCCCTCCAATGCAGGGCCTCGCACACTCTCCGCACACCTCCTCCCGCCCCCCTGCCTACCTCACCTCCGTTTGTGCTTCACGTCTGAACTCGCGTTACATCCGCGCTCCGGAGCCCGAGCCAGAATCACGCTGCACTAGTCGCAAACACTGCAGAGCACTGATGGGAACATGACCTCACCCCACCATTTCCCGACAACGCCGGGGAAGTGCTGTGAGGCGTCCACGAGCCACGTCTCTCGGGGAAAGAAGAGAAGTATCGGTGGCAGGAAAGGGTCTCCCACTTGGAAACGGGACCTTTATTCTGTGCCTGGGTGATCAGAACCAGGCCTACCTTTTAGCTGAACACAAAGCCTTTGGAAATAGGGTAATAATTTTAGAATCTGGAAAAAAAAAAAAAACCCACAGCACACAGCACTCAGGTGGTGGCTCTGAATTAGTTATAGCAAGCTATTTTAGATTCTAGTCATGAATAAGTTATAACCCGCTCGCGGCGGCTCTCCCCCGCCAGGAAGGCTGGAGCGCCTGGAGCCCGGCCGCCCTCTGCGCTTCCTGACCCCACCACAGCCTCTCAGCGTCCTGCACCAGCAGCTCCCGGGCCTTCTCTTGGGAACTTTCTGTTCTGCTCTGATGTCCTGTAGCTCAGGCCGCTGTCAGGAAAACGCAGGCTGGCCAGGGAACACAGGCGGCAGGCAGGACACGACGGCACAGAAGGGCAGCGAGCAGAGACTCGGGCTGTCAGACTGTGTCGGGGTGAACGGGGCCTTCTGCCGCCCACTCCTCCTGAGGACTGACTCCCAGGGTTGCCCACGTGCCACACGCACTCGGCCAGTGTCTGGCACACAGGACGAGCTCAATAAACAGCAGCTGTCTGTTTCTACGTAAGTCATGGTCAACTGTTCCATCAACAAACCTCCAAGCAGTTTCTTTAGTCCCACGAGGGCATTTCCCAAACATCACGCACGCAAGGAAATGAGCTAGCGAAGCAGTGCTAGAAACTTCCGAGAGGGGCACAGAAGCGCACACGGCGTTGTTTCCCGGTGGCCCCATCCTCCAGCTGCCTGGGGAGCAGCTGCTCGGGGAAGCAGAGAGAGGGGCAGAGCAGGCGCCCTCGGGACAGCAAAACCTACTTCTTCCTTTGAAACCATCCGTAGTCCTCTACGAGAGGCTAAAAAAGGCGGACGGCTAATTAGGCCACGGACTCTCAGTCCAAAGTGCCTGCTTCTCAGAAAGGAACCTTTCTACCATTCTGAGGGCGCTCGCTGGATGACTCTGGACTCAAAGCACCTGCGTGTGGGAGCCGACCGTCGCTACTACACGTGTGCTCAGAGCGATCGGAAAATCCCAAAGCTGGGGCAGCAAGAAAAAAGACATCACTTCAGGCAGCATGGGCATCTGACAGTGACTCCGAAATATTTTGGTGAAATGGGTGAACACCATTCCAAATCGGAATAAAAAGCGTCAAAAGCAAAAGGCGCAGTTGTTGTTCAGAGGCAAGAATGTCATCTTTACAGAGTCGGGCTTTAACCCGGCACAAACAGGCGGGCTACTGAGCTGAGCGTGGGAGCCAGCCCTGACTCAGCACCTTCGAGGTGTGCCCCGTCCACGCCCTCACCTTCCTCTCTTATGACACGAGGGGTCGTCCTAGCACCCATGGGATACACGCGAGGCGGCGAGGGCGGGGGCTTCCAGACAAAACACCAAGCAGGCCGTGTGGCTCGCTGTGCCACGGAGCCGATGGACTCCACGTGAACACTGCTGGAGGAGATGCTTTGTGGCGCCCCCGTCCTCTGGCTGGGCAACAGACACGACTTCTAAGAGGGATGCTTCTAGAAGCTGGAAGAGGAAATGCAGTAGAAACAGAAGAAAGAAGTCTCAGTTGTCACAAGATCACAAGAGCCATCTGATTGTTGACGAGGGGCCGGCGTGACGCCCTGAACCGCGCACGTCTGTACTTACTGCAAGGCAACACTCACACACCTGTGACAGATTAAGTAGCAAAGAGCACGTCAGAAGCTGCACGTATGGGCCAGCTCTGCAGTGCCCGCAGGCAGGCCGCCCGGCATCCCATTGTTTGAGCAACAGCTGGGAGGCCGGCTGCTCCACTGTGACCCAGCTCCCAGGGAAGCAGTGGAAGACGACCCCAGTACTTTGGTTCCTTCTACCCACATGGAAACCAGGATGTTGTTCCTGGCTCCTGGCTTCAGCCTGGCTGTTGTAGCCATACTGGGGAGTGAACCAGCAGATGAAGATTCTCTCTCTCTCTCTCCCATTCTCTGTATAACTGTGACTTTCAAATAAATCTTTCTTTAAAAAAGCTATATACAGGGGCTGGCACTGTGGCATATCGAGTTAGGCAACCATCTGTGGTGCTGGCATCCCATATAGGTGCCAGTTCATATCCTAGCTGCCCCCATTTCCAATCCAGCTCCTTGCTAATGGCCTGGGAAGAGCAGCAGAAGATGGAAAAACTTGGGAGGCCCGTGCAGTGGCATAGTGGGTAAAGCCACCGCCTGCAGTGCCAGCATCCCATATCAGAGCACAGGTCTGAGTCCCGGCGGCTCCACTTCCAATCCAGCTCCTTGCTAATGTGCCTGGGAAAGCAGTGGAAGATGGCCCAATTGTTTGGGTCCCTGCAACCGCATGGGAGACCCAGAAGAAGCTCCTGGCTCTGGATTGGCCCAGCTCCAGCCATTGTGGCCATTTTGGGGGCGAGCCAGTGATGGAAGACCTGTCTCTCAAATAAATAAATCTTTAAAAAAGAAAAGAAAACGGCCATGAGGTGCACTCAGGTGCCTCCCTGCGATTATCCAACAGCCCGCCTGGAGTGCTGCGGGCACCGACAGCCGTCTCCTGCGAGCATGGTGGGCCTGACGCTGAGGCTGCAACAGACGTGAGCAGAGACTGGCAATCAGACGTGAAACGCGATCCGGGCCCGTCTGGGAAGTCCACAGCCACTGGAGGCCTAAGGGATGGAGTTACTAACTGGGCTTTTCTGCACTCCGATGATCTCACACTTTCAGAGTTTCTGTTGGCGTCTATTTAAAAACCGTGTCAAATGTCTGTATGCTGATAAAACGTCTCAGGAGGAAGGCAAGTCTGTATTTCAGGTTGCTGGGGAGTGTGCTAAGTGGGCTGTTCAGCCCGAGAGGGGCACACGCACGGGTCCCCTGGTGCCTCCACTGAGTCAGGGCACCGGCACCCTATGCAGACCCCACCCAGGTGGCAGGCACACAGCTCCCATTCCTGCCCTCAGAACCAGGCAGGGCATGCTGTGTGCAGGCAGGGCTGTGGTGGCTCTGCTCGGGCCTGCTCGCACCTGTCTTCCATTCTTCTGCGCTCCTGGAGCAGCCCCAGGCCGATGACCCTCCAGGGACCACCCAAATAACCTCATTTCACAGGCTGGAGCCGACAACACTCAGAACCCGGCAGCAGCATCCTTTGTCCAAATGAACCGTGAGCCAACGAATTCAAGACACAACTCACAAAGCATGAAATGTCCCTGTAATTGAGGGGACAAGCCATTCCCTATGTGACTGCAGATTCGAGCTGTCTACTGGTTGATGACTAAAGACATGGCCAACCAAACGCCAAGACGTCTGTTTATACCAACGAAACAGGAACTGCTCCTTGCATCTCAGTGCCTGATGGTTACAGTCTGAATCGCAGCTCCAAGGCCCCGAAGCCTCAGTCACGTGCTTTAAAAATCTCTCTCTGTGGTCAGCCCAACAGCGGCACCTGTGCAGCCGGCTCAACTGATCGGGCCTCCTTCCTTGACTCCTGGGGCTGCCTGATCATGACTCCCGTTTTCAGGGGAAAATGGCACTCATGAACCGAAACTCCACACACTTTAATTTAGCCAGCACACATTTCACGGTTTGCTTACCAAAAAAAAAAAAAAAAAAAAAAAAAAAAAATAGCCAATTATCTCACTGGCTGCCACAGAATATATGTAGCTAGACTGGGCACTGCAGAGCGTCACTTCTGGGATCCTCTAACCTATGAGGCCCCACCGAGACTCGGCATCTCAGACAGAGCTGTGCCATTGAGCAAAAGCCACCTCTGCTGGCTCCATGTCTCTGCGGTGGGCACAGGTCGCCACAGGGGGCACAGACTGCTTCAGAGCGGGGAGACTGTGAGAGGGTTTGAAGTTATTAAAGCAGTCCAATGCCAGTCGGTTCAGTGAGTAAAGCAACCACACCTTTTGGGGGCCGCCAACAACACTTCTGTCTCTAGCAGACATCTCTGTGGAATAATGCGTCTTAAGTGGCAGTGTTTTAAGAAGAGAAACCTACTCTTTTAAGAAGGCATTTGCCAGTCCCTGGATCTCCATTACGGCAGCCTTTGGTGGACGCAGGCCGCCTGCCCTTCCCCGCTGCACCCGGCAACATGACGGTCCCCTCACAGACTGTCTGTTCTCAAGCGTCTCCTCTCCGGGGCTGCCCGTGCCGTGCAGTTAGTGGTGAGCTGACGGACATGTCAGACCGCTCCCGTGACGTTCCTTCTATGTTCTCTCTTCTCTATCACGTCGGGGAACAAGAGGACTCCCAGAGTCACACACTCTAGTTCTTTAGTCAAACGTGCACCCTGCTCAGGGGGGAAGAGCTCCCCGCACGACATCCACCCGTCAGGACGGCCTGTCACGCAAACTGCAAGCAGCGCCAGGCCCAGGGCAGGGTCAGGACGACCCAAGGGGAGCAGCTGTATGCTTGCTCCATGGGGCTTGTCCTGGGTCTAACGCCAGGGCCCAGCAGCGCAAGGCAGATTTCCCAGAGTGAGAATCAGCTGTGGGAGCAGCGTGGAAGAAGCCGGGCAGGGAAGCGACCACCACACCCTACACCCTACGCTCCACTGTCCTTGACCTCCCAGGAGGTCACCATCTTTCGTCTGGGCTTCTGCCACTCCTCTGGTTTTGTTTTCCTTTGTCACGTGACCTCCTGTCTGCTCCACGGGACCGCTACAATCCTCTTTCAGGGCCCACTTTGACTCAGATAGTTTCATTAATAAGCGGCTGACACAGACACACTTCGGAAACTCAGCAAGTTTGGTTCTGAGTGCCTGGATTTCCACGTGAAGCTCACGATCCTTAGGCTGGGTGCATGAGCGTCTTCCAGGGGACCCAGCTCTGATTAGCCTGCCGGTCAGCCAGCGCCCAGTGCTCCGGATGGGCGGGAAGGCACCGCAGGTCCCGCGTGGCGGCCGCTTCTCTCGCTGGTCAGGGGGCGAAGCAGCTCCCGTCTCAGTGCAGCAGCTGCTACATGCAGGCCCCCTTCCTGCCCCAGGCCTTTTGAGGGTGTGACCGCTGCATTTAACAGTGGGCAACGCTGGACACAGGTCGGCTTTGCTGACCATCAATTCTGTCTCGACAGCCACTGTGGGTAAGGGCAGCTGGGCAGGAAAGCACTCAACAGCACATTTTAAACGCAAGAAGCTGACCGCATTCCCCAGACGTCTGAGGGCCGGGCTCATCACAGCACTCTCCAAACAGCCGTGCCGTCAGGCGCGACGGCGGCCATTCTGAGGAGGAGGAAGACACTTGCCTCAGTTCACAAGCACGGGAGCCGAGCGCAAAGCCATTTCCAAAGGCTGGCAGCTGCTCTGCCCTCGGCCTCCCTAAGTGGCCTGGCTTCCAAACTTGCGGTGCTTGGGACCAGGAGATGAGCAGAGGCACTGTTGTGTCCTATGCATCCTGGTCGTGTGGTCCAGGCGTGCCTCACGCTGTGTCCCGGGCTGCACGGAGAGCTTCCACAACAGCCCACGGCAGGCACCGTCTATTTCCCTCACTCCACGGATGGGGAACTGAGGTGCACAGAGGGGAGCTACAATGCCTTGCTGAGACCACACAGAATTTTCCTGGTGCTGGGTAGATGCCTTTTTTTAAAAAAAAAAAAAAAAAAAAAAAAGATTTATTTTATGTATTTGAAAGGCAGAATTACAGAAACAGAGCGAGAGATAGAGCGATCTGTCTTCCATCTTCTGGTCACTCCCCAAATGGCTGCAATGGCAAGGGCTGGGCCAGGCTGAAGCTAGGAGCTAGGAGCTTCTTCCAGGTCTCCCATTTGGGTTCTGGTGCCCAAGGACGTAGGCCATCCTCCGTTGCTTTCCCAGGCATTTTAGCGGGGAGATGGACTGAAAGTGGAGCGGTTGGGACTTGAACTGGTGCCCACGTGGGATGCCGGCATAGCAGGTGGCAGCTAACCCATTACACCACAATGCCAGCCCTGGACGCCTTCTTTCAGACAGAATGACGGCACTGACACAGGCATGCACCATCAGTCAGAAAGACCTGACCCCTTGCTCAAAATTTCCTCTCAAAACACGCAACAAGATCTTACTAAGGGCCGGCGCCGTGGCTCAACAGGCTAATCCTCTGCCTTGCGGCGCCGGCACACCGGGTTCTAGTCCCGGTTGGGGTGCCGGATTCTGTCCTGGTTGCCCCTCTTCCAGGCCAGCTCTCTGCTGTGGCCCGGGAGTGTAGTGGAGGAGGGCCCAAGTGCTTGGGTCCTGCACCCCATGGGAGACCAGGATAAGCACCTGGCTCCTGCCATCGGATCAGCGCGGTGCGCCGGCCGCAGCGCGCCTGCCGCGGCGGCCATTGGAGAGTGAACCAGCAGCAAAGGAAGACCTTTCTCTCTGTCTCTCTCTCTCACTGTCCACTCTGCCTGTCAAAAAAAAAAAAAAAAGAAAAAAAGATCTTACTAAGGGGTGATCTGCACATCGCCACGGTCAGCTGAAGGTGGACTGTGCAGTGGGCATGTCCCATCCTCACCTGTGAGCTATGGTGACAAATGAGCTGGGGCGTGACTGCTGAATGGGCACGGCTGCTCCTCATTCGAGGAGGTCCTGAGGACGTCAAACTCCAGGGATGCTCGGGCCCCTCATGCAATGATACAGACTGACATGCTCACAGCAGGGCAAGGGTCAGCCCCAGGCTCAGAACCCTAGCTCTGCGCTCACTCACTCTGCAGCCTTGGGCACGTCACACATAACCCCTTGTGCCTTACTTGCCCTGTGTGCCAATGGAAGGTGGTGCAATGCCTCCAGGTGTGTGACCATCGGGCGAGCTTCTCTGAAGAGGTGCTTACTCGATTCTCTGCCGTCCAGTCAAGCAGCCCCAGGCGCACAGAGCAAATCCAGAACTTGACACGTGGCGTGTGAACTTTCCAAGTTGTTTTTATTTGGATGAAGTAAAATTTAAGTAGCCCGGCACGGCCAGCGCCTACTATGGCTGTACGAGCACCTGCCCAGAACCACGGCTCGCTGCTGCTGCTTCCCCGGCACGCAGGTCCTCTGCCGGCGCCTCTGCACCTGGAGCCCTTCGGGGGCTCTGCCGCGGCCGCTGCTCAGCCACTTCCTTCCAACGCCCACGATGGTCCTGGGCCTCGTCACGACTTCAAGCATCCCTGGCCAACTTCAGCCAGGCCACTGATCTCTCTCACCAGCACGCACACCTCACGAGAAGAAGGGTCTTTCTCTCTCTTCCCCTGCTACCTCAGCACCTGGCGTGACGCCTGCCTCTGAGAACCTGAGCCTCGTCTTTAAGGAAGTGTTCTCCAAAGCTGACACTGGCGGTGAGCTACTCCAACCTCACCCCATGGGTGGTTTACTTTGTATCGCTGGATGTACAGACAGATTCCGGGTTGGCGTGAGGATAAGGTGGGGGGAGGGAAAAGTGTAGCTCGTTTAAGCACGCCTTAAACTAACTGGGGTTAGTGGGAAAGCAGTGAAATAAAGAGGCTAAAAAATTATCAAGCCACCTAAAAGCTCAAGTTCGCTCTGCAGGAAGCAAAGTGTGGGCCTGCGCAGGCCCTCCTGCAGCCTGTGATACACAGTATCCATGGGGAAAACAGGAGCGGGAGCTTCCAGGAGTCTCTTGCGGTCTCCCACCCTGACTCCACCCCCTCGCATGTCAATTCAGCACACCGCTTTCCCATGGTGCACCTGTGCCTCTGCCACAAAGAACACGCATACACTGAGCTCCACGTGGAGACGGCATGATGTGTGTACACCAAGCTCCACGTGGAGGCGTCACGATGCACACACATATCCTGAGCCCCGTGTGGAGACAGCAAAATGAACACTTGTACAGTGAACTGCCCATGGAGACGGCATCAACTCGTGTGCAATGTCATGAAACTTTCGACAGAGCGTTGCGTGCACGGGACCCTGCCCAAACGCCGTTTTTGTACTCAGGGCACCACACCAATGGGACCACTGAACGGTGCGGCACACTCCTCTCCTCAGGGTGAGCGTCTCCTACATTCACGTCTGAACGTGCTCTATCTCCTTAGATAAACCCTGATCCATTCTCGCACGTTACCTACTCTCTGCTTTGAATTCTTATCTCACATGGAAGCAAGAATAAACCAGCTGGGGGACCCCAAGCCCCCACAGCATCAAGTGGTGAGCCAGCCAGGAGAGCTGGGGAGAGGGAAATACACACAACACGGACATCTGGGGAGTGCACGCCAGGGTGGTCAAGTTCTCTTCAGCTCAGCATCTCTGGCGGGCCTTTGAAATGCTAGACTGGGGACTTCTTTGCTATGTCTTAGTAACTGGACGCCGGCTACAGGCTGGAAGCTCCACAGAGCACACAGCCAAGGGCAGCAGCCAGTGAAGAAAGGCAGTGGTCACCAATCACAGCTGCCAGGTGCAACCTGGGAAAAGCAGCAGCTAGGAAAGCCAAGGGAGAGCTATCCCCAGACGCGCTAGCCAGAGGCCAGTTCCCAGTTCTCAGCAGAGAGCGCACAGGCCACATGGCATCCCCAGAGCTGGCGCAGGCTATGAGATCAGCCCCCGCTGGGCTCCTCAAAGGTGCCCCAGATCTTGCTTCTGGAGCACGGTGCCAGTGTCTGGCCACTGTGGGTGGTGAACGTGTGGCCATCCTGCCTGCAAACACATGGAGGCAGGAGAGGCCATGGAGCAAGCACAGGCACCCTGATTCTGGATCCAGTGCAAGGGCTCAGCGTCCAGGCTTTGGGGCAGCTCCCAGGAAGCGGGACATCACAGACCGGAATCAGCCGGCTTCTGAAGGCGGGACCAGGTGCCCACCTTCTGGTTTCCGGCGTCTGGGGAAGGTGGGACCAGGTGCCCACCTTCTGCTGTACCTCCCCTGGGTGGGGACAGTTCATCTGCCTCACTGGCCAACATGTCTGGGGAGCACACACTGCCATTCCTCCCTTTCCCTGTCCGCTGATCCAAGCCCCAGTGGCTAGCTCATGGTCTGCTTGGGGCAGTGGGTCCACTGCCCGGCTCGTAACCCTGACCTGGCAGAAATGTCCAGAGGCAGATGGAGCTCTGGCCCCATGGGTGGCTGATGCAGGCCGCTCCAAGCCATTCAAGCTGGACTGTGTGTGGTTTCCGGCTTCCAGGGGCAGCTCTAGGCCCTGTTTCTGTGTCAGCCTATGCTTCAGGCTGCTACCAGCTAGCTGGAGCTTGGTATCTCTCCTGCCCAAGCTCCCCACTCCTTTCAAAAGCTTCGAGGTTCAAGCCAGACCCTAGATGTGGGTTTTAGCTCGAGTCTGAGGACACCTGGATGCAAGTTATTCCCTAGGGTTCAAGCTGTACCCCAGGCATGGGGAAGCTCGAAGGTCTAAGGACTCCCGGATGCAGTTTAGCGCCCCCGAGGACCTGGGTGTGATGCAGCCCACTGTGACCCAAGAACCCTAGGCACGGAGGGGAGTCCCTGGAAATAACTGGGACACTGGGCAGTTGCGTCTGAGTCACCAGGGCGTCTTGCTATTGCCGCAGGGCCAACAGAGAGTGTTCCAGGAGTGAGGAGCTGGGGCGCTGGCGCTCAGAACGTCCCTGCCCGAGAAGCCCATCCGCCCTTGCTTCAGCGGACACGGGGCTCTCTTGCGCGCTGAGGGAAGGAGGTCTCCCAGACCCCTCATGCCCTTGTCTGAGGGCTGAAGAGGCCGGGCAGTCGGGCAGCGCCCACAACCCAGATAAGCACCTCCGCGTCCCAGGTAAGATCACTGGTTTCCTCACGGACACAGGGGCCGCTCTGCACTGAATTCCCACACGGAGTCCTGTCCTCAAACTGTGCATCATGACAGGAGCTGAGGGCAGGCCTCACCCTCAAGAGCTTCTTTGCCTCTGGGTTGCCAGACGGATGCTCTCTCACGTCCAGTGGTGCCGGTGTCCAGCACCTCTACTTGGCAGGTCTCACTGTCACCCCTGGGCACTACTCTCGGCTCAATCACTCCGAAGTCGGAGTCTTCTGTCCTAACGCTAAGGAGCACTGAGACAAGTCCCGGCTGAAATCAAAGCTAGAGCACCCTCAAATCTGGGATCAGGGACATGCTGGCCTCATCACGGTCCTTAGAGGACAAGACGACACTCTCCCCGTAAAACCAGAAGCTAAGTGAGGACCCCCACTTCTGATTGACAGAGTCCTCAAACACGAGTCCTGGGTCTGTGCCGGCTTCCTCACCCTGCCCCGAAGCCAGAGGGGTGACCCCATGACGGCTCAGGACTCGGCGCCGTCAGTGGGGCAGTTATTTCCCTTCACCCTACTGTGCCAATCCCTGCACTGTTCTTGCTCGATATTGAAGGCAGGTGCCTTGTTTCTCGGTCCTGGAACTGAAGGGTGCCTTCTCCTGCGTGCCATTGCACTGAGAATCCCAGGATCTGTTTGCCTTCAAATGGACTGATCCATCCTCAAATATTACTCAACAGTACACTTGGACAGTCCTTCCTCAAAGCACCAAGGACAGTCCTCACCTGCCAGGAACACAGCTCCTGTTAAAGACTGGCGCCTTCTCCAATACGTAATGATTCTTCATCTGCACTCCCTCCAAGGAGGGCTTGGACAAAAACACCGTCCAGGTCCTAAACTTTTCAGAGGATTAAAGATGTAACGTTTCTCCAACCGAAGCTTAGATTTCTAAATAGGAAGTAACTTACTGGGGACACGTTCTGTCCCCAAGAAAGCCTGTCCTGTCACTTAAAGGAAAGGCAGCTGTACTAAGCACAGGGCCACCAGCTAAGAGCATTCCTGACAACGGCAGGTTTCTGCAGGACAGGATCCTGGGATTTTAGTTTGGAGCCAAAACTATGTAGGGCTTAAAGGGTCTGGACACTGCCCGCCTGAGTGGACAGGAGAGCAACAGGAGGCTTTTCAAAAGATTAAGGACCTACTGATCAAGTCTCCGACACTAGGAATCCCTACTCTAGATGAGCCTTTCACTGTGTAGCACAGAACCACGGGTAGCCGAGTGCACTCCCGCTTCCACAACAGGGACCTACTTATCCGAGCAGCTGGACTCTCGGCCACGGGAGGACCTGTGTGCCTGAGAGCAGTGGCTGCTACTGAGCTTTTGTAGAGAAAACCGCCAAGCTGCCTTCAAGCCTTCCCCTTGAAGATCACAGTCCACACCAGACGCAAGGGGCTCCAGAGGTTACAGGACACCTGTGGTTAACAGGACGGTGCCTTACTGAGTACAGGCCCTTCTTTGCTGTGGCAGTAACTCTCACAGCACGCCACGTCCTCACTCCAGCTGCCCTGTGCTACCTGAGGGCCCTTGTGTGTAGACACCGCAGAGCAGAGGGACTCAGCAGGCCTCATGGACCTGAGGGACCTCTGGGAAACCCTGATGTTGAACAGTTTGCTGGCCGTAGCAGTTGCACAGAGGAAGGAGTTGGAAAGACAGCGTGCGCCAGAGTGGATCTTACTCCCGCGGTGGGCGCTCAGGCTTTGCCAACCAGCACTCCGGCCTGTAAGGCTGAAAAGCCAAAGAGCTAATCACCTACACAAACTCCAGATGTGCCCTTCTGGGGCGCTGCGTGCACAGGCAGACGTTCGGAGAAAAGGGTGTACTGACTGAAGAACTCTCCCATGAGCAGAGAGCACGCGATTTCAGGCTCCGCCGGGCAGATCTGGAGCCTCCTGAAGTGGCTGCTGCCCACGGCGGGAGACACCAGCGGGGGAACGGAGGCCTGGCAGAGGGCAGCAAAGGCGGCTGCTGTTCGGAAGATTCTGGAAACGGCTTTAAACCTCCACGTTGTGGGTCTTCCCAGGTACACAGAGGGCAATTCTGCCTCCTCTTGTAAGCCAACTGAGGAGCCCAACGTCTCTTCAAAAAGCCAGAAGTAAATTTTTTTCTGTATTATACACTTGTCCTCATGGACAGATATTAAGGCTACTGTACCTTCCAGTGGATATGTCCTGTCCACCCCTTCTGACTCTCAGCAAACACACTGGCAGGAAAACTCCTGCTATGACCATGAAGTTGCTCTAAGACATCCGTCTACTGCCTTGGGCAGCAGAGCTTAGACTCCTGGCTAAGTCCTAGAGCCACTCCAGCAGTCTGTGGACTCCCCAGCCACAGTGGTCACGGAAAACGAAGCAGCCCGGAATATCTACTGGCAAAGCAAGGCGGTGTATGCACAGAAACTACCGGAATCTGCCGCCCTTCCTTTAACACACTGCACTCACGGACAGCTCTCACGAGGATTATGTCCAGGCCGTGGTTCTGTATCTCGGTGAGGAAAGTCTTCCAGCTTCTACCATTCAGGCAGCATTAGGAAGGAAATGTTTTCCTTTTCTTTTTCCAGTTGGGCTCATCTTAACTGTCAAATTACTCGCGGAAATGATGGTTACACAGGGACTCCGCCTCTGACGAGGACTGGTGGCAAGACTCCACCCCTGAGACCCAATCTCTACACCGGTTAGCAGGAGGTTTCTGTCCCCTGGACAGGCAGGGACAAGGCCAGTCCTGCACGAGGCAGACATGGCAGACACACCATCCTCCCTCCGCCTCCCATGAGGATTCAAGGATGAAAAATCCCTGGGGTGGGGGTGGGGGAGATGAAGAGGTCAGGCAGGGAGGCAGTGAGGGGCAAAGGAGCGGGGAGGTTTCCAGCAGTCTCTGTGTCTCACAGGCCCCGCACCCTAACTCCACTTCTTGTATGTTAATTCAGTAACCCACGTTCCCACCTGCACCCACGCCATCGCCACCACGAAGATGCCACGACGACCACGCGTACACTGAGTACTGAGCTCCACGTGGAGACGCCACGACGACCACGCGTACACTGAGTACTGAGTACTGAGCTCCACATGGAGACGCCACGACGACCACGCGTACACTGAGTACTGAGCTCCACGTGGAGACGCCATGATGACCGTGTATACATTGAGTACTGAGTACTGAGCTCCACGTGGAGACGCCATGATGACCGTGTATACACTGAGTACTGAGCTCCACGTGGAGACGCCATGATGACCGTGTATACACTGAGTACTGAGCTCCACATGGAGATGCCACGACGACCACGCGTACACTGAGTACCGAGCTCCACGTGAGGACGCCACGACGAACACGCGTACACTGAGTACTGAGCTCCACGTGGAGACGCCATGACGACCACGCGTACACTGAGAACTGAGCTCCACGTGGAGACGCCATGATGACCGTGTATACACTGAGTACCGAGCTCCACGTGGAGACGCCACGACGACCACGCGTATACTGAGTACCGAGCTCCACGTGAGGACACCACGACGACCACACGTACACTGAGTACTGAGCTCCACGTGGAGACGCCATGACGACCACGCGTACACTGAGAACTGAGCTCCACGTGGAGACGCCATGATGACCGTGTATACACTGAGTACTGAGCTCCACGTGGAGACGCCATGATGACCGTGTATACACTGAGTACTGAGCTCCACGTGGAGACGCCACGACGATCACGCGTATACTGAGTACCGAGCTCCACGTGGAGACGCCATGATGACCGTGTATACACTGAGTACTGAGCTCCACGTGGAGACGCCATGATGACCGTGTATACACTGAGTACCGAGCTCCACGTGAGGACGCCACGACGAACACGCGTACACTGAGTACTGAGCTCCACGTGGAGACGCCACGACGACCACGCGTACACTGAGTACTGAGCTCCACGTGAGGACGCCACGACGACCACGCGTACACTGAGTACTGAGCTCCACGTGAGGACGCCACAACGACCACGCGTACACTGAGTACTGAGCTCCACGTGGAGGTGCCACGACGACCACGCATACACTGAGTACTGAGCTCCACGTGGAGACGCCACGATGACCATGCGTACACTGAGCTCCATGTGGAGACATCACAATGAACATGTGTACACTGAGCTCCACGTGGAGGCGCCACGAAACTTTCCCACAGATCATCACAAGCACTGAACCCTGCCGAAACTCTACCCCATCTGTACGCTCAGTCAGGGCACCACAGCCTATCCAGTAGAGGGGACCGCTGGGCGCTCAGTCAGGGCACCACAGCCTATCCAGTAGAGGGGACCGCTGGGCGCTCAGGCACCACAGCCTATCCAGTAGAGGGGACCGCTGGACGCTCAGTCAGGGCACCACAGCCTATCCAGTAGAGGGACCGCTGGACGCTCAGTCAGGCACCACAGCCTATCCAGTGGAGGGACCGCTGGACGCTCAGTCAGGGCACCACAGCCTATCCAGTAGAGGGACCGCTGGATGCTCAGTCAGGCACCACAGCCTATCCATGAGAGGGGACCGCTGGATGCTCGGTCAGGGCACCACAGCCTATCCAGTAGAGGGACCGCTGGACGCTCAGTCAGGCACCACAGCCTATCCAGTAGAGGGGGCCGCTGGGCGCTCGGTCAGGGCACCACAGCCTATCCAGTGGAGGGACTGCTGGACGCTCAGTCAGGCACCACAGCCTATCCAGTAGAGGGGACCGCTGGGCGCTCAGTCAGGCAGCACAGCCTATCCAGTAGAGGGACCGCTGGGCGCTCAGTCAGGCACCACAGCCTATCCAGTAGAGGGGACCGCTGGACGCTCAGTCAGGGCACCACAGCCTATCCAGTAGAGGGACCGCTGGACGCTCGGTCAGGGCACCACAGCCTATCCAGTAGAGGGACCGCTGGACGCTCAGTCAGGGCACCACAGCCTATCCAGTAGAGGGGACCGCTGGGCGCTCAGGCACCACAGCCTATCCAGTAGAGGGGGCCGCTGGGCGCTCGGTCAGGGCACCACAGTCTATCCAGTAGAGGGACCGCTGGACGCTCGGTCAGGGCACCACAGCCTATCCAGTAGAGGGGACCGCTGGGCGCTCGGTCAGGGCACCACAGCCTATCCAGTAGAGGGACTGCTGGGCGCTCAGTCAGGGCACCACAGCCTATCCAGTAGAGGGGACCGCTGGACGCTCAGGCACCACAGCCTATCCAGTAGAGGGACCGCTGGACGCTCAGTCAGGCACCACAGCCTATCCAGTAGAGGGGGCCGCTGGGCGCTCGGTCAGGGCACCACAGTCTATCCAGTAGAGGGACCGCTGGACGCTCGGTCAGGGCACCACAGCCTATCCAGTAGAGGGACCGCTGGACGCTCAGTCAGGCACCACAGCCTATCCAGTAGAGGGGACCGCTGGGCGCTCAGGCACCACAGCCTCTCCAGTGGAGGGACCGCTGGGCGCTCGGTCAGGGCACCACAGCCTATCCAGTAGAGGGACCGCTGGACGCTCGGTCAGGGCACCACAGCCTATCCAGTAGAGGGACCGCTGGACGCTCGGTCAGGGCACCACAGCCTATCCAGTAGAGGGACCGCTGGACGCTCGGTCAGGGCACCACAGCCTATCCAGTAGAGGGGGCCGCTGGACGCTCAGTCAGGGCACCACAGCCTATCCAGTAGAGGGGACCGCTGGACGCTCGGTCAGGGCACCACAGCCTATCCAGTAGAGGGGGCCGCTGGACGCTCGGTCAGGGCACCACAGCCTATCCAGTAGAGGGACCGCTGGACGCTCGGTCAGGGCACCACAGCCTATCCAGTAGAGGGGGCCGCTGAACTGGGGAGGGGACATCCTCCTCACGAGGCGCCTCACTAGGTCTGAATGTGCTCTAGTTCCTTCGAGAACTCCTGCTCCCATTCTTGGACTTTACCCACGTCTTTGCTTTGAATTCTTACATCATACAGAGGCCAGGAGACTGGAATAAGAACAGCGTGGGACCCCACCTCCCCTCAGCAGCATCTACTGGGTGCAGCATAGGCCGCCTGTGAAATGTGTCTGTTTTGAGCCCACTGTATCAATTCTAAGTGCAGATACCCAGGCCGATGTCAACTGTGGGGCATGGCCACGCCACCAGTAAGCTTAGGATCCCCGTCACCGACCGGGGGCAGACACTTGGGAATTCAGGCTGTGCTAGTGCTGTGCTCTGGCGATGCCCTGCCTGGGCTGTGACAAAGTGAGAAAAGCAAGGACCATGCAGTGAGTGTTCCATTAGGCTAACTTTATCTGACACAAAGACAATCTTACTTTCATTTCAGAACGCTTCCATTTAAAAATGCACTGTTCCATGGATCCCAGCACCTTGGAGCCACGGAAACCACCAGGAGGTTATGGTCATGGCTGTTGGTATCAGTTCTGCCTTTAAACTAACCCTTCAGAGTCTATGAGGCCTACTACCACAGGTCAGTCCCCCTTTTAAATACACACCTGCACGCTAAAGATCAAGCCAGCATGTTTCCAACGTGCCACTGTGTAGCCAGGTCTGTACTACAACTTGGGGACACCACCACCATGAAACCCTCCTGAGGGAGGCAGGCCTGGAGAGGGGTCCATCCACGCAGCCACAGCCACTGCAAAGGCCTGGAGAACAGGGCCACGCCTCGGTCTCTGCAGCACTCCTGTCCCTCAGCCCTGACAGCACACGAGGACTGCAGAGGCGGGGACAGAGCTGTGTCCAAGGACGGCGGGCTAGGACAGCAGGGGGCACTTCCGGTGAGGTACATGGGACGTTGGAGAGGGTCAGCTCTGACATGCAAAATCTCCACTTAAGGCTTGGAGGATACAGAATGCAGTGGGAGAGCCTTTATCTCGGGGGAGAGGTGCAGACATGGAGCCGTTTCTCACTGAGGGCCAGTGCAAGGCACGGTGTCACGTGTTGACACCCCAAGGAGCACCCTCTTCCTTAGTACACAGCACCCATGCCCACAAGGAGCACCCTCTTCCTTAGTACACAGCACCCATGCCCACAAGGAGCACCCTCTTCCTTAGTACACAGCACCATGCCCACAAGGAGCACCCTCTTCCCTAGGCACATAGCACCCATGCCCACAAGAGCACCCTCTTCCTTAGCACACAGCACCCATGCCCACAAGGAGCACCCTCTTCCCTAGGCACACAACACCCATGCCCACAAGGAGCACCCTCTTCCTTAGGCACACAGCACCCATGCCCACAAGGAGCACCCTCTTCCTTAGTACACAGCACCCATGCCCACAAGGAGCACCCTCTTCCTTAGGCACACAGCACCCATGCCCACAAGGAGCACCCTCTTCCTTAGTACACAGCACCCATGCCCACAAGGAGCACCCTCTTCCCTAGGCACACAACACCCATGCCCACAAGGAGCACCCTCTTCCTTAGGCACACAGCACCCATGCCCACAAGGAGCACCCTCTTCCCTAGGCACACAGCACCCATGCCCACAAGGAGCACCCTCTTCCTTAGGCACACGGCACCCATGCCCACAAGGAGCACCCTCTTCCTTAGTACACAGCACCCATGCCCACAAGGAGCACCCTCTTCCTTAGTACACAGCACCCATGCCCACAAGGAGCACCCTCTTCCTTAGGCACACAGCACCCATGCCCACAAGGAGCACCCTCTTCCTTAGGCACACGGCACCCATGCCCACAAGGAGTACCCTCTTCCTTAGTACACAGCACCCATGCCCACAAGGAGCACCCTCTTCCCTAGGCACACAACACCCATGCCCACAAGGAGCACCCTCTTCCTTAGGCACACAGCACCCATGCCCACAAGGAGCACCCTCTTCCCTAGGCACACAGCACCCATGCCCACAAGGAGCACCCTCTTCCTTAGGCACACGGCACCCATGCCCACAAGGAGCACCCTCTTCCTTAGTACACAGCACCCATGCCCACAAGGAGCACCCTCTTCCTTAGTACACAGCACCCATGCCCACAAGGAGCACCCTCTTCCTTAGTACACAGCACCCATGCCCACAAGGAGCACCCTCTTCCTTAGTACACAGCACCCATGCCCACAAGGAGCACCCTCTTCCTTAGTACACAGCACCCATGCCCACAAGGAGCACCCTCTTCCTTAGGCACACGGCACCCATGCCCACAAGGAGTACCCTCTTCCCTAGGCACACAGCACCCATGCCCACAAGGAGCACCCTCTTCCTTAGGCACACAGCACCCATGCCCACAAGGAGCACCCTCTTCCTTAGTACACAGCACCCATGCCCACAAGGAGCACCCTCTTCCCTAGGCACACAGCACCCATGCCCACAAGGAGCACCCTCTTCCTTAGTACACAGCACCCATGCCCACAAGGAGCACCCTCTTCCTTAGGCACACAGCACCCATGCCCACAAGGAGCACCCTCTTCCTTAGTACACAGCACCCATGCCCACAAGGAGCACCCTCTTCCTTAGGCACACAGCACCCATGCCCACAAGGAGCACCCTCTTCCTTAGGCACACAGCACCCATGCCCACAAGGAGCACCCTCTTCCTTAGGCACACAGCACCCATGCCCACAAGGAGCACCCTCTTCCCTAGGCACACAGCACCCATGCCCACAAGGAGCACCCTCTTCCTTAGGCACACAGCACCCATGCCCACAAGGAGCACCCTCTTCCTTAGTACACAGCACCCATGCCCACAAGGAGCACCCTCTTCCTTAGTACACAGCACCCATGCCCACAAGGAGCACCCTCTTCCCTAGGCACACAACACCCATGCCCACAAGGAGCACCCTCTTCCCTAGGCACATAGCACCCATGCCCACAAGAGCACCCTCTTCCTTAGTACACAGCACCCATGCCCACAAGGAGCACCCTCTTCCCTAGGCACACAGCACCCATGCCCACAAGGAGCACCCTCTTCCTTAGTACACAGCACCCATGCCCACAAGGAGCACCCTCTTCCTTAGTACACAGCACCATGCCCACAAGGAGCACCCTCTTCCTTAGGCACACAGCACCCATGCCCACAAGGAGCACCCTCTTCCTTAGGCACACGGCACCCATGCCCACAAGGAGCACCCTCTTCCTTAGTACACAGCACCCATGCCCACAAGGAGCACCCTCTTCCTTAGGCACACAGCACCCATGCCCACAAGGAGCACCCTCTTCCCTAGGCACACAACACCCATGCCCACAAGGAGCACCCTCTTCCCTAGGCACACAGCACCCATGCCCACAAGGAGCACCCTCTTCCTTAGTACACAGCACCCATGCCCACAAGGAGCACCCTCTTCCTTAGTACACAGCACCCATGCCCACAAGGAGCACCCTCTTCCTTAGTACACAGCACCCATGCCCACAAGGAGCACCCTCTTCCTTAGGCACACAGCACCCATGCCCACAAGGAGCACCCTCTTCCCTAGGCACATAGCACCCATGCCCACAAGAGCACCCTCTTCCTTAGTACACAGCACCCATGCCCACAAGGAGCACACTCTTCCCTAGGCACACAGCACCATGCCCATAAGGAGCACCCTCTTCCTTAGTACACAGCACCATGCCCACAAGGAGCACCCTCTTCCTTAGTACACAGCACCCATGCCCACAAGGAGCACCCTCTTCCTTAGGCACACAGCACCCATGCCCACAAGGAGCACCCTCTTCCCTAGGCACACAACACCCATGCCCACAAGGAGCACCCTCTTCCCTAGGCACATAGCACCCATGCCCACAAGAGCACCCTCTTCCTTAGTACACAGCACCCATGCCCACAAGGAGCACCCTCTTCCTTAGTACACAGCACCCATGCCCACAAGGAGCACCCTCTTCCTTAGGCACACAGCACCCATGCCCACAAGGAGCACCCTCTTCCTTAGGCACACAGCACCCATGCCCACAAGGAGCACCCTCTTCCCTAGGCACATAGCACCCATGCCCACAAGGAGCACCCTCTTCCTTAGTACACAGCACCCATGCCCACAAGGAGCACCCTCTTCCCTAGGCACACAGCACCATGCCCATAAGGAGCACCCTCTTCCTTAGGCACATAGCACCCATGCCCACAAGGAGCACCCTCTTCCTTAGGCACACAGCACCCATGCCCACAAGGAGCACCCTCTTCCCTAGGCACACAACACCCATGCCCACAAGGAGCACCCTCTTCCCTAGGCACATAGCACCCATGCCCACAAGAGCACCCTCTTCCTTAGTACACAGCACCCATGCCCACAAGGAGCACCCTCTTCCTTAGTACACAGCACCCATGCCCACAAGGAGCACCCTCTTCCTTAGGCACACAGCACCCATGCCCACAAGGAGCACCCTCTTCCTTAGGCACACAGCACCCATGCCCACAAGGAGCACCCTCTTCCCTAGGCACATAGCACCCATGCCCACAAGAGCACCCTCTTCCTTAGTACACAGCACCCATGCCCACAAGGAGCACCCTCTTCCCTAGGCACACAGCACCATGCCCACAAGGAGCACCCTCTTCCTTAGTACACAGCACCCATGCCCACAAGGAGCACCCTCTTCCTTAGGCACACAGCACCCATGCCCACAAGGAGCACCCTCTTCCCTAGGCACACAGCACCCATGCCCACAAGGAGCACCCTCTTCCCTAGGCACACAGCACCCATGCCCACAAGGAGCACCCTCTTCCTTAGTACACAGCACCCATGCCCACAAGGAGCACCCTCTTCCCTAGGCACACAGCACCCATGCCCACAAGGAGCACCCTCTTCCTTAGTACACAGCACCCATGCCCACAAGGAGCACCCTCTTCCTTAGTACACAGCACCCATGCCCACAAGGAGCACCCTCTTCCTTAGTACACAGCACCCATGCCCACAAGGAGCACCCTCTTCCTTAGTACACAGCACCCATGCCCACAAAGAGCACCCTCTTCCCTAGGCATACAACACCATGCCCACAAGAGCACCCTCTTCCCTAGGCACATATTAGCACCCATGCTCAGAAGGACAGATGGCTGCCTTATCCAAAACCACCCTGGCGCCAGTGTCTGAGCTGGTCACCGGACCGTCTGTTTGCAGGGCGAGGTCGTCACAGAGCCCCACTCCCTGAACTCCAGGTTGAAGGTTCTTTCCCTGTTTCAAGCCGGAGGGGCCTCAGGTTTGCTCTCTTGTTCGGTGCTTGTGAAAAATAACCTGCGTGGGGGCTCAAGAATGGGCTCACTGTGCTCCGTGCGGAACTGCAGGCGAAAAAGTGCGGCCGTCTGCTTGCAGTCGAGCGTCAGACACTGGGCCCCGGGAGCTGCTGAGTCCCTGGCCCACGACCTTTCACCCCCAGAAGCTCGCTGTGTGTTTGCCTGGGTAACCCATGGACAGAGACGCTCTTCAGGTGCGGCCTGGTATCTCCACATGGAAGACGGACACAAACGCAGATCTGACAAGTGCCCCCTTCCAATGGAGCTCGGTCCTCGCCTGCTCCATAAACAGGCCCAGCACCGTGCCTGCACCACGTGCAGCGTGCAGGGAGAGACTCCTTGTGGGAACCGGTGAGGCACTGGCTGGCTTCCGGTATTCAGGGCTGGCCCAGCCGGCGGGAGCACCCAGTGGAGAGTGGGTCGGGATGCTGGCCCGATGACCAGGACACCCCCCCACCCCCTGGCAGAGAATCATCTGGTTCCAAATGGCGATGGAGGTAGGAAACCCAGGGCCAGAGGCCACCTAATCTGAGATAGGTCTCCCCCTCCTCCCTTTTGACTGCAGCTTGACTCTGCTTGGGCTTCCTGGTCAGCTGTGGGGTGACCAGCCCCGACCTCACACAGCTTCCTTCCTGTGACAGACAGCTCCTGACCCTGGGAAGAGGCCACTGGCAGGGGGAGGACCACCTGGATGCCTTTCTTCTCCCGGCAAGGCAGGGGTGCAGACGGGCGCGGCTGCCCCTGCTCCCCACACCGGATCAAGCCCAGGCACTTCCTCATTTCTTTTGCTTGGGAGAAAAGCGCTGCAAAGAACAGCAGGTTGCGTGAGCACGCAGAACGGACTTCCGCCTTCTGACGGCAGGGTTCACGCAGGCTTTCCCGCACAGCACTGCGGTGAGCCGACACCGGGAGGGTGGGCGCACAGCACTGCGGTGAGCCGACACCGGGAGGGTGGGCGCACAGCACTGCGGTAAGCCGACACCACGCTGGGGAGCGAGGCCGCGGTGCAGTCATAAAGGCTGCCTGTCCGGAAACTTCCACAGGAGCACTCCCATGCAGAACAGGCAGCGAGGCTCTAGGGATGCTGCTGCGTAAGCTCCTAACATTTCTCCAATGGAAAGGAATTTCTGTTTTTAAGGAAATCACTAAATATATAAACCTTATGAAGATTTTTAAGGACTCTCCAGGGATTTATGAAATCATGCCAAAACACCTAATATTTTACACTTTAAGAAAAGCGTTCCAGGCGGTGAGAAGTGAAAAGTACAGGCTGCACGGCCACCAGGAAACTCTGTGACAAAAAGCCGTGATCTACATTTTATAATTCGCACAAATATACTGGAGAAGCACAGAAATCAGCGCTGAGCTGGTAAATCGTACAGTGGCCTCTGCGTGGCCAAGGTCTTCATCGGATTGAGAACGAGTCCTCAGGCTACGAGCCCCAGGCTAAGAGTGCAGTGCCGGGACCCAGGCACCGACTGAACAGCCACGCGCCTTTCCTTTAAGAGCTTCTGACTAAGGACAAGAGTGAGGGTCTCCGACACAAGGCAGAAGAATACAAAGGATCGAGTTGCCAAGTTCACCCTTCACACACTGCTCTGTGAACCTGTGTGTGAGAGGAGGCTGGGCCGCCCCCTCTGGGGCTGAGCGAAGCTACACTGTCTGGGCCATGAAAGGAGCTTTCTGTGGGCATCTTTGAGCCAGGCACCATAGGGAAACCAGGAATACAGCACTGGCGCTGGCACTGCAGGCCGGGGCTGGGGGGCCATACACTGCGCCCGTTCATCATACAACAGGGAGAAGTGCTCGCCCCAAGGCTACAGGCCGTGCAGCGTCCTGGCTCCTTACACCTGCCTCACAGACCAGACCACAGACCCCCGCGCCCTCACCCAGAGCGGGGATCTCCACGCACGGGCCCCAGCTGCTCCTCAGAAATCTCAGAGCTGTCCCACATGACGGCACGCTGTGCCACATGATGGCACGCTGTCCCACGTGACGGCACGCTGTCCCATAAGCTGCAAAGTGCCTTCAGATGCATGCTGCTGACAACTGCTGCATCCACACGGTGTTTTTCCTTAGTGCAAATCATGTACGTTTCCTAATTAGCCGATAATCTCTATCTACTTAAAGACCTGTGAAGAAATGAAAATTCACACAGGAAAAAAAATACCTTGCCGCCCAGCAATCCCCACAGATGACCAGCTACACGGCAAAACCAGCCAATGTACTATGGATACCTGCCATGTCTGATGACAGTTTACAGCTACACTTTAAAATCCCTACATAAAAAAGTGTAAAACAGCCACTTAAAGACACCTCAACACCAGGGGCGGGGAGGGAAGTGTCTGAAGCGCGTGGAGGACGCTGGTAGCCCCGGAGAGCTGCTCTTTGGGGCGCTCTGTTCTCAGCCTCACGTCCCAGGGACGACCGTGAAGATGCCCAGGGCTCCCTGCTCAGGGAGCCTCCCCGGGTGAGTGGCACGGCCAAGGCTCTCGCTGGTCATGCTTCCAGACCCTGTCCGTCCCCACGGCAACTCCCTTCCATGCTGTCCTTGCCCCAGATCAGGTCCCACAAGAGAACAGGTCCTCTCAAGACGGAGTCAGGGCCGGCGCTGTGATGTAGCAGGTAAAGCTGCTGCCTGTAGTACCGGCATCCCATACGGGCGCCGGTTCAAGTCCTGGCTGCTCCACTTCTGATCCAGCTCTCTGCTATGGCCTAGGAAAGCAGTGGAAGGTGGCCTGAGTGCTTGGGCTCCTGTACTTGTGTGGGAGACCTGGAAGAAGCTCCTGGCTCCTGGCTTCAGATCGGCCCAGCTCTAGCCATTGAGGCCATTTGGAGAGTGAACCAGCAGATGGAAGACCTCTCTCTCTCTTTCTCTGCATCTGCTTTTCCAATAAGTAAATCTTTAAAAAGACTTGTGAAGGGAGGATGTGCAGGCATGGCATGTCAGTGTGCCTGTAGCAGGAGCCCACTTGGCGCGTGGGCCAAGTCCAGCTGCAAGGCCCGACACCACAGTAAGGTCTCCACTGTCGCACCCGGGACCAGAGGGAGTGACTTCTCATCCCAGAATTGAGAAAATAACCTGGCCAGGACCCTGCAGAAACCAAAGTGGCCCCAAGTCCACCTACAGAACACACACACGTAAACAAAGCCCGGGACGTCCCCCCGAGACCGCACAGGCCTCTGGGACGTCTCACGTGGGCAAACATTAAGGTGTGTGCAGCTGGCTCTGTGGCTGGGAAACACCGATGACTGAAGAGCATGCGTCTCACGCCCGTGTGCGAGAGGCCTGTGTGACCGAGTCCACACCATGCACGTGCCGAGACTGGCAGCCCCTGCCGGACACACTGCTCACTGGCCTCCCGCTAAGGCACCTGAGCTCCAGACTCGCAGGTCCCTGCACAGGAAGGCCCTGGCAGCATCCTGGGACTGCTCGGAGAGGCACTCTGCCGGCCACAGCCTGCTGCCGACTCCCGCCCCGGAACCTCGCACGAGATGGGCGCGCCTCCGGGCACACAGCGCTCAGCCTGCCTGCAAGGCGCTCTCCCGTGCCTGCTGATTCGTCTTCTCCTTAAAAAACCTTGGCCTCCAAAAAGTCTGGGTTTGCTCATCCCTGCAGGGGATCCACAGCCTTCCAGAACTGAAAGACCCCGTGAAAATCACGTGGTAGCTACCACACGGGGCAGAGGCTAGGGAGGGTACAGACCCCTTTTCTCTTCCCAAAGAGCCCGCCCGCCCGCCTGCAGTCGGCAGTCAGCCCCTCAATGGCCGGAGCTGCTGCTCTACTCCACGGGAACTTTCTGGGTGTTCACGGGGACTCAACCAAAGATCAGAACGACTCACTGCGCGAGACAGACGGGCCTCTGGGGGAGCACAGGCTATGCAAATCCACGGTCACAGTCCTGTTGATGGGAACGCAGACTGGAAAATACAAATCGTGTCTTCATGTTTCTCACCAATGCACAGAACTTAACGCTGTGTAAAAAGCGGCTCGCGGCAGGGGAACCAGCACCAGATGGGGTGAGGAGGAGCCTCCCTCCACGTTCAGGGCCTGGCAGGAGTCTCACCTCCTACACCTACTCACCAGCGAACTAGCTTAGAAGCCACGAGAAAGCAATGGTGATCCTGGGATGGTTATGATTTGACAGCTGGAACGTTATCTGGGGGACGAGTGTTTTTACACAAGCCCTGTGGGACATCCAAGATGGGATTTCAGAGTATAATGCCGTGCAGTGCTGGGGCACAGGGCCACCGACATCCCACACCAGTGTACACAAGAGTCCCAGCTGCTCCGCTTCCAGTCCAGCTCCCTGCTAAGCCGCCTGGGAAGGCAGAGGAAGATGGCCCAAGGGCTTGGGTCCTTGTCACAAAGTGGGAGACATGGATGGAGTTCCTGGCTCCTGGCTTAGGCCTGGTACAGTCCTGGCTGTTGCAGCCATTCGGGGAGTGAACCAGAGGATGGAAGATTTATGTCTGTCTCCCTCTAACTCTGCCTCAAATCAACCAATCAATCAATCTTAAGAGAGCCAGCCTTGGCCGGCACCGCGGCTCAATAGGCTAGTCCTCCACCTTGCGGCGCGGCACACCAGGTTCTAGTCCCTGCTATGGCCCGGGAGTCCAGTGGAGGATGGCCCAAGTGCTTGGGCCCTGCACCTGCATGGGAGACCAGGAGAAGCACCTGGCTCCTGGCTTTGGATCAGCGTGGTACTCTGGCCACAGCAGCCATTGGAGGGTGAACCAACGGTAGAGGAAGACCTTTCTCCCTGTCTCTCTCTCACTGTCCACTCTGCCTGTCAAAAAAGAGTCAGCCTTGTACTGATATTCTACTGATATTGGGTAGGTAGCAGTAATGCCAAGGCAAAGCCACATAAGAAAATGGGCTTAGAGGGAAGCCCCAGACACACTCCCCGCACGGTAAGAAGAGCCTAGGACGCACTGGGAATAGACTGGGAAGGAACACAAAGTGCAAAGGAGAACGGGCCTCGCACAGACCTAAGCTCAGCAGCCCTGTGTTGTCAGAGAACATCTGTAGGGCAGGGCGTGGTGCACTCCGCGTTCCATTTCTCCAAAGTTTCTTCCGCCCTCCCCGCCTCATTGCCAGCATTAAGCTCCTCAACCCAGCTCAGTCTCGAGAATTCAGCGAGGATAAAGAACTTCAGAAACAACCAGAAAAGCTTGACCCTCTTCCCTGACAGTGACACAGGCAGACACTTCTGGCTCCATAAAGTTACTCTGGTAAGCGGTAGCCTGGGAGTAAACATGTCCATCTCCATCTCAGAGAGCTCCTGACGGTTGAGTCTGCATAAGAATGCACACGGTTTTCGGAAGAGCTAAGACATCTTCAGGGGTTGGGCTAGAAGCTCTCCGACGTAACCTCTAACCTCTCACTTCTTCGGAGGCTGTTACCTGCCTGGCTCCCTTATTGGTACATCTTTTGTCCTGGTAAATCTACATAAAGTAGCACCCGTGGTGTTGTTCCTGATTAAATACCTCCAAGGTTTTCTCATTTTATCAGTTGGGTGCTCTTCGCCTTCCTGTCACGCACACGGGTACATACACGATGTGTTCCTGTGCGAACTCTGACTCCCTGTCACTTCGCTTCTCGCACCCGAATTCGGATGCAGAGTGACTGGCACAGAGGCACCTGCTACGGAAGAGACGACTGATGTTTAAGGTTTGTTTTTTCTTTTAAATTAAGTACATGCATAAATGATCTCAGAACTGTGTTTTTCTCTAGCTTCTTCCTGAATCAGGTCAGACCCTGGGTTAACGACTGGCCTTGTTAGCAGCTCGCCCCACTGGTCTCGGGCACTACGGGGCTGGGAGCTGTAGCCACGCAGTGGTGTCCCCCCTCGGCCCGCGGCCGCCTTACTCCTGGAGCTGAGGTCGGGCGGCAGATAGGGCCCTCCTTCACCTCAGCTCACCCGTTCCCCAGAACGCTACTCAAGCTTTATCTTGGCTGCCAGCAGGCATCTAAACTCCCCCAGACGTACTGGGGAACAATTCAGTGCAGCTCACTGTGGGTGGATGTGACTGGACGTCTTGCTGTGAAACCTGAGTCATGTTTGAGTAACGAAATAAAGAAAAACGAAAACGCAGAGCAAGCACAGAATCACCTCTTAATTAGTATCTTTGAAAAGCATTTTCATCTAAGAAAAAAAGACGTAGCTTCACAACTCCCTGACTCAAAAGGAGAGCTGACATCATCCCATTTTTAAATAAGCTTTTAAAAAACAAACTCCTCTGCTTGGTTTCCTAGAAAAGATAATTTTCCATCTGATTAAAAGTCTATTGTAGATGCCGGCGCCGCTGTAGCTCACTAGGCTAATCCTCTGCCTCCGGCGCCAGCACACCGGGTTCTAGTCCCGGTCGGGGCGCCAGATTCTCTCTCTCACTGTCCACTCTGCCTGTCAAAAACAAAAACAAAAAAAAGTTTATTGTAGAAAATAAAAGTCAAAGGGAGAAAAACAGATCACAACTAGAAAGTCTTTGGTAGGCCAGAAGAGCTTTGAGACCTGCACTGCGCCACACTGATTAGACTCGGCTCTGAGGGCACGCCGGCCTTACAAGTCCTCCAGGGGTTGAGGCTTCGGGTGCATGGGCGGAGAAGCCAGTGTAAGAACCACAGAGCCAGAGGGGAAATGCACAGCTCCCCAAATCCAGCTGGAACCCCAAGGTACCCCGCCCCTGTGACTCCGGTAGCGGCTCTGCCAGGTGGGGCACCCAAGGGGGGAGCAGGCACCCGAGCGGGGAGCAGGCCCCCTTCCCACCGCTGGAAGCTCTCCCAGGCAAGGCGTGTGCCTATCTCCCCGTGGGACACCTGCCTCCTGCTAGGGACGGCGTGAAGCAAAGTCACCCGGAGCCCTAGCACCAGGACCCACAGCTAGGCCGCGCTCACTCCCCGCAGGTGGACGCTCGAGGCTGGGGACCCGGGGCACAGGTGCGGAAGCTGGCGCCGGCCCAGCTGGTTCGCAGCCTGGGGCCGCCTCAAACCCGACTGCAGCGCTGCCGCGGAGGCACGGGCGGCGCCAGCCTCTGCCTCCAGGGACGCCGCGGGGCGACGTGAGGAAGCCTGGCTACCAGACGTGCCCGTTCTGTACCAGCTGTACAGGGCAGACCTGGTTCCACAAAGTCTTTTCTCACCAGACTTACGAGAACGTTCGATAACTGGATTTGAAAAGCATCAGTGCTGGGGCACACGCACCCCAGGGAGGCAAGGATCTTAAAATCAGGACAGAAAAGAGCTAAGAACCCAACACGAACGATCTGAGTAAAAGCATCCATTCGCTTCTGAAAAAGAGTTAACAATAAAAAAATCTAATTTCAAAAAAAAAAAACCTGTTTAAACGTAACAGTAAAAATGAAATAACTGTCCTAAAAAAAAAAAAAAGCCTAAACTTCGCGAGTGATTAAGAAGCGATGTGGAGGAACAATTACCCTAAGGTATCAGCGGTGTTTAACGACAGGGGGTCTTCAAAGAGCCATCGTGAAAAAATAAATCATGGATTTCCAATCTTGCAACGAGACAAAGTGACCTTTGAATTCCAGGTGCACAGGCTTTCCTGCAGCCCCTCCCCTGCGCACAGGTGTACAGATAAAGACCCAGCCTAAGCTTTCCTCCAAACACATCTGGAGCACTTAGCCAAAGAGAAACATGCGTACATTTCATATCAGAAGTAAAACCCGCTGTAGATGTTGGCAGCTTTTCCTCCTACAGTTCAACGGCGAGAAAACGCAGAATTCTTGACCGCCCCCCCACCCCCCCGGACCAGCTGAGCGGCAAACCCCGCTCCCTGAGCCCGTTTCCAACCGCACGTTTCAAAGCGGCCGTGCTAGCCCTCGCACTCGCAGGTTCCCGGGAATGCGCGACGCGCTCCAGCCTTGGTTTTGGGGTGAAACCTTCATCGTCGCAACCGCAAGCCCAGCGCGCGGTGCTGCCCCCCCCCCCCCCGCCGCCCCGCTCCGCTGCGGTAGCCGACACCGCATGGCACCGGCGAGCGCCACAGCTGCCAACTCCACGGTACCGGGCAGCAGGCAGGGCGAGCCCGCAGGCCGGGGCCGGCGGGGGTGGCCGGGGTGGCCGGGGGCGACGGGGGCGGCCGGGGGTGGGGGGGGCGGCCGGGGCCGGCGGGGGTGGCCGGTGTGGCTGGGGGCGGCCGGGGGCGGCGGGGGCAGCCGGTGGCCGGGGGTGACCGGGGACGGCCGGGGTGGCCGGGGGCGGCCGGTGGCCGGGGTGGCCGGGGGCGACGGGGGCGGCCGGGGCCGGCGGGGGTGGCCGGGGTGACCGGGGGCGGCCGGGGCTGGCCGGGGCGGCCAGGGTGGCCGGGGGCGGCCAGGGGCTCCGCCGCCCGCCTCCCCCCCCCCCCCCCCGGGCGCCGCCGCCGCACCTGCAATGCGGATCCCGCCCGGGCCGGCCTCGCCTCCCCCGCCGGGGGCCGGGCGCCGCGGCCGCCCCGCCGGGCGTCTCCGCCAGGAGACCCCCACGCCCCGGGCCCGCACCGCGCTGCTGCCCCACGGGGCCGGCCTGGCTCTCCGCGGGCCCCGCCTCACCTGCGGGCGCGGCCGCGGCGGTCCGTCAGGCGGCTCCGGCTCGGCTCGTGGCTCCCGGCGGGCGGCGGCGGCCCGCAGCCCCTGGGCGGGGCAGCCTCGGCTCCGGCCCTGCCCGGCCGGGCCGCCCGGGGAGGTCCGTCCGCGCCGCCCGCTCAGCGCATCTCGCCGGCCGCCGGCGAGCGCCGCCGCGGTGCACCCTGGGAGCCGGCGGCGGCGAGCCCGGGGCGCGCTGAGGCGTGCGGCGGCGGCGGCTCGGCGTCCGCCGGGAGGGGCGGGGAGGCCGGCTGGTACTCACTGGGCGGGGAGGGGGCGCCGCCCGGCTCCCCGGGGCTGCGGCCGGGCCGGGGGACGGGGCCGAGGGGGAGGGCGGGTCGGGCCGGTGGGACGCAGGCGCACAGCTCAGGTGCGGCCGCACTGCGGTTGCCCCGGGCAACGCGGGCCTGGGCGGGCCGCGGCGGCGGGGGGGCGGGGAGAGGAGGGAGACGCGAGCGGGCGCGCGCGCGCGCGACCGAGGGTGGGGGGCGCGCGCGGGGGCTTCGCGCATGCGTGCGGGTCCCGCACCCCCGGGGCCGGCCGGCCGCGTGCGTGCGCACGCGCGCTGTCCCCCGGAGGCGTCTGGGTGTGCGGAGCGCGCGCGCGCGGCTCGGAGGCGCACCTGTGAGGTGTCCCCGGAGGAGAGAGCGGGTGGGTGCGCGGAGCCCGCCCCCGGGGCGCCCGCACCCCTCACTTGGAGTGAGTTGGCGGCGGCCGAGCTGTCGTCGGCCTTCTTTTCCGGGGCGCGGGCGGGGGCGCGGGCCGGGGGGCGCGGGCCGGGGGTGGGGGTGGGAAGAAAACCAGCCGGCGCCCGGGCCGGGCCTGGGGCGCGCGGGGGTCGGCGCGGCTCCCCGCGGGCGGGCGGGCGGGCGGCGGCCAGGCCCGGGCCTCGGGGCGGCGGGCGGCGGGCAGGGCGAGGCCCCGCGGGAGCCGCACTCCCGGGCCGGGCTCCATTGTTGTCGGGGCCGCCCCGGCGCCCTGGGGCCGCGCCTTGGAGCGCTTCCCGGCGGGCCCCGGGGAGGCGGGCGCGGCGGCGCGCCGCAGGCGGTGCTGTTGTGTGTTTGCAGCGCCCGGCCGGGCCGAGGCCACGAGCATCCCGCCCGGGGCCGCCGCCGGACGCCTCCATTGTGTGACCGCGACCAGGGCCGCTCGCGCAGGTAAGCGGCCGCCCGCGCCCCCGCCGCCGCCTCCTCCTCCTCCTCCTCTTCATCCCCCCCCCGCCGCGCCCTCCGGCCGGCCCCGGGGGACTCTGCCCTCGCGGCCCGCTCCTTTGTGAGCCCCGCGGCCGCCCCCACTTCGGCCGCGGCCTGTCCCGGCGCAACAAAGGGGCCTGCGCACGCCGCCTCCGAGGGCAGCGCGGTGCGGGACGTGGTGACAGTCGGCCGCGGCCTCGGCGGCCAGCGGCTTTTTACAGAACGGATGTCGGCTTCCCTCGCCGCCGCCGTGGAGCGCACGGGTGACCTTGCGCCACGCACCGGCGACTTGGAGCCTTGAGAGAGCGTTTTGAAATTCGTAAATGCGCTGACTTGTTTTTGTTTGTGGGAAAAGGGCCGCATCTCGGGGATGGTAAAGCCTCCGGCAGCGCGGCTCCAGAGAGGACAAGTGTGTGCGCCGGTGCGGGGCCCCTGCGGTTGTAGATGCTCCAGAGCTCCCCACCCCCACCCCGGGCCCTTCCCGGTCTCCCGGGTGCTTCCGTGTGCACGCGCGTCCCGTGGGATGCCCTAACGAGTGCCAGTGTGCCTCGGCTCCGAATTTCAGCATAGACTGTGATTTAACCCATTTACGGAGCCGCGTGCTCCTCCGCACTCTGGCTGTAGAGTAGCTTATTCAGCCGCTTTCCACAGGGCACCAGTTGAAGTCTGAACTTTGTAACAGCTCTGCGGGTGTGGGGTGTGGGTTCTCTGCCGAGATGAACCCTTCGCACAGACCTGTGCTAATTAGAGAGGAGACCCAGCGTCTGCAGGGGAGTTCTCGCGGGTTGAGAAATTCACCCGTGGGCGCTGGGACTGGTCCCTGACAAGTCCTGTGCCCTTGGCCCCTGGCAGCTTCGCTTGTCTGCGGGGCAGCTTGCGTGGGGCCGTGGGCGTGTGGAAGTGCTTAGGCCGCGGTGAGGCCGCGGCTGAAGGCCGGCGTGATCCGGGCACTGCTGGTGTTTTCTGTGTGACCAGTTGTGCCCATCGCCAAGTCCTGGCCGTCGCCGTTTTTGAATGCTTGGCGATTCGTGGTTTCGTGAGCGTTAACCTTGGAGAACACCACGCAGAGCATTTTCCCACGCCTTAGAGAGCAAGGCGGATGCATAGCTGCCCATGAGGGCCGCCGCACCCAAGTGACACTTGTACAGTGACGGCTTAGCCCCTGATCTGAGCCGCACACAGATCTCCCGGGGTGGCAGTGGGGCCACGCCGGCTTCGTGCCCTTCCTGGAAGATGGGTTTTCCGAGTTTGGGGGCGCTGTCAGCGATCTGGGGGCGCCAGTGGGGGTCATGGTGGCAGTTGCAGCTGGTTTTCTTAGTTCTGTTGAATGGCCACAAAAGCGGCTGCCCGTGCTCTCTGGGGCGGGGTCAGAGAGACAGGATGGCACAGCTACGCGGTGCTCACCAACTGGGGAGCTGCTGCGAGTGCCCGTGTGAAAGAAGGGGCCAACGAGGCCGGGGAGAGCAGGCCCGGGAGGGGCAGAACTAAGACGCCGAGCTTGGAAGGGTGAGTAGGCGGCCTGTGGAGTGAAGTGGGGATAATTGTCCGGCGAGCAGCAGCGTGTGGGAAGGCCCTGAGGGGGAAAGCTTTGCCCATTCTGGGAGCTGGAAGCAGAGTGTGGACCGGGTAAGTGGGTGAGGGGCAGTGTGCTAGGCTCCGGGCCAGATCATGTAGGGTCTTGCAGGGCAGGCCGAGGGTGCTGTGTGTGATCCAGAGTGAAATGGGAAACCACAGTGAGGGTTGGGTTTGAGGCCCCGGCAGGACACAGAAGATTTGAATTTTTAAACAGCCGCTCCAGTTGCCGGGTGCGGAACTTGGGGTGGGGGTGGGGAAGCCGGGACGCAGACCTGGGGAGGACCAGGCAGGCCCTTCCAGAAGAGACAAGGGCTTCACCTTGGGTTCACATTGAAATCCCACTGCCGGCTCCACTAAGGTCAGACAGATGTTTGATTTAAGGTGGAATCAAAAGTGAGATTAACAAGGCACTTTTAATGCAAAAGTGCATGGAAATGTTAACCTCGTTTTCCAGGCTAAACAGAATATCAGCTCAGAGTAAAAGTTGAGACTTCATTTAACATGGTTTTGGTTAAGTTTTGCCATAGTGACAAATAAGAGGTGGGGCCCTAAAACAGAGGGGAGGATTTGCAGGTGCTCTTCCTAGAAAGGAAACAGCAGAGCAGTTGCTGGGCTGGGTGTGTGATGTGTGTAGTGAGGTATGTGATGCAGGCGTGTGATGCGTGTATGTGAGGTATATGATGCAGGTGTGTGATGCGTGTATGTGATGTATATGATGCAGGTGTGTGATGCGTGTATGTGAGGTATATGAGTGTATGTGAGGTATATGATGCAGGTGTGTGATGCGTGTATGTGATGTATATGATGCAGGTGTGTGATGTGTGTATGTGAGGTATATGATGCAGGTGTGTGATGCGTGTATGTGATGTATATGATGCAGGTGTGTGATGCGTGTATGTGAGGTATATGAGTGTATGTGAGGTATATGATGCAGGTGTGTGATGCGTGTATGTGATGTATATGATGCAGGTGTGTGATGTGTGTATGTGAGTTATATAATGCAGGTGTGTGATGTGTGTATGTGAGGTATATGATGCAGGTGTGTGATGCGTGTATGTGATGTATATGATGCAGGTGTGTGATGTGTGTATGTGAGGTATATGATGCAGGTGTGTGATGCGTGTATGTGATGTATATGATGCAGGTGTGTGATGTGTGTATGTGAGGTATATGATGCAGGTGTGTGATGCGTGTATGTGATGTATATGATGCAGGTGTGTGATGTGTGTATGTGAGGTATATGATGCAGGTGTGTGATGCGTGTATGTGATGTATATGATGCAGGTGTGTGATGTGTGTATATGAGTTATATAATGCAGGTGTGTGATGTGTGTATGTGAGGTATATGATGCAGGTGTGTGATGCGTGTACACCATTGGAATAGCTGTCTGAATACTAAACCTAACAGAAAACAGTGAAAACAAATGTACAGAAAACCTGATTGCGACCACACTGCCTGAGGAAACAGGATGCTGTGGGAGCCGCGGAGCCGGGATGTCCTGCGTGGGGCAGCCCAGGGGCCAACATTTGCGTGTGCTGCAGAAGCAGGTGTGTTAGGACAGCATGGTCCTGGCCGTAGCGTCGCCTGCACCAGTCACGGGAGCTGTTGAGCGTCCCCCAGATCAGCTCCCTCGTGGGCAGTGGAGTCGGGGATGAAGGAGCCACCATGGATGCCCGCAGGTCTGAAGGAAGTGGGAATGAACCTTGGGACCTTGGGAAGAGGACTGTGGTGCTGCCCGGGTGGGCAGAGCATGACCCGAAGGGAAGAGCCCCTCCCTCGCAGGTGTTGGCGAGAGGTGGCGGGTCTGGCATGCACAGGGCATCAAATACGCTGTTAGTGAAAATGGAGAAAATAACACCAGGTCCCGTGCACATTCTAAGCTGTTAAAGAAGCAAAGGGAAAGGAAACCGCGATTCAAAGCGAAGCCACGACGCAGGAACAGACGTGCGATGGTGAGGGAAGTGCTCGTCTCTTCAGTTGTAGAGAATTCACGTAGAGAAGAGCAGTGGGAGCCCACGTCCACGAGGGTGCGGACGTGCAGACAGTGAGCCGGTAGCTTGCCAAGTGCTTGCAAAGCTGATCTCACTGGTGGTCTTAATAGCAGGAAACTAGAGCACATTTTAGAGTAAAATGTGTCTGTACCAAGACCTCCTGAAGTCAGACTCCCGTAAGTCACGTGAAAGCTGCCTTAAGTAAACGCACAGACGGCCGCTGTTCCCTCCCACCGACCCTGTCCCCACGCGGCTCCTGTTGAAATCCCCCTGGGAATTATCTTTGGACACTTGAGTCGCTTCTAAAATTCTTCGGAGGAGTGAATTTGCTGGAGTGGCTCAAGTTGCTTTTTCGACTGGAGAAGGAGTGATGGACTGGCTGTACCGGAAATGCAGGCCACGGTCGCGTGCAGTGTCGGGAAGTGGGGCCCAGGGACGGTGTCCAGAGCTTTATGGTCAAGTGGGCATTTTCCAACAGTGGGAAATTAGAACTCAAGGCACTGGGTAGGAATAAATGGCTCTTTATTTGGAAGGAAGGGTCCTGCTTCTCCATGTTCAAAATGGCTTTTAGACGGCTCAAAGAGCTAACTCAACAAAAAACGCCTGTAAAGGTTGAAGGAAGTATCAGAGAATCTGTTGTGTGAGAGGATATCTTGTTCCTTTGCATAGTCCAAGACCTAAAGTTGTAAAGAGAGAGAAATTTGACCATAATCAAAGTTGATATTTTTTGTTGCAAAAGACGTTGCAGGCCGGCGCTGCGGCTCACTAGGCTAATCCTCCGCCTGCAGCGCCGGTACCCTGGGCTCTTGTCCCAGTTGCTCCAACTCTTCCTGTCCAGCTCTCTGCTGTGGCCCAGGAGGGCAGTGGAGGATGGCCCAAGTGCTTGGGCCCCTGCACCCCCATGGGAGACCAGGAGAAGCACCTGGCTCCTGGCTTTGGATCAGCACGGTGCACCAGCTGCTGCGACCATTTCGGGGTGAACCAGTGGAAAAAGGAAGATCTTTGTCTCTGTCTGTCTCTCTCACTCTCACTGTCCACTCTGCCTGTCAAAAAAAAAAAAGTTGCAAATGACTGGGGAAAATGGTTTTATAACATGTATAAAGGATAAAGAGAACTGACAGAATTAAAACACGGGTTGAGAATACGAATAGTTCTCTGAGAAATGAAAATAGCAAAACGAGGAATTCAACCTCACTTGTGGTTAAGTCCCCCCCCCCCTCCCCCCCGTCTGCCTTGACTCAGGTGGTCAGGGACACACACACACACACACACACGTCTGCTTTGACTCAGGTGGTCGGGGACCGCCTCAGAGAGGACGTCAGGTGATGTGAGTGAGGTTTCTTGCAGCAGCGTTTATAATGAGGGTAAAGGAGGTAACAGTAAGTTCTGGTTCATATACCATGAAATACAGTAATTTTTTTTTAATTGTTTAGAAGCAGAGAGCAAACAAGCAAGCGCTGTTCACTGGTTTATCCTGAGGCCTGAACCAGCTCTGCCAGGTGGAGGCTGGGAGCTGGGCGCTCCATCCCTACCTCCAGCATGGCCGGCAGGGACCCAGCGACTTGAGCTGTCGTCCTCCCAGGGTCTGCATCAGCGGGAGTCGGGAGCTGCAGCCAGGGACGGAATCCGGGTAGCCTGCTCATGAGTAGTGTTTTGTTAAGATTTATTTATTTTATTTGGAAGAGAAGAGTTAGAGAGGGAGAGAGTTCTTCCATCTGCTCGCTCACTCTCCAAATGGCCAAACCACCTGGGGCTAGGCCGGGCTGCAGCCAGGAGCCCCCAGTAGGTGGCGGGGCCCCAAGTACTTGGACCGCCTTCTGCTTTCCCAGATGGATTAGCAGGGAGCCGGGTCAGAAGTGGAGCAGCCGGGATGTGGGCATCACAGCTGGCCGTCTGACCTGCTGGGCCACCACTCGGCCCCTCGTATGGAGCTTTAGAAGGAGATGGGTGTGGGTGCTTTGGCGTTGCCTGGATGGGTGTCCAGAATGTGCTATTGAGCCAGAAAAACAAGTTTAATCCCGTTTTTTGTAAGATGCAGAACAAAATAGTTGAGTATGTCCTGAATACAAATAGGAAGTCTGGAAGAAGGCATGAGGAACTCGGGGGTGCACAGAGGGGAGACTGCTTTAGTACTGTTCCCAGTTTTCAGATGATGAGTGTTGTTTTGAAATAAAAGGTGTGGCAGTTTCTCACTTCAGTTTAATAAAGGTCTAGTTTAGACTGCGCATTTGTGGTACCTGATACTTGAAAGGGAACGGTAAAAGTCAGACCTTGAGTGACGCTGGCCCTGTGTATCAGGAACTTTAAAAACACATTCTTGATGTGGCAGCCGGCTAGGAATCATCAAAGGGATGCCCACAAAGTTTATTTTTATTTGAAGGGCAGGGAGAGAGAGAGAAGCAGAGATCTTCCACTTGCCAGTTTACTGGCCACGTGATCACAGCGGCCAGAACGGGGCCAGCCCGAAGCCAATCAGGGTCTCCCACATGGGTGTTGGCCCCAAATGCTTGGGCCACCGTCCGCTGCCTCGCAGGGTACACGTTAGGAAGCTGGATCAGAAGAGGGCACTGGGGCTTGGCCCAGGCGCTCCCATGTGGGATGTGGGTGTTCAGGCAGTGAGCACAGCGGAGTAGATAATGGACTTAGGGGAGGTGAGACTGGGAGCTTTCGTGAACCCCCGAGAAGGTGGCGGTGCCCCGGGCACCCTGAGAGTGCTGGCGGAGTGCCTGGAGGGGCCTTGGTCGTTTTTCCTAGCGGGCTTTGGTGAGGACGTGACCGATTCCCGTTAGCGTTTGCTGTGTTCGAAGGACTTCGAGGACGTGTGGGTTGTGGACAGCGATTCTCCCGTGCGTGAGTGTGTGTGTGTGAACGACTGGGTGGGTGCAGGGTACGTTCTCTGAGCTAACTGCACACTCAGTTGTTTTAACGTTGGGGCGTGTCCCGCAGGGATCTGGAAGCCTGGGTGGGCAGGTGCTGGAGGTTTCTCTGGGCCTCTGTGAGAGTCCTGGTGTTCGGAGTGATTGCTGAGTGGGTGAGCTGCTCTGTCACACGTAGCGGCAGCCAAGAAGCGGTGGTACCTGGCCCTGCGTGCAGGTGGAAGCACCCGCCTGCTTGTTAGCATGGGAATGGAGGTTGGGAGCTGTCCATGTCCCCGCCATGGGCTGGGAGTGGGTGGGCACCTCAGAGGATGCCTTCAGCAGAGCACGTGTGGTTGGGAGCAAGTAACACCCTCCGGAAATGGCGAAATGTGCTGCTTCGGGGGGGGGGGGGGTCAGAGGTCAGGGCAGCTGCCCTCTGCCTTTGAGACTGCTGGGTGTGGCTGCTTCATGAGGCTGTCCTGAGACTGCCCCTGCCAGTTCCCCACGGCTGTGTTTGCTGCTGCGTGGCCTGTGGGAGCAGCAGACATACGTAGGTGGTGCTCCAGAGAGGAGTCTGGGAGTTATGGGGTGTCTCACAGGTGGGCAGGAGCAGCAGGCTCCTGGGGCCTGGAGGTGTGACTTGGCATCAGGAGTGAAACTGGTTCCATTCGTGGGCTTGTGAGCCTGGCTCACCGCACCAGATGTAGGCTAGTGCCCAGCCGCAGATGCCTGTCTGTGCAAACTGGGAGAGAGAGATCCAGCTTTGGAGCATTGGCAGTTGAGCTTTTTTATTATTATTATTTTATTTATTTATTTACTTATTTAATTTTTGCCAGGCAGGGTTAGACAGAGAGAGAGAGTTATAGACAGTGAGAGAGAGACAGAGAGAAAGGTCTTCCTTTTCTGTTGGTTCACCCTCCAATGGCCACTGTGGCCGGTGCCCCGCGCTTTTCCAAAGCCAGGAGCCAGGTGCTTCTCCTGGTCTCCCATGGGGTGCAGGGTCCAAGCACTTGGGCCATCCTCCATTGCACTCCCAGGCTACAGCAGAGAGCTGGACTGGAAGACGAGCAACCAGGACAGAACCGGTGCCCCAACTGGGACCAGAACCCGGGGTGCCGGCGCCATAGGCAGAGGATTAGCCAAGTGAGCCACAGCGCCGGCCGGCAGTTGAGCTTTAAAGCGCAGTGTGTGTTTCTGTCTGATGCTGTGGGGTTCCTGCACCTCTGATCTGCCTCGGGACTGCACAGTGTGCCGTGTCTCCCAGCACACTACAGGGAGTCCTGTAGGCCGGCTGAGAGCGCCTGGCCTTTCCACGTCCCCGCGGGCTCACAGCGAGGCGGTGCGTCTCCACACCTTGTTCTGCACCAGGCTCCCAGAAGGGCTGAAGTCTGCCTGGGGACTCAGGATGGACATTCACAGAACCGGCCAGAGCCTGTGCAGAGTAGACGCCCTGCTGGCCCTCGGCTTGCAGCGCCATTTGAGATGTGGGTAGGATGGAGCTTGATGGGGTTTAAGCATATTTCGCTGATTGTACGTACTTGGCGTCGGCTGAAACGTGACGGGTTCCTCAGTTAACCAATAAGCAAGAATTTAATTGCTATAGCTTTATGTTTGGATAGGATTCGGGCCTCGTGATAAGCCCCGAGGCTAAGAGGTAGCATCAGGAAGCTGTAGGAATATTCACCCTGCTTTGCCGCTGCCTGCTGTATGTGAGCCCTTCTGTGTCCGTGCTGGTCCGAGCAGGTGTTGGAGCGCCCTCTGGAGGCGGTAGGAGCAGTTGCAATGCCGACTCGCTTCTCTGCCGCAGCCATGGTTGAGAACGGGGCTGAGATGTTAGAACTGGTGGGGAGGTTGGGCGTGGAGGAGAGCTGACATGGGCCCCATGGCAGCACTGGGCTTTGCAGAGGCACAGACGCTCCCCGGCAAACTGGGTAGGGGGCTTCTCAGTGGTTTTTCTTTTTAAAAATTTCTTTGAGAGGTAGAGAGAGACAGACACCGAGACAGACAGACGAGAGCTCTCATTACACGTTCACTCCCCAGATGCCTGCGGTGCTGTGGCTGGGCCGGGACAGCGCCGGGGCTGGGAACTCAGTCCAGGTCCCCGTGTGGGTGGCAGGTGGCCAGCTCCGGGAGCCTCCTGTCTCCTGGCAGAGTCCTCAGAGGAGGAGACTGGAGTAGGGTGGAGCAGGACGAAGCCAGCACTGGGCTGTGGGCACCCCAGGCGGCGTCTGCGCTGCACACCTGGCCCCAGACTGTTTCTGCAGTGACAGTGCGACCCAGAATCAGGAGCCTGAGGACTGCAGACAGCAGTGGCCAGCGGGGTCAGGGAGGAATGTCAGCAGTGTCGTGGGGTGGGGTGGAAGTAGAGAGGTGAGCATTGGGAGGTCAGGCTTCTGGCACAGCGGGTGAAGCTGCCACCTGCCATGCTGGCATCCCTTATGAGCACTGGCTCCAGTTCTTTCTGATCCAGCTCCCTGCTGGTGCGCCCAGGAAGGCAGCAGAGGACGGCCCAAGTCCTTGGGTCCCTGCTACCCTGGCTTTGGCCTAGCCCAGCCCTGGCTGTTGTGGTCATCTGGGGAGTGAACCAACAGATGGAAGATATGTTTGTCTCTCCTTTTCTAACTCTGTGTTTCAGTTAATTTTTTTTTTTTTTTTAAAGAAAAAAAGGATCCTGAGTAGGCAGGTGGGCGTTTGGCCTAGCAGTTAAGTTACACGTTTCCCGTATTGGAGGGTCTGGGTTCGAGTCCTGACTCTGCTCTGGGTTCCAGCTTCTGCTGGTGCGGACCCTGAAAGGCCTCAGGCGACGGTTCAGCACTTGGGTCGGTGTGAGTGCTGGAACCGGGGCCCTGCGAGCCTGCGACTCGGTGTGGATGCCGCGGGTCAAGAGGCTGGCTGTGGTGTCAGGGCTCCTGCAGCCTGGAGGGCGCCGTGCACGGCCCGTGCCCGGCTCCGGCATCTTGTCACCCTGCTCCGCCCTCTGCGCTGGGGCCGCCGTTCGCTGTAGCCGCTTTCAGAAGACTTGGTGACCCTAACTGGCCACCTGCTTTCCTCTCGCCCAGCAGGGTCCTCAGACCGCTGTCCCCTCCAGCCACCGTGAGCCCTGCCGCCCCTCTGGAAGGTCTCGGGTTAGATCCTGTCACTGCGTAAGTATGCCCCTTGCTTCTCCCCGTGTCCCCGCCAGGGAGTCTGCTCTGAGGAGCTGAGGCCAAAGCAGTCTCTGGAGGTTCTCTAAGCACGTCCCCCTCGGCGCTCAGAGTCTTTGTCCCGGGAGCTTCGTTGTCTGCCGTTCACACAGGCGTGTGGTGGGTGAAGCAGCCGCAGTGCATCCTGCCTGCCTCTGCTGGTGTGGACCTTGTGCCGTCTGTCTTGCCTTGTCTTGTCGTTTTTAAAGCTTTACATATTAGGCAGACATCTTTTGTGTGCTGATTCATTCACTGCCCAAATGACCACAAGAGCCAGGGCTGGGCCAGGCTGAAGCCAGGAGCCAGGAGCTCCATCTGGGTCTCTCACATGGGTGGTGGGGCCCCAAGTGCCTGGGCCATCACCTGCTGCCTTCCCAGGCTCATGAGCAGAGAGCCAGATCAGAGACGGAGCAGCTGGGACTAGAACCCCTGCTCTGCTGCAGGGGGCTGGCATCGCCAGCGGCACCTTAACCCACTGGGCCCCGGCCCCGCCCGTTCTCTCCCATCGTCCCCATCTTCTCTGAGGTCTCAGAACCTCTTTGAAAGCTGAGTTTGTTACTCTGTAGGTTTCTGGCATTTTTCTCAGAGCCTGCACCGCAGCCGTCGCCGTGGGCAGGAGTTCCGGGGACCTGGGATTGTGGCTTGGCGTCAGTCTCCTCGCCGGCGCCACTCAGAGCCGTCGGATTCCCGGCACGAGCGCTTGTTTCCCTTTGCTTGTCTTTGAAGCTTTGTATTTGGAATCATTTCTCGAAGTTTCGACTCCGGAGGACAATGTGGACCTTACAAGTGGGGGGTTCAGTCGTTGTCGGCTGCACTGCTGAGCTCCGGGGAGTTCTGTGTGCGGCTGCAGCCTCCGTGGCCATGGCTCGCACGTGCCGTAGCGTTGCACACTGTTCCGCTGTGTACCTGGGAGACAGGAAAACCTCTCGTCGCCCTGCTGCTAGAGGTTGTCGCCCAGGCTCCGGGCCCCTCCCTTCATGGCTTCTCTTCCCCATCCATGAGGGGAACTGGCTCGGTGAGCAGCCCCTGTCGCCCTGAGCCCAGTGACCGTGACCTTGTGGAAGGTTCAGGCCACGTGCACTGGTGGTGTCTCCCTTTCGTGGCTTCAGTGGCTGTGTGGTAAGGCTGCGGCTGCTCCGGGGAAGGGCCTGGCGGCGTTCTCTCTTTACCCTGTGCTGCAGCGGTCTCCACGTGGCCACGCTGTCTGGAACCTGGGAGCAGGTGCACCCTGATGTGACGGCAGTGTGCTGTCCCCGTCCCTGGCTCGTGTGGCTCGCTGACAGGTGCCTCGGCCCGCCGTCTGCACAGTGGTGGTGAGGACCCAGACTCAGGTCTCGGGCACAGGGTTGCCACCAGCCTCAGGAGAACGGGGTTCTCTGGGATATGCGGCCTCGCTCGTGCAGTGCTGCCCCGGGGGTGGGACCCGTGGCTCTGCGTGGCTGTCACCTGCGGCACCCGGAAGTTGCAGGGGGTTGCCAAGACCCTGCCTGATGCTGACGCCAGCCACTGGTAAGGAACACTTTCCAGGTCGCGCCGCCTTCCAGAACCTGTTAGGAGCTCCCCTGTGGGCGGGCACTCATCCTGAGCCCACACCTCTGAGGCCTGGCCAGCACTCAGGTTCTCGGCTGAGCGATCCTCTGGCCCTGGATGCTTCCTGAGTGAGCCTGCCCCTCAGATCTGCCCCGTCCCAGGCTTGGCAGGCGTGACCTGGAATAGTCTGGTTCCCAGAGAGCAGGATGGGGCCTCGGGGGTGTTCTGTAGAGAGGGGGTGGGCGTTCTGGAGTTCTCACAGCGGGGAGCATATAGGTAACACCCCTGAACGGTCCGCCTAATGCAGATGAGGTGGGTGATCTTCCGTGCTTGGATCACAGCTTTTAAAAATCCGTCTCGGACAACTGCCAGGCTCTTATCCCTCCCGTGACCTGGCGACTGCTGGGGCAGTGGCGGAGTCGCCGAGGGTGGTGCTGCTGGGCTGCTGTCTCCGCCTTGATCACTGCTTTCCGCTGGGGCCGCCCCCGGCGACTGTGGCCGGCCCTCCTCCCTCCTCTGGGCTGGCTTGAGCGCGCCGGTCTGTTTGTTCTCCTGGGCCTGAGCGTGGGCTTGGTCCCTCGAGAGTCGCTCGTGGTGCCTGAGAGCCGGCCTGGCTGCCTCCGGTGCTTCTCTGGACGCTCCCTCTGCCCCAGCACCCCCCACCCCCAGCCCAGAGCAGGCGGGGTGTGGGAGGCGGGGAAGGCCAGAGAGTTGGCCGCAGAGGGGTGGACTTCTCCCCCCCCACCCGGGTCGCTGGGTATGGACACACACTCTGGATGTTGGGGTGGTGCTGTAGAGGCCGTGTCAGTCACCCCAGCACTGTGCCTCTGCGTAGCCTCTGACCTTGATTTCCTGCTGCGAGGGAGCTCTGTGTTGTCTCCTTTGTAGCTAAGTCAGCTGGGGGCTGACACGGTGCGTCACCTGTCACACGGCTACAGAGGGTCCTGGCAAGGACATGACCATGAACTTGGGCCTTTTGACCCAAGGCCTGGTGTCCTGCCCGCCCAAGTATCGTGTGTTACACATTTGCTGGATGATAAGATAAGCCTGGGCTTGTCGTGGGCTGTGGGCAGGGCCAGCTCCGGGCGGCCGTCTGTCCCTCACGCGGGGGTTGCTGCACGCGGAGCCGAGGAGCAGGCCAGGGTGGTGCAGTGCACACGGGACAGCCGCTGAGCACGGTGTGTGAAGGCCAGTCCTCTGAGCGGGGTCGGGAGGGCGCAGGTGGGGGCAGGAGACAGGCACTGAGGCGTGGCGGCCTTGGCCTTAGAACAGAGCAGGAGCCTGGACCACAGGGAGAGCAGAGCCCCACGGCCGGGAGCCCCTGGGAGAGAGCATCTTGGCAAGTGGGTGCGTGTGTCATGCCTGATTGGTATAGAGGAATTGAGGAAGCAAGTGTTTAGCTTGAGCCGTGCTGGGGCGCTCACCCCGGTGGTCCCAGCGGGGGGTGCAGAGCGCTCTGCCGTGAGCCCTGACCCAGGCAGTGGCGGGCCGAGGCCCTCAGCCAGCTGCGTGCTGCACGGATCCCTGCTGCAGGAGAGCGGGCCGGGTGCCGGCCCCGGCCTCGAGGGTGTGCTGCTGTTCCGTCCTCGTTTTCCCCTTCCCTGGGTCCAACCTCACGTCCGTGGTGACTCCAGTTCCGAAAGACCAGACGTGGCTTCTCCGGTGTCCTGCCTTTCCTCCGTGAGGAGTCTGGGCCGGGTCACGCCGCGAGCCGCTTTCCCAGCACGGGAAGACAGCCTCTCCCACACTCACTGAAACCGGGGCAGGGGAGCCTGGGACTCACGGTGTGGGGGCCTCGTCAGGGCTCCAGGTAGGCGTGGTCTCAGGATGGTCCCAGGGCACCTGCTCCGGGAGACCCAGAGCAGCTTCTCTTCCGGCTTCCGGTCTCGTCCAGTGACTGGGGCGGATACAGACAGGATGGCGTCCGAGGTGCCATCTGTAAGTTTGAGCTCATTCCAGAGAGGACAAGAGTGGGCCCTGCCTGACCTCCTGAGATGGGCTGGAGAATCCTGCTCAGTCAGAGCTTCCTCTGAACAGCATACATTTACTTCAAATCCCTTTGGGGGGCTGGCGCCACAGCTCACTAGGCTAATCCTCCGCCTGCGGCGCCGGCATCCCGGGTTCTAGTCCCGGTCAGGGCACCGGATTCTATCCCGGTTGCCCCCCTTCCAGGCCAGCTCTCTGCTATGACGCGGGAGTACAGTGGAGGATGGCCCAAGTGCTTGGGCCCTGCACCTGCATAGGAGACCAGGAGAAGCACCTGGCTCCTGGCTTCGGATCAACGCAGCACGCCAGCCGTAGCGGCCACTTGGGGGGTGAACCAACGGAAGGAAGACCTTTCTCTCTGTCTCTCTCTCTCTCAGTGTCTAACTCTGCCTGTCAAAAAAATTAAAAAAAAAAAAAACCCTTTGGAGAGGTTATTCCCGTTATTGATGTTTGAGAGGCAGAGACAGAGCGAGCGAGCTCCCACCTGCTGGTTCACTCCCCAGCGGTGCAGTGGCTGGGGCTGGGTCAGGCTGGAGCCGGGAGCTGGGACCTCGATCCGGGTCTCCGACGTGGGTGGCGGGGCCCAGCTCCTCCAGCCGTGAGGCTGCCTCCCAGGGCCTGCAGCAGGAGGAGCGCTCAGGAATGCCGGCTGCTCCTCGGCGCTAGCAGACGGGCATCTGGGTGTCGCTGGGGCCTGGGCCGCGGTGCCGCCTGCGTGGCAGCCGGTGGCAGGGACTGAGGCCGCTCTGGTCGTCAGAAGCGCCTGGGGCCAGGCTGGGCCGGGCTGTGGCGGGGAGTGCTGCTGTGCAGGGGTCTGCGTCTGGACGGTGCCCGGCGCCTGTCCCGGTGAGCTGGCTGGCCTGGCAGAGGGGGCGCCCACAGCCGCTGCTTCTGTGTTGGAGTTCACTTTGTGTATCTGAAGGGCAGAGACGGAGATCTTCTGTCTGCGGGTTCACTCCCCAGGTGCCCACAGCAGCTGCGGCTGGGCCAGGCTGGAGCCAAGAACCTGGCGCTCGGTCCTGGTCTCCCGTGTGAGTGGCAGTGACCAGCTATGTCTGCCACCCCTCTGTCCCAGGAAACGGGATTGGCAGTAGAGCCGGGGCTTGCACCCAGGTGTTGCAGTAGAGCTGGCAGTGTGTTAGCCGCTGCCCCCTGAGGTCACTTGGGTGAATGAGAAAAGTGGGGTGGCCTGTGGCTTTGTACAGCTGCCGATGAGGGAGAGGAAGTGGGAGGAGCCAGGGGAAGCCTGGTCAGAGGCTTTCTGGGAGCCCACTGCCCAGGTGGGAGGCTGGCACCCTCTAAAGTGGGGTGTCAGTGTGACCTGTCACCTCTGAGGTGGTGCAGGTCGTGCGGAGCAGCTGTCGCAAGGGACCGTGCAGGGCCTGTGTGGGATGTGACCCACCCTGGGATGCTGAGTCACTGTCTTCCAGGCCAGGGTGCTGATGGAAGGGGCAGAGTGTAATGGCCTTGGCATTCCACAGTCACAGCTCCGAGCTGCGTGGGTCTGGCCTGTGGGATGTGACCCACCCTGGGATGCTGAGTCGGTGTACCCAGGCTGGATGCTGATGGAAGAGGCAGGGTAGCGTGGCCGGGACATTCCACAGTCACAGCTCTGTTACTCTGAGACAGGGCAGAGCCGAGCAGCCCTGGGTCAGGCCTTGTGTGTCCCCAGTAGCTGGGCTCCCTGTGACGTAGCCAGTCACAGCTTTGTTACTCTGAGACGGCAGAGCCGAGCAGCCCTGGGTCAGGCCTTGTGTGTCCCCAGTAGCTGGGCTCCCTGTGACGCAGCCCTGGAGGTGCCTGCTGCCTCGGCCGTGCCCCCTCATCCGGTGACAACAGATCTGATGCCCTTGTGGCCTCAGGCCCTGGCAGCTGGGAGGGGCCAGTGTGCATGCCCAGGCCTGCTTCACATCGGTGGCTTGGCCTCCTGGGGCTTCCTGGTCATCTCTGAGGAGGACTGTTAGGCGGGGACACGGTACAAGGTAGAGGTGCACCGTGAGTGGCTGGCTGGTGGGACGGATTCGTTTTTTCCCTGAAGTAAAGGATTTATTTATTTGAAAGGCATAGTTGCAGAGAGAGCGAGAGAGAGCGAGAGAGGGAGATGGAGATCATCCATCAGCTGGATCCCTCCCTAAATGGCCACAATGATCGGGGCTTGGCCAGGAGCTTCATCCGGGCCTACTAGGTGGGTGACAGGGGCCTGAACACTTGGGGCATCTTCTGCTGCTTTCCTACGCCCATTAGCAGGGAGCTAGATCAGAAGTGGAGCAGCCAGGACTGGCACCCATATGGGATGCTGGTGCCGTAGGCCAGGGCTTAACGTAGTATGCCACAGCATCGGCCCCATGACAGTTTCTGAAAGCCCTGTGAGGGGCTGGCACTGTGGCGCAGTAGGTTAATCCTCTGCCTATGGCGCCAGCAACCCCATATGGGTGCTGGTACTGGTCCCAGCTGCTGCATTTCCAATCCAGCTCTCTGCTGTGGCCTGGGAAAGCAGTGGAAGATGGCCCAAGTCCTTGGGCCCCTGCACCCTCATGGGAGACTGGGAGGAAGTGCCTGGCTCCTGGCTTCAGATGGCATAGCTCCGGCCGTGGCAGCCATTTGGGGGGTGAACCAATGGAAGGAAGACCTTTCTCTCTGTCCCTCCCTCTCACTGCCTGTAACTCGACCTCTCAAATAAATAAAATCTTTAAAAAAAAGCCCTATGAAGCGTGTTTCTTGTGCTCGGCTTTAGTCCTCTCGTGTGTAAGGTCTCTGGAGTACCGTGGAGGACCTCGGTGACTTCACTTAAGTTTGCTTCAAGTTTCACAGAAGTGGGTTGCTGTGGGCATTGGGAAGGCACTGGGCCACCCCACGTTTCCCCATTCACAGAATGGACTTGGGGGCGAACGATTACACTGGTTAAATGTCGCTGGGGACGCCTGCATCCCCTGCGAGAGTGCGGCTGCACTCCTCTTCCAGCTCCCTGCCAATGCACACCCTGGGAGGCAGCAGGTGATGGCTCAAGTGCCTGGGCCCCTGCTGTCCTTGGGGGAGATCTGGACGGGGTTCCTGGATACTGGCTTTGGTCTGGCCCAGTCAGTCCTGGCTGTTGGTCTATTTGAGGAGTGACCAGTGCATGGGAGAGCTCTGTCTGTTCTGTCTCCCTGCCTTTCAGATGAAGGGAATAAATAAATGAAAATCTTTTAGTTTATTTTTATTTATTTGAAAGGCAGAGTTACTGGGGGGGGGGGGGGTGTCTTCCATCCCGTGCTTCAATCCCCAAATGGCGGCAACGGCTGGGGCTGGGCCAGGCCAAAGCCAGAGCCTGAAATTCCATCCGCGTCTCTTGTGTGGGTGCAGGGGCTCACACACTGGGGTCATCCTCTGCTGCTTTCCCAGGCGCATTCGCGGGGAGCTTGCTCGGAAGTGACATCACAGGTGGTGCACCAACCTGCCGTACCACAGTGCTGGCCCCGGAAGTAATTCATTCCCAAGTAGTAAACCATCGCACGCTGACGTCCATGACATTCTGGTGAACAGAGCCTTCCTAACGGCACACTAACGGCACGCTCGGCAGAGAGGCAGATCCACAGCCTGGCAGGTCGCTGCGGCGGCTCAGCGGACGGCACTGCCATGGCTGCTCTTGTGGTCACCGTAACTGCACAGAAATGAAGCTAGAAAGGGAATTCCCTGGCCTTGCTCGAACCCGTGGCTTTGTCTGTGACACGGTGCCAGGCCAGCCGAGGGCTTGGTAGTCCCTTCATGCCAGGCAGTTTTCTACCTGGGCGTCTGCAGCCTGCACGGGCTCCTGCCTCCAGAGAGCCTCATCACCCGAGCTCTTCCCCTTGCTCGGGGACGGCTTTGCCTCCGAAGCTGGAACCCCCGGGGGAGCGACTGCGGAGAGGAAGGCCAGGTCCTCCTTGCTCAGTAACCTGGGCAGGGGCGCAGGCCTGGTTTTCAGACAGGCACCTGGTGCCAGCTGGGTTGGGGGGTCTCTGGCCACTGTCCCTGACAGCAGGCGTTGAGCTGGGTGTGCACTGCCCGCCCCCTCCGCTGGGGAGGGTAGAGCGCAGTGGGTTTTTTTTTTTACAAGAACACTTCACAAAGAGCATTCTCACTCAGGTAACAGACCCGCCCAGAACACACAGCCCGGCCAGCGCCTTGGCAGCTTGGGTGCCGTGAGACCCGCGTTCGGTGCTAGCCTGCAGCTGCAGTTCTGGGGCCCTGGGCAGGGGCCTGGGCGGTGCTTTCTGACAGCGATGGTGGTGTGTGTGTCGCGGCTGGAGTCCCACTCAGGCTCTGGCAGAGAGGACCGAGGCAGGTGGACCGCGGTAGTGGCTGCTGGGAAGCCGGTGCCGCACTGACTGCTGGGTGGTGAGTGATGGGTGGTGGGCACGTCGGCGAGGAGAGCACAGCCGCCCCAGGTCGTGGCGGGTCACACACCTCCATGCTTGCAGAGCACGGCCCACTGGCTGAGCCGGGTCCTGGCCGCGCCTCTGCCTGTACTGGGAGTGAGGGCAGGGCCCGGGGAGCCCGGCTCTCACAGCCCATCGTTGCTGGGTAGAGAGAGGCCACTGAGGGTGGCAGCAGAGTGTGCACGGCCGTGCGCCCCTGTGTTTGCTGGCATAGGTGGGAGGAGGGACGCGCGGTGCTGGCTGCACCCAGGCACGAAGTCAGTGCTGCGCGCTGTCCTAGGCCGGAGAGCTGCAGGCGTGGAGACGGCTCTGTCTGGTGGTTGACGTGGAAGATCTTGCCTGCTGCGGCACCGTCTGGAAGCAGGAGAGCCGGGCTTTGACTCCGAGTGAGAAGTGATGGCTGCTGCCTGAGGTGCCAGGTGGCCCCTGTGGGCCGAGCATGTGACATGGGGGAGGACGCTGGGGAGGGTGCGTGCGGCCTCGGGGCTCCTTTACTTCCTGTGAGGATGGGGGCAGGGGCCTGTCGGAGGAACCGCTGGTCAGCCTGGTCGTTGGTTTGTCTTTCTGGCTTTGATTAGTCACGTGACACACTTGCCGGACTGTTTTGCTTTGTTGTGTTTCCTTTGCCTGCAGGATATATCTGTCCTACCCTGGTGGGAGACCAGGAGATGGGTGTTACCCCGACGGAATGGCCGGGCCCGGTTCCTCCTTGAGAGGGGCAGCCCCGGGAGCCCTGTCGCGCTCTGAGCGGAGCCGGCCTCTCCTCACCGGCCTGATGACTGCCCTGCCTGCCCCCTGCCCCCTGCCCCGTGGTTTCCCGGGGGGCCTGGCACACGTGTCTGCTGGGCCTGGCCTGTGAGGGAGGGAGACCTGCAGCCCCACGAGTTTTGTCCTCTGCCATGTCTGCCCCGCCCCTGCCTGCCGCTGTCCTGGACACGCTGAGGCTGGACTGTGGGGCTGGCCTTAGCTCCCCCTGCAGCTCTGCAGTGCTTGGGCTTTGCTGCCACAGGACGAGCAGGGAGATGATGGTAGGGCTTAACCCGAGGAGCTGCAGCCGCACGCACGCGGGGATGTCGCAGGCACCTGTGCGTCCGTCCTGGAGGCCCGGCACCCACGGCAGTTCTGCCCTTTGCTGCCCCTTCCTGGTGTTTGCCGAGCGTCCTGAGACCCACTCCAGCGGCCTTGTTTTGTCCCTGTGGGTGTAGGTTCCCACGGCTGCCAGGCGGCCCGCCCCCGCTCCTCCACCGTGTCTTCAGTGGCAGGTTGGCGCGCGCCAGATGGCAGAGAAGGTCCCCTTGTTAGACCGTCAGGTCTGACCCGCCCTGTGCCGCCATACCGGGGCAGGCTGCAGGTGACTGCAGTCTGACCCCCGGTGAGTGCCAGGCTCCTGCCCGTGGTGGGCCAAGGCAGGTGTTTCCTTAAGGGCCCTCGTGTGAGAGGGGGTTTCCTGGCCTTGCAGGAGCTCCTGGAGGAAACCAGGAGCCGGGCTTGGTTCCTTCCTGCTGCTGGCCAGTGTCCAGGCTCAGAGCTGGCGCCCTCACTGCTTCCATTTGGTCCAGCATCTGGGGTCTCCTCTCTGCCTTACCCGTGCCCCCCTGCTGTGAGGGACAGCAGGTGTGCAGGTCTCATTCGGTGTTTCAGCTGATGTCCTCTGTGGCCAGGGGCGGCTGCTGTGTAAGGGAGACCCCCCCTTCCCCCAGGGCTCCGCGTGCGCTTCCCATCGGTCCTGCTGCCTCCAGGCTGTGCTGGTGGACTGAGCTACCAGAGGAGAAACTGGGAGGGGGGTTTCCCCTCCACCTGATGCCTGTACTCCTCTGTCGACTCGCGGTTCCCAGCAGCGTTCGTGAGGACGACTGCCTCTCGGGCTGTTGCAGGTCCGGCGCTTCCGTGTCAGTGGCTGGGCCTGCAGGGTGTGCACGCCTGCTCTCCTGTGCTCGCGTCACCAGCAGGGCAGTCAGGGCTCATTCTGTTTCGCTTGAGGATTCTAGAGGCTGTTTTCTCTTCCAGTTCTGCTTGTTGATATTTTTGGAATCTGTCAACGTTTGTGTTTCCCAAGCCAGCGGGCGGAGCCAGGTGTATTCCCCCAAGTCTTCACCTCGTTCACGTCCCTCCCTGCCACCCAGGTGGTCAGTTGGGCGCTCTGGGCGACCGTGACCGAGTTCTCTGCACGCAGACCCAGGCCACCGCAGCCAGGAAGGGCCCGCTCGGCGCCGCCTGTGCCTTGCCCGTTTCCCGTGCACCAGTCCTGGTGCCCTGGCCGTGTCTGCTGTGCGGGTGGCCCCCACGCAGTGTGGCAAACACTGCCTGCCCTTACCCGTGTCCTTGGGCAGAGCTGCACAGACACAATGGACGCGAGTGTGATTTTTCTGGGCGTCTATCTCTGGAGAAGCTGTGAGCGCTGGCTGAGTTCCCTCGCGCAGTGGACAGATCGGAAAGCAGGGCACAGATGAGAGCTGTCAGCTGTGTGTGCTCTGAGATGCAGGGAGACTCGCTGGGGCATTTCCTACTTCAGGCAGCAGCACCTGGCACAGCCCCTGCAGCGTGGGGAGGCACCGCGTGCACAAAGGCCCTGAGGCAGCCTGGGGTGTGGAGAGCTGTAGTGAGCCGGGCCCTGCGGACGCCGGCAGCAGGTGCGTCCTGTCCGTGTCCATGCTGTGGGTGAGCAGCGACAGCCCGGCACCGCACTGTGCCTGCTGCGCTCCACAGGGAGGTCCTAGTGGGCAGGGCGACACTCTGGTGTCGGTCTTTGAGGGTTCCTTTGCTCCACCGTGTTCTCCGTGCTGGTGTTTGGATAACTCTGCCTGTCTGTGGTTGCAGTTGGGGCGCACAGCTGGGCCGGGAGCAGGCCTGACATCTCGGTTCTCTTCTTCAGACCTGCACGTCCAGGAGCCGCCGCCTTGGGAGGTCAGGGAGCCGTGCCTCAAGGTCAGCACAGGTTTGTTCGCTGCTGTCGCTTTGCAGGGGGCCTGTGGGGCCTGTGGCGCCACCACAGAAGAGGCTCAGCGCAGTTTGTGCTTTCATTACAGGAGGCTGGGGTGCTGCCCACAAAGGAATTCCCCGCCCGGAGCCCGAGGAGCCGCTTCCTGGACGCGTTCCAGCTGACGTGCAGGGGCCAGGAAGATGTGCTGACTCCGGCGAGGCTGAGGGGCTCCTGACCGGCCAGCACGCTCGCCCTGGAGCGTGGGGGACACACTGTGCGGTCCTTTCCCTCGAAGGGAGCATCCGGGACTTCCCCACGAGCGGAGCCCCCAGGGCTCGGCCACGCCAGGCTCTGCGCCTTGGCAGCCCTGGGAATGTCGACAACTCAGGATCTCCAAGGCAGTTTTCCTGAGTGAGTTGCAGAAGTGCGTGGAGGCGAATGCCACTGTAGCACTGGGAGGGGCACTATGCAGGGAGAGGCCTTCCACAGGAACGCAGGCAGGGAGACGCTCAGGCTGACCGCACGCCCACGCAGTGGAGCCAGCCCCAGATAGGCGGCCGCCATGGCCAAGTGAGAGACTGGCTGACAGCAGTCCCGCAGCCGGCGTGTCCGGACGTGTTCTCGAACTCGCGATACCAAATAGGAAAGATGATCTACAAGTGCCCCATGTGCCGGGAGTTCTTCTCGGAGAGAGCCGATCTCTTTATGCATCAGAAAATCCACACGGCCGAGAAGCCCCACAAGTGCGACAAGTGTGACAAGGGTTTCTTCCACATATCGGAGCTGCACAGCCACGGGCGAGACCACACAGGAGAGAAGGTGTACAAGTGTGACGACTGCGGCAAGGACTTCAGCACCACCACCAAGCTGAACAGGCACAAGAAGATCCACACCGTGGAGAAGCCCTACAAGTGCTACGAGTGCGGCAAGGCCTTCAACTGGAGCTCCCACCTCCAGATCCACATGCGAGTGCACACCGGGGAGAAGCCCTACGTCTGCAGTGAGTGCGGAAGGGGCTTCAGCAACAGCTCCAACCTGTGCATGCACCAGAGGGTCCACACCGGGGAGAAGCCCTTCAAATGCGAAGAGTGCGGCAAGGCCTTCAGGCACACGTCCAGCCTGTGCATGCATCAGAGGGTCCACACCGGGGAGAAGCCCTACAAGTGTTACGAGTGCGGCAAGGCCTTCAGCCAGAGCTCCAGCCTGTGCATCCACCAGAGGGTCCACACGGGGGAGAAGCCCTATAGATGCTGTGGCTGCGGCAAGGCCTTCAGCCAGAGCTCCAGCCTGTGCATCCACCAGAGGGTCCACACGGGGGAGAAGCCTTTCAAATGTGATGAGTGTGGCAAGGCCTTCAGCCAGAGCACGAGCCTGTGCATCCACCAGAGGGTCCACACCAAGGAGCGGAACCATCTCAAGATAGCAGTTATGTGAGGCGTGCTGAGAGTTAAAAATCTTCAAACCCATAAGTGCCACTAGGAAGGAGACCCTGTAAATACCCACACTGTCCCGAGAAATACCTGCGGCGGCCCTGGCGAGCGTCCCCCTGAGGAGGCCGTGTCGGGTTGCTTTCTGGTTCATGCCAAGTTTGTTCCTGGACTTGGCTGTGACCGTGGAGTCCCTGTGAGGGTCTGCCCACGCGGGCAGCCGGGCCCTGCTCAGGGGTGTGTGTGGAGTCCAGCAGGAATCCCCCACGTGCAGATACCACAGGCTGTGGGCACCGCCCGGCCTCCCCAGCCGCCTTCCCTGCCCGAGCGGAAGGGTCCCGGGCTGTCTCCGCAGCTCCCAGGCCCGTCCTCCCCTTCACTCGAGCCTCCTGGTTACTGCCATCGGGGACGGACCCCAGGGCCGTGCTCTGATCGGCCCACGCAGCTTCCACGCGCCCCAGTGCTCCCGACCCTGTTGTCCGAGTGTCCTCAGAGTACCTGGAAAGACCCCTTCCTAGGTGGCGGGACCTCGCGGCTAGGTTTTAGGTGACTCCTGCCCGTGGCTGGCGGGCGCCCTGCACTCGGCTTCAGTGTCGTGGATCTGCTGATCACTGGGTCCCGTCACTCAGACTTAGCGTTCCAGTGGCTGCATCACATTTTTAACTTGAATTTTCCAAAACAGCTGAATGTAAATAGAGAGGAAGAAGCAAGCAAAGGGGGCGTTTTCTGCCCGTGCGGCGCGTGGTCCCGGTCGCCAGGGGCGCCCTGCTGAGGGCCCGGTGGGCGGGCGTTTCCTGCTGCGTGGGCGACGGGGCAGCCGCGGTGGGCCGGGCTGCAGCCCCGTGAGGCCACCGTCCTTTGCTTGCTTCGTTCACTCCGCGTATTTATTGAGGACCTGCTGTGTGCCGCGCACTGCTGGTGCCGGGAACACCTCTGAGCGGACAGCGAGGGGCCTGCTCCTGCCGACCTGGTCTGGCGCAGGAGACAGGCGATAGGCAAGTACGTAGCGTAGTTTGAGGTAGTGCTTAAGTGCTATGGAGAAATAAACTAGGGTGATGGTGTGGGGTGGTGGGGGCGGGGCGGGGGTGGGGTGACATAGCTAGTGGTCAGGGAAGCCCCGGATGGGGTGCTCGCTCCAGGACCTGCCCTGAGTGTAGGGACAGGAAGAAGGCAGGTGCTGGGGGTGGTGGGCCGCGGGGAAGCAGGCACTGCTCGGTGCTGGGTGACGTTGAGGAGGTTGGAGGGACTCGCGGACTGAAGACCAGAGTCCCCGACGGCGAGGACAGAAGCGCCCGTGTCTGACGTGGCTTCCTTCCCGTCCCGTGTTCCCACACACAGTCCTTTTGCTCAGGAAGTCCTTGGGGACGTGGAGGGTCTTTGCAGCTCTGAGTGGGTGGCCGAGTCGCTGTTTGTGGGCTGAGGCGGGGGTGAGTACTCAAACGGTCTCACAAGTACTGACGCAAAGCTGGATTGTCTCCATATTTGAATTCATTTCTGTTGAACCGGAAGGGGTTGTCTGTAAGACCTCAACACGCAAAGGCGATCAGGAGGAGCGGAGTGGGTGGGCCGCTGTCTGGGTCTTCACCTGGCTGTGCCTGCTGCCGGCCCGGGCGTCCCTCCCCAGGGCTGCCCTGCCGTGGAGGGCCGGCTTCGGGATCTGCTGAAGCCCCTCCAGGCCCGGTGGACGCGGCCGCTGACCCCTTCCTGCCACGGTAGTGTGGAGCGTTCGAGAAAAGCCTAGACTTGTAGTTGACAGCCAGCTGAGAATATCATTGGTAGAATTTTAGTTTTAGGAAAAAAATCGGTTTGATTTCTAGCTTTATTGCTGTTAGGTATGTGAGCTTGGGCGAGTCGCTTAATCTTCGGGTCTGGGTTTCCTCGCGCAGTGAGGATGGCAGGCTCCACGGTTTCCGAGTTTCCAGCTAGTCCTAGAGTTCTATATTTCTACATAGTTGAATTATTTTATCATGCTGTTGCTGGGGAGGATGACTAACACTTTGGAAGCTACTAATTTTATGTCGAGCTTTAAGGTCCATAATTGTTATCTTCAGAAAATATTATTTGACCTACAGTATGTCCAAATCAATTTAATAAAATCACTTTATAACGGGGTTCTGCGCTTGCCATGCAAGTGAATTCGGCCGGTGGTTCGTGTGTGTGTACGTGTGTGTGTGTGGTGTGTGTTTGTATATGGTGGTGGGTGTGGTGGTTCGTGTGTGTGTGTGTGGTGGTACATGTTTTTGTGTGTGGTAGGGTGTGTGGTGGTTCATGTGTGTGGGTGGTGGTGGTCTGTGTGTGGTGTGTGTGTAGTCCGTGTGGTTGTGTGTGTGTGGTGTGTGTGGTGGGCCACGCGTGTGTGTGGGTGGTGTGTGGTGGACTGTGTGTGGGGTGTGTGTGTGTGGTGGGCCGTGTGTGGTGTGTGTGTGGTATGGTGGGCTGCGTGTGCGTGTGTAGTGTGTGTGGTGTGTGTGTGTGTGGTGTGGTGGGCCGTGTGTGTGATGTGTATGGTGGGCTGTGTGTGGTGTGTGTGTGTGGTGGGCTGAGTGTGTGTGTGTGTGTGTAGGGCTGACGTGTACGTTGTGCCTCAGATTCTTACACAGAGTCCAGTCTTCACACACTGGAGATGTCTCTCCCCCCGTCTCGCCTGTGCCTGCTGACCCCCGTGGCCCTGGTGGACGCAGCCTGCTCCTCCCCGGCTGTCGGCCCCGGCTGTGCACGGTCTGACAGCTCTTGGTGTTCGCTGGCTTCCGTGGAACTCTGCGTTGTGGTTCACGGTGGGGCCTGGCAGCCCACACCAACACTTGGATCCAGCTCCCTGCTAATGTGTCTGGGAAAGCAGTGGAGGATGGCCCAGGTGCTTGGGCCCCTGCACCCACGTGGGAGACCCAGAAGCAGTTCCTGACTCCATTTTGGCCTGGTCTTGTCTTTGCAGCCATTTGGGGAGTGAACCAGCAGATGGACGATCTCACTCCGTCTCTTCCTCCTCCTCACCCCCCCCCCCCCCAAAAGAAGAAACTCCAATGAGTCAGGGCCCAACACTGCACACCTTCCTGTGCGTCCTCACTACGCTGCACGGTGTGGACACTGCACCTGTGCACAGCACACCATGCACACGGCACGCAGCCCAGGGGTGAGGTGTGTGCAGTGCACTTGGGGGGGGGGGGTGTCCGGGATTCAGGTGCATGCTAAGAACTCCGCCTCCCAGGAGAGTCCGTGACAGGAAGACAACGAGGAAGCCTGTCGAAGGCGGCATCCGGCGGCAAGGTCTCCCGTGGGACCCTGGGTGACGGTGCCTCCCTGGAGCTGGGGGATGGGATGCTGAGAGGGAGTGGCTTTCAAGTGGGCAAAAGGGTCGGCAGGGGGCGGAGACAGTGGGTCCCGTATCCAGGCTCAAGTGGGCCAGAACTCGGCACCATGCATGAGTGAACGTGGTGGGGCGGAAGAGGTGTGGTCACCTCGGGAGGACTTTGGGCACCCACAGGCCACGGAGCTGCCCCCTGAGGGGCAGGGGCCCGGAGGTGACGTTCCCAGGGTACGTGGGCGGATTTTCTGTGAAATCAGTCACTGGGTGTTGTGACAGCTCCTATCCTGAGGTATCAAGATGTGCGGGAACACGGAGCCTGGGAGCCCCTCCCAGAGCCTGACCGCAGTGTTGTGGGTGGAGACTTCTCAAAGCTGGAACCTGGAGACCCAGGATCTTAACTTGCGTGCCGGGGTGTGCGCTTGTTTTTCCAGGGCCATGCGGTGGCTCAGTGCAGCATGCTTCCATTTGTTTCCTTGGTTGGTCTACACCAAATTTTGTACAGAATGAGATAAGGATTCAAAAGGATTTCCCCAGGCCCAGTGCCGTGGCATAGGGGGTAAAGCCCCACCTGCAGTGCCGGCATCCCATATGAGTGCTAGTCCGAGTCCTGGCTGCTCCACTTCCCATCCAGCTCTCTGCTATGTCCTGGGAAAGCGGTAGAAGGTGGCCCAAGTCCTTGGGCCCCTGCACCCGCGTGGATATCCCCAAATGGCTAGCCAGCTATCCTGCCCTTTAAAAAACAAGAAATCTTTTAATTCCATTTTCCATGAACTTAATTTTTTTTTTTTTTTTTATCTACTTGAAAGGGAGACAGATGGAGACAGAATCCATCCAGCTGGTTCACTCCACAAATGGCCACAATGGCTGGGCCAGACTGAAGCCTGGAGCCCAACACTCCATCAAATCTCCCACCTGGGTGGTAGGGACCCAAGCACTTGTGCCATCTTCTGCCTCCCCAGGCACAGTAGCAGGGAGCTGGATTGAAAGCCAGGCTTCGGAGCAGCCTGCAGTGTGGGGTGTGGGTGTCCCAGGCAGCAGCTTAGCCCACTGCACCCCGGCACCCCTGCCCCCATAGCAGCTTTGCTTCCTGCATCTTGGCCATGGGCGGTGCCGTTACAAAGCCAGCCGCTCGCTTTTCTGGGTTTCTCCACTTATTCCGCAGCACCTGCCCCTCCCCCTCTGAGCTGTGTGTCAGGAGCAGCACCCGGTGGTTTGTCCAGCCTCTTCCCTCCGGTGAAGACCGGGCGTTGTTTCTCGTCGCTGGATGCCAAGGTGTTGAACGCACGGCGCCGATGCCGACTGGGAAGGGAAGGGCGCGGGCACGCGCGGGTGGTTTGCCAACTTCATCACCTTTCTTTATAATTTGAGCCACGTAACCGTGGGCGCCTCCTGTGTCGGAACGCCGCTGTTCTGGGGGCTTGCTGCCCCGTGCTCGCGCGGCTGAGTGGAGGGGGGCGCCCTTGGGGGCTGTGTGGCCCACGTTTCCCTCCCCGCACTGTGCAGAGCGGGCAGGTGCCTTTCCTCCGGCGACCACGCGCTGCGAGGGAAGTTTCACCTGTGTGTGCTTCCTGACCACGTGGGCAGAAGTAAAGGGATACACGGCTGAGGTCAATCTCCTGACTTCCCCCTTCCCATCTGAGCCAGGGAGACGCTGGGTTCCAGCGCCCCTGGGCCCTGCAGGCTGCCGGGGAGGCCAGGGGAGGGCCCTGGGGCTCGCCGGAGGCAATGCAGGACGCCCAGTAACCTTCGAGTTTCAGACATGTGACACATGCACTCAGAATGCCCCCTGGAATCCCAGGCTCGTGTAGGCTGGGTGACAGAGGGCGCTGGCATCCAGAAAGGGGGCGCGGGGGGTGGGCAGGCCTCTCTGGGGCAGGAGAGGAGGCATCAGAGGCCTGGAGACGCGGCGCCCGTGGAGGTGGAGAGAGCACCAAGGGGCTAGGTTTGCAGGAAGCAATCAGGGCCTGGGGGGCTCCGGGCACCCGCCCTCAGGGTGGGCCAGGCTGAAGCCAGAAGCCCAGAACCCCAGCCGAGTCTCCCATGGAGGTGGCAGGGACCCGAGTACGTGAGCAGCACTGCTGCCTCCCCCAGGGGTGCATCAGCAGGGAGCTGGGACCTGAACCCAGGTGTCCAGTGTGGGATGCGGGCGTCCCAAGCGGCTGCTTATGCTGAGCCACAGCGCTCACCCCTCAGTCTCTTACCAATTCCATATGATTTTTAATCCTCTTATTTTTTCATTTATGCATTATTGTCGTTTAAGCTGTTTTTCTGTGTATACCAGAAGGTTGTTTGTCAAAACACCCTCAGGAGCTCCCACGTCGTGACGTCACTTCCACGTGGACGCCTGGACCCTGCACGCCCGCCCTGGAAGAGCCGTAAATCCAGTCGTCAAAGCAGCGGCTAAAGACTGCTCCTCCATCCTGCCCATGGCCACAGCCCAGAGATCCGACGACTCCCGGAGCTCGCCCGGGACCACGTGGCACAGGAGGGACCCGTGCGACCTTGGCCTGGCCTGGCCCATCCCCGCCTGCCTGTGCGGCGGCCCCAGTCTTCAGCCTGAGCTCTGGCCGTCTGTCCGTGCGGGCTACCTTGTAGACACCCTGGCTGGGGAGGGCACAGCTGGGGACCAGGCTCTCGCTTGAGAAGGAAGCTCGGGGCGGGCAGTGGGGCTGGCTCTGAGCTGGCTCCACCCTGGGGCCTCTGGGGGTCCGAGTGGGCACCTCTAAAGCATGGGCCAGGCCAGGACCCCGCTGTCCAGGTTCAAGAGCAGCACGCACTGACCACGCAGTTGAAGGGCTGAGCTCACCCAGGGACCCAGCTGGGTGAGTCCACAGAGCGCTCCGTCCTCAGTGAGTAGAGTGGTGTCTGTCGGTCAGTCGCTTTCACAGAGGATGTCAAACCCACGAAGCCCCATCTGAGGGCCCTGAGCGTCCAATCGCAGGGCACGAGGGGGCAGAGTCAGCGTCCCCAGCTCAGGTCCACTTTGGTGCTCAGCCATGGCGGGACATGGGGTCGCTTCCTGGCAGCTTGTGCGTCTCCACAAAGCACGGGCCCAGGTCCCCAGCAGCCCCTGGGAAGACGGTGACCGCCACAGGCCGCTCTCCCAGGCTCCCAGAGCCACTGGCGAGGGAGCCACGTGGCTTGTCCTCCGCATCAGAACTTCAGCTTCTGCACACCCTCATATTCAGCACACAGTGGGTCTGCACACCCTCATATTCAGCACACAGTGGGTCTGCACACCCTCATTCAGCACACAGTGGGTCTGCACGCCCTCATATTCAGCACACAGTGGGTCTGCATGCCCTGGCACCCAGCACACAGTGGGTCTGCATGCCCGGGCACCCAGCACACAGTGGGTCTGCACGCCCCGGTACCCAGCACACGGTGGGTCTGCACACCCTCATATTCAGCACACGGTGGGTCTGCACGCCCTGACAGCCAGCACACGGTGGGTCTGCAGCCCTGGCACCCAGCACACAGTGGGTCTGCACACCCTCATATTCAGCACACAGTGGGTCTGCACGCCCTCATATTCAGCACACAGTGGGTCTGCATGCCCTCATATTCAGCACACGGTGGGTCTGCACGCCCTGGCACCCAGCACACAGTGGGTCTGCATGCCCTCATATTTAGCACACAGTGGGTCTGCAGCCCTGGCACCCAGCACACGGTGGGTCTGCACACCCTCATATTCAGCACACGGTGGGTCTGCACGCCCTGACAGCCAGCACACGGTGGGTCTGCACGCCCTGGCACCCAGCACACGGTGGGTCTGCAGCCCTGGCACCCAGCACACAGTGGGTCTGCACACCCTCATATTCAGCACACAGTGGGTCTGCACACCCTCATTCAGCACACAGTGGGTCTGCACGCCCTCATATTCAGCACACAGTGGGTCTGCACACCCTGGCAGCCAGCACATGGTGGGTCTGCACGCCCTGGCACCCAGCACATGGTGGGTCTGCACACCCGGGCACCCAGCACACGGTGGGTCTGCAGCCCTGGCACCCAGCACACAGTGGGTCTGCACACCCTCATATTCAGCACACAGTGGGTCTGCACACCCTCATATTCAGCACACAGTGGGTCTGCATGCCCTCATATTCAGCACACGGTGGGTCTGCACGCCCTGGCACCCAGCACACAGTGGGTCTGCATGCTCTCATATTTAGCACACAGTGGGTCTGCAGCCCTGGCACCCAGCACACAGTGGGTCTGCACACCCTCATATTCAGCACACAGTGGGTCTGCACACCCTCATATTCAGCACACAGTGGGTCTGCATGCCCTCATATTCAGCACACGGTGGGTCTGCACGCCCTGGCACCCAGCACACAGTGGGTCTGCATGCTCTCATATTTAGCACACAGTGGGTCTGCAGCCCTGGCACCCAGCACACGGTGGGTCTGCACACCCTCATTCAGCACACAGTGGGTCTGCAGCCCTGGCACCCAGCACACAGTGGGTCTGCACACCCTCATATTCAGCACACAGTGGGTCTGCACACCCTGGCAGCCAGCACATGGTGGGTCTGCACGCCCTGGCACCCAGCACACGGTGGGTCTGCACACCCGGGCACCCAGCACACGGTGGGTCTGCAGCCCTGGCACCCAGCACACAGTGGGTCTGCACACCCTCATATTCAGCACACAGTGGGTCTGCACACCCTCATTCAGCACGCAGTGGGTCTGCAGCCCTGGCACCCAGCACACGGTGGGTCTGCACACCCTCATTCAGCACACAGTGGGTCTGCAGCCCTGGCACCCAGCACACAGTGGGTCTGCACGGCCCTCAGAGCCCTCTGGTCCTCGTGGTCTGAGTTCCCATCCTCAGTACGCAGGGTGGCAGGGGAGCAGCGGGGATGGTGACGTGGGTGCGCGCAGTCTGTCCGCGTCCGAATTGCCCTCCCGTGGTTTGAAGGGTCAGACTGAACGCGCTCACGTTCCCTGAGCGAGTCTGGTTCACTCCGCGGTTGGGCGAGCGCCGCTGACCTCATCGAAGCAGCCCCCGGCCATCTTCCTGCGGGAGGAGCGGGGGCTCGCTGACGCCGGCGAGGCTCCGTCCTGCGGCGAGGCTGCATCCTGCGGTCTGGCTCTCTGTAGCTTGGGGAGTGGTGCCCCTGCCCTGCCCTGCCCTGCCCTGCCCAGCTCTGCCCTCCCCTGCCCTGCCCTGCCCTGCCCTGCCCAGCTCAGCCCTGCCCTGCCCTGCCCTGCCCAGCTCAGCCCTGCCCTGCCTGCCCTGCCCTGCCCAGCTCTGCCCTGCCCTCCCCTGCCCTGCCCTGCTCTGCCCTGTCCTGCCCTGCCCTGCTCTGCCCTGCCCAGCTCAGCCCTGCCCTGCCCTGCCCTGCCCTGCCCTGCCCAGCTCAGCCCTGCCCTGCCTGCCCTGCCCTGCCCAGCTCTGCCCTCCCCTGCCCTGCCCTGCCCTGCCCTGCCCAGCTCAGCCCTGCCCTGCCCTGCCCTGCCCAGCTCAGCCCTGCCCTGCCTGCCCTGCCCTGCCCAGCTCTGCCCTCCCCTGCCCTGCCCTGCCCTGAAGACCGCGATGCAGCCAGAGGTGTCTGTTTTCCTTTTACAAAGGGCCCCGAGCCCTCGCTTCTCACTGAGAACCCTGGAGCTGTTGGAGCTAGGAGGCCGATCTGTTTTCAATCAGCAACACCCGCCCTCGGCCCTGGAGATGCATTTGACTGGCGGGCAGGGGACCTGGCGGTGTCCCGAGCCCCGCGACTCACAGGCTGCGGTGCAGCCCCCGGCCCCTTGGGGAGCAGCAAGTGACTGGAGTCACTGAGCTTTGGAAAGAGGCAGGGGGTGGGAGGAGGGAGATGCACCCTCTCGTCGCCACGGCCTGGGGTGGGGGCTTGGGTGGCTTCCTGGGGATTTTCCATGGCAACCTCGTACATCTCCCCAAACGTTTTTACTTGGTTGGTTCTTTGGGAGAAAAACTGCCACTTTGAGTTCATTTTGAAGATTTATTGACTGGAGAGGCAGAGCTGCAGACAGAGGTCTTCCATCCGCTGGTTCATTCCCCAAATGGCCTCAGCGGCCTGGAGCTGCGCCGATCTGAAGCCAGGAGCATCACAGTGCAGAGGCCCAAGCACCTGGGCCATCCACGGCCCTCCCAGGCCATAACAGAGAGCTGGATGGGAAGAGCAGCAGCCAGGACTTGAACTGGTGCCCTCGTGGGATGCCGGTGCCGCAGGCAGAGGCTTAGCCTAACGCCACAACGCCGACCCCTGAATTCATTTTCAAAGGTGTCTCCCCACCCAGGAAACATTTTCCGGCTCACGACAAGTGCTGTCCCATCGCCACCACGGGTGTCACAGAACTCCGTGGCCCCGCAGTCCAGCCCATGGCACATCGAACCTGACGACCCGACCCAGCTGCTTGCAAGCTTTGTCAATGCTTCTCGAGTTCTACCAACCAGACCGGCGCTGCTTGGTTCCTTCACCGTCTAGAACGTGTGGTTCCGGTGAGACTTCAGTTCCGCAGGAGGCAAAGTCGCTATAAAAAACGGAAGGCACGTTTGCGAGAGACGGTCTCCTTGGAGAGGTGCATGGTGGGAGCCGAGGTCAGCTGCGTACACCATGAAGCGACAAAGCCATCGCCTCGCCTGTGCCGTGGGCGGAAAAGGAGACCCCTTGTCAGGGCCCCAAGCGTCAGCATCCCAGCAGGTGCTCGGTGCCGGCTGCCGGGCTCCCCTACACCAAGGCCATTCTTTCCAGCTAACAGCCCCAGGCACCGCAGATCCCCAGTCTCAGCTGCGCTGGCCGTGCAGGTGCCACCGCCGAGGAGGGCGGGAGAGGAAGAGGCAGAGCGACCTCAGCCGGGCATCAGAAACTTCCCGTGGGCTTCCCGCTCCGTCCCGCCCGGAGGCTGCGGCGTGGGGGACTCCCAGCCCCATCCCGCGACTGTCACTGTGGCCGTGGGACTCAGAGGTGCCCAGGAACCAGCCGGAGCGCTCAGTGAGTGCAGTGCTGGGGGCCGGCAAACCAGCGCCCCAGGAACCTGCAGCTGCCCACGGCCTCTCGCACTTCCCGGGACAGACCCAGAGGCTTCTGCGGGAGAGCTCTGAGGGTCGCAGAGGAGGGAGTTTGCATCTCTAATACATTCGGGGGGGGGGGGGCGGGGTGGCAGTGATGCTGTGGTTTGGGGACTCTACTTTGAGAACGGCTGGTGGCCACGCGTGGTTGGGGACAGCGGGCCCCTCAGCGTGGCTGCAGCCTGCACCGTGTGGGCTATGAGGTCAGGGCGCTGGGATGGGCCCCGGGGTGCCGAGGTGCGGGCGGCCAAGACACAGCTCTGGCACTCACTCGCCACGACAACTCCCCGAGCAGGTGCAGCGTGCCCCTGTACAGATGTGCAAATGGTGAGACAGAGGCTGACAGGGCATCCGCCTCCCCAGGCCCAGCGGACCCCGAACCCGAGCCCGGCCGTCTCCTCACCCCCAAGCCAGATGCTGCACCCTGCAGGACCCTCTGCAAAGGTGTCCCACGTGGCTATGGACCTGGGGGCAGGCTGGAGAGAACGGTGGGAGGGGAGGTCCCGGGACTGGCGGATGGGACATGGTCAGTGACATCCGGATTTGGCCTTGGGAGGTGGTACCATCTGCCGCCCGGCCGGAAGCCTCAGGCCTTCCAAGTTCATCTGTCCCCGGCCTCCCACCACCCCACAGTCAGCCATTTTGTTGGCCAGCCCGCACTGTCAGCCTGCAGCCACAAGGGGGCGCTTGCTGGCTTCAAATGATTGAGGGTTTTGGGCCCAACAGTGAAAGGCCAGGCGTTTTTCCAGAAAGTCCTTTAAGGTCTCCCCCAGTGTCTCCCCGACTACTGAACTCCGCGGTGACGTGAGCCCAGCTGTTGGAGAAGCCTCACCGGATCCCCGCCCTGGGTGCCGAAACGTGGCCTCTTTCCCTCCCTGGGGACTCTTCTGAGCCCCAGGGGAGCAGGGAGGAGTCGGCGACATCACAGGGGGTCTGTGGGGCCCGGGTCTCCCTCGTGGTGTCATCGCCACGTGCAGGTGGGAGGGCCTGGGGTCTGCTGGAGGGGCGGGGGTTCCCTGTGACTGGCAGGCCAGCGCCATCTAGGGGGAGCATCTGTGTCGTGTCCCAGACACATCAGATCTTAACGCAACTGTCGGCACCTGCAGCCACGCATGTTTAATGTGGGAAGTTTACATGTTCATATTTATTTATTTTTAAAGATGTATTCTTATTTTTATGAAAGGCACAGTTACAGAGGCAAAGAGAGAGAGAAGTCTTCCATCCCCTGGTTCACTCCCCCGATGGCCGCAATGGCTGGGGCTGGGCCAGGCGGAAGCCAGGAGCTTCTTCTGGGTCTCCCACGCGGGTGCAGGGGCCCAAGGACTTGGGCCATCTTCTGCTCTCCCAGGCCACAGCAGAGAGCTGGATCAGAAGTGGAGCAGCTGGGACTAGAACCAGCGTCCAGATGGGATGCCGGCATCACAGGCAACAGCTTGACCCGCTGCGCCCCCGCGCCGGCCCCGTGTTGTGACTGTTTTAAGTAGGAGCACAGGCACAGTGAAGCGGACAAGCAAAGTTGTCTCAGGCAAGAGGAGGCCGCAGGTCATCGTGTACACACACAGCGTTCTCGAAACGTGAGTCAGTGGAAAAGCAGCTGAGCCGGCAGAGGGTGGCGGCGGTCGCCGAAGCAGGCTCCTGGGGCGCAGTGGTCCTGCTGGCCTCTGGGGGCCCCCGGTTAACAGCACACGCTGCCTCCCCCCTCCCCCTTCCTCAGGTTAAGGTGCAAATGTCCCGCTGTGAGGTCCCCTCTCATCACCGCACACAGCCAGCCCCGGGCTGTGGATTCGAGGCTGCGCCATTTCCCACTTCCAGTGTGACCTGACTCTGCTCCCCTAGAATGACAGGAGGAGCAGGTGCACGCCAGGCGCCGGCCACCGTCCCCGGCACACTCGGTGTCGCCGACACGGCCCTGCCTCGAGGGGGCTCCCGGAACGTGGAGCCCAGCCGGCGAGCTGTGCTTCGTTCATTAAACGAAGTCGTCCACGTTCTGTTGCCGCAGTGAGATACCGGATGTCGGGCTACTTTATTAAGGAAAGAGGTGACGGTCCTGGGGGCTCAAGGGCATGGCGAGGACCTCGCGGCAGCTCGCAGCGTGGTGGTGGGCGCACGTGCAGGAGGAGGGGGCTCCGGTGGGGCGGCTCTCTGTCAGGACCCTCGTGTGAGAACTTAGGGCCCCCCGGGGCCCCCAGGGACCTCCCACTCAGTGGACCTGGAAGGTCCCCACACCTGTCACCATCAGGAGTGGGGACCACGAGCCCTCGGGGGACATAGGCAAGCCTGCCTGGGGCCCAGCAAGCTGCAGTGTGGCCCCGAGCACTGGCGTGGGTCATGGTGAGTCGGCCGTGCCGCTGGGTCCGGGAACTCTGAACACCTGGTGTAGACGCCTTGGTGTGCAGCGTTGAGCTGCGGCTTGGGCGCCTGGTCCCTGCCCCCGTGCCGGGTTTGCGCCCTGGCTGCGTGGCCTCCCATCTACTCCTGCTGATGTACCTGGAGGCAGGGTGTGTACCTGGCACCCGGCTCAGGCGCTTTGGCCCCTGCCACCCATGTGGGAGACCTGGAAGGAGCTCCTGGCTCCTGACTTCACGCTGCAGAGTTACGGGGGTGGGGGGGTGTCTTCCATCCGCTGGTTCACTCCCCAGATGGCCGCAACAGCCAGAGCTGGGCCAGATGGAAGCCAGGAGCCTCCTCCAGGTCTCCCATGCAGGTGCAGGGCCCCAAGCACTTGCACCATCTTCTGCTGCTTTCCCAGACCATAGCAGAGAGCTGGATCGGAAGTGGAGCAGCTGGGAGTGCAATTGGTGCCCTTAGGGGATGCCGGCAACTGGCACAGCAGGTGGCAGCTTTACCCGCTACAGCGCCAGCCCCCGCCCAATTTCTAAAATCTCCTAGTGCTTTGTGTGTAACCCTCAGATGTTAGTGAGCGAGCGAGGGCGATAAATCTGGGAAGCAGCTTCCGTCTTCAACGCAGCGAGAGAATCAGCTCCATGGGAGACGGGGCCCTGGCTGTGGGCTGTGCTGGGTGCAGCCACCTTCTCCTGTCTAGGAAACACATCTGCCCACGGGACCGCCCACCAGGGGGGTGGGGTCCTGGGAGAACAGGAAGGGAACAGGAATGAAACCAGCAGGGCCGGCCGGAGAGGGAGAGGGACGGTTCTCTGTCCCGCGGGGTCAGCCGAGCCTCGGGGGAATTGGAAGCGATGCTGGGGAGCGCCCCTCCCAGCTGTCCGTGCCCATGGCGCAGGCGCGGTCTTCAGAATGTTCGTGGACATCGCGCGTTACGAGAGAGCGATGCACAGATTTGCCAACTGCTTTGCACCAAAGTAGGCTGGCCTCTGCGTGCCCCGCGGATTTGGGCGGCTCTCTTGTCGCGCCGCGGCAGCAGCTGACCGGGGGAAGTGTCTCCACAGGCTGTCTCCGTCCTTCCACACGCACGGGGCGTGGGCTGCAGGAGACCAGAGAGGAGCCCTGGGGGCAGATCCAGCCAGAATCCCTGCTGCCCCCTGGGAACCTGGGGGTGGGGGGGTGGGGGACGCCCAGGCAACCTCTCCCGCCGTGCACACCCTCCAGCGCTCTGGGGCAGCAGTGGTCCCGTGGCTGCCCCAACTGAACCCCAGACGCTGGGTGTCTTAAAGCCACAGCCGGGGTGCTGGGCCTCCTTCCTCCTCCTCCTCCTCTCTGCACCTCCCTCTGCTCCCCTCCCTGTCTCCCTCTCTCTGCGGCTTTGTCGCTACTGAGAGCGTCCACCAGGGGGCAGCCAAGCCCAACACCCCGGGAACGTAGGCTCTCCCCCCCCAAGTCCTTTTCCTTTCAAATGCACCTCTGATTTTTCAGAACCAAGAAGTCTCCTGCAACACACTGTCCTATTTGTGAATGTCTTTCCCATTAGCCAGGAGTAAAGAGTGGGGAGAGAGGATGGACTGTGGACGGAGGCGGGGGGAAGGGGCAGAAGTCACGGTGGGGTTCGCAGCCCGTGGACATCTCTTACAGACCACTGGGATTATTTCGAGAGTCAGAAGTGGCCTCAGGTGGCCCGAGAGAAGGACTTGGAGAAGAGGCCCTCAGCTTTCAGTGGCTGCCGTGGACACCCGTGGCTCGGGCTGAGGCCGGCGGCTGTGGCTGCCGGTGGCTTTCCTAGGCTCAGTAAAGAAAGACCCCGGCCACTTGCCCCCCGCGAGTGGGGCAGATCGAGGGGAGGCATAGAGGCGCGTCAGGCACCTCGGAGAGGTTCGGTCTGATTCGCACACGCCAACTTAGTCGCAAAGCGCCGATCAAGAGCCAGGGGGCGAGGCCCGTCAGGGTGAGAAAGAGAGAGAGAGATTCCACCTGGCTCACTCCCCAGATGCCCACTACAGCCAGGGCTGGGCCAGGCCAAAGCCAGGAGCTGCAGCTCAGTCATGGACCCAGTGACTTGAGCTGCCCCCCGGAGTCTGCATCGCCCGGGAGCCGGGGCGAGGAGCCGGGGCTGCGCTTCGAGCCCGGGTGCTGCTCTGTGGGACGTGGGCGCCGGGACTGCCAGGGACCCCCTGTGCTTTCCTGGCTGGAGCTTCAGCCTTCGGGGGCTCCCGTGGTTGCAAACATTCCAGCAGATGGGGGACCCCTGCGTGCCCGAGGGTCTGCTCGGGGACATCCCGCGTGCCATCAACGAAGACCTTGAACTCGCAGTGAGAGTCTGTCTTCTGGGTGTCAGGAAGACGAGGGCACTCTGGCCGCGGCGCCACACGGGAGCCACCGTGGGCAGGGGCTGGGCTCCCGTGGAGCCGCGTTTCTGGGCATTGACCGGAGCAGAGGACTTGCGGGGGGCCTGGCTGAGGCCCCCCAAGGTGCTGGTCTGAACCTGGCTGGGGCAGGGGCTGCATTTCTCCAGGTGCCTGGCCGCCCGGACGTGACTGTGCCGACGAACAGCCATGCCTCCCCGAGTCCCAGAGCCGAGGCCTTTCCCTCACCCCTGACCGCGGGCACAGGTTCCGGGCGAGCGTCTCTGCACTCCCCGGGGCCTGCAACCTGCCCAGCAGAGCAAGGGCCAGCTCCCGGCGGGGGTGTCACGGTGCGCACGGGTGAGCTCTGGGAGAGGGAGGGAAGTGCCAAGGAAACAGCCGGGCCGTGGACAACCCACCCACCCAGCCACCCTGGGTGGCCACGCCCGGGACTCCCTGTGTGGAGGTCAGCTGGGCTCTGTGGATGGGCGCCCACTCCCCTCCCCCACCCCCAGCCGTGGAGCCGAGGCTTGTCAGAAGTCAAGGTCGACCCCCACGCCGGCTCACACGCGGTTCTATTTATGGCACCTGCCAGGGTGTGAGATTCCCCAGCTCACGACCTCTGTGCTGGGCTGAGAGCTGACATGAAGGACGTGGCCAGGGGTCGGCGGCTTTTTCTAGAAGGGGTGAGGCGGGGATGGCTTCCCCTGGTTTCCCGAGCTCTGTCCTTGAGATGCCAACATGTAGCCTGGCAGGGGGGCACGCAGCAGAGCGCCAGGCACCCGGAGTCGGGGGAGTGACTAGATTGACGTGGGAGCGAGGGGGCGGGGCTCGCTGGGGGAGCAGCCCCTGTGCCCCGCTTTGTAGATGCTCGGGGGATGCCGGCCCTGGCGTCTTCTTGTGCGAGCCTGAGCGGTGGGCTCGTCTTGGCTTGGGGACACTCTGGGTCGCGCCAGGTGGCCAGTCAGAGTCTGGCTTCCACTCTGGCTCCCGCAGAGCCCGGGGCCGAAACCCTGCGTCCGGGGGCCTGTGCGGCTGGTTTTCCTTCTCCGTCCTCTTGCCGTCTGCCACCATGATGGACGTCTCCTCGGAGCTGCCTCTAAGGCAGGAGAACGGGTGCAGCAGGCGTGACTCTGAGGAGGGCGGGAGAGAAGCGGGGACGTCGCTGACACCCCTGGGCACCGCGCCGCCATGTGGGAGGTGACCCACAAGCCCCGCCTTCCCCAGGTACCTCAGCCAGCTCATTTCTGGGCACTCAGTGCCACAAACCCATCCCCACGGACCCCTGGTGGTCTCGTCGCATCCCTCAGGTCCCCTGGCAGGCAGGACGTGGGGACAAACATAGGCCCAGGGACACTGGGAGAGGCGTTGGGAAGTTCTGGAAGAGGGGCCGGCAGACGAAGGTGTGGGGCCGGATCTGGCTTCCGGTGCGGGAGCTGACACCCAGCCACGGCCTCTGTCCCAGCGCCGGCCTCTCCTTCTGCCCGGCTGCCTCTGAGGGGTGGCCCTCGCGTTCCCCGGGCATCGTCTCGCTTGGACTTCCCTCCCTGCTCTCAGCGCCCGCTGCCGGACAGGGTTTGTTGGCGCTGGGTGTACCAGGCTCAACTGCGGGAGCAGGGGCCCGGCAGGGCCTGTGGGAGGCCTGGGGTCCAGGGCTCGGCTGGGCGAGGTGAAGAGGGAGAGCACGTGGGGGCTGCAGAAGGTGAGCGCCAAGGAAAGAGGGAGCCGGGATCCTCGGGCCGAGTCCTCCGTGCCAGCGTGAGACAGCATCAGCGCAGTGGAGTCCACACGCGTGGGACCCTCGGCCGTGGAGATGACCATGCTGGTGTTGGGCACCTTGCGCCCCGGTGCCCGGCCCCTCTTCCTGGAGGCCCCAGCTCCGGGGTGGCCCCCTGCCTCCGAGTGCTAAGCTTTGCTGGTTGTCTCCTTGGTGCTGTGTGGGGTGGGGAAGCCGGGGGATCAGGCAGAGGTGCCCTGCAGGCATGCCCCTGCCCCCCGCCCACTGGTTACTCAGCCCAACGCTGTCCGCGTGGGCTGGACTGGCTCTCGGGGTGGCTTCTGGGTCTAGCGCTCCGAGCTGGGGGTGGTCAGAACCTAGAAGTGATGGCCTCCGAGAAGCACTGGTTTGGAGACAGAGGGGCCGTGTGACAAGGACACAGCCGATGACCATGGACGGGGGCCCATGCTTCAGATGACCGGGCTGTCCATCTCAGCCTGAGCCCAGGGTCCAGCCGCCCTGTGCCTGGTCTGCCAAGCCACAGAGCCGGGAGCTCGCCAGTGATGCCAGGCTGAGCCGTGGCACGGCACAGACAGGGCAGTCGGTGTCACGGCACTTGCCACCCCTCGTGCTCCCTGCCAGCTGGCTGCGCGGCTGCCTGTGTCCCTCTGCCGGCCGCCACGGCAGAACCACGGCCTGGGCTCCTCGCAGGCAGGTCTTCTCGTCGGCTGTGTACAGCTTCAGTATCCAGTATCCACCATGGTCTCTGTCCCAGCCGCACGCCGCGGGCCATGGACGGCCTGTCATCGCGTGTGCGTGACCGTGTGCCAATAAAGCTTTATTGACACAAACAGGCTGTGGGCCCAGCCGTCCTGCAGGCTCCCATTCTGCCCCCAGCCTCCATCCTCCCACCAGACCTCCCCTCGGCTCCCAGCGGATAGAGAGTGGTGAGGGGAGGCCCGGGGGGTCTCTGGGTTTCCCGCTTCTTGTCAGTGGTTTTTGAACCGGGTTGCTTCTGTCGGATCCTGTGCAGGGGAGAGGCGGAGGCCCCGGGAGGGGGGAGGACTCGCTGTCGGGCCGCGTGTCGCGTTCGAGCTTCCTCTAAACAGACGCAGGCCCGTGCAGCCGCGTCAGGGGTCACAGCTGGAAGCGTTTCCATGGGAAATTCCGAGCTGTCAAAGGCGTTTAGCCGGCACGGCATTGTAATTGGGGATTTATGCTTTATTTACCTTGCGGATCTGATCTGAGAGCCGAGGCTGGATCCTGCGGCCTCGTTCCGTGCCACGCTGTCGGGAAACTATGCGTCTCCCCGGGCTCAGCGTTCCATTAAATGGGAAACGGGGCTCGGGAATCGGCGGCAGCTCCCGGTCACCACAGCCCGCGTGCTTCTGAAGTCGGATGGAGCCGGTTCCTGCCCAGAACGCGCGCACGTTTCACGTTGGGCCGCAGAATTTGGAAACCGTCCCCCGGGCCAGTGAGGCTCCGGCTGGCCTTGATTGTGACCACAAAGCCAGGGCCAGAGGAGCCGCCGGGGGCCCAGCCCGCCCGGGCAGCTTCCCCCTGCACGTGGTGCGTGTCCAAGCACCACTCCTCATTTTCAGTTTTCTCGGAGCAAGGCAGGCCTCAGACGGGGTTTTGTCCCCCGGGGGTGGGTCTAGAATAAGCCAATGAAAAGAAGCTGGGCCTCCCAGCGCTGCTCGGGAGAGCGCTTCATGCCCAGCGGCGGGGAGCTCGCAGGAGTGGGCCTGCCCGGTGCACCCCTGCGAGGGGGCACCCTGCCTCGAGCTGGCCTCGCCCTCCCCCTCCCCTGCCCTTTGCAGCCCTCCTCTTGGGCTCCGTCTCCGTAATCCCTCCTCCTCCCTCCTCTCCCCTTCTTTCTCTGGCAACTACAAGCCTTTCACCTTCAAAAAAAAAAAAAAAAGAAAACCTTCTACCCGGCAACCATCGCAGCCTCTACAGGAGGTTGCAAACTAGTGCCCTCGGCTCAGCTTCCCCGGGGGTTGCGCCTCACACAGCCACGCCCACCACCAGGTCCAGGGGATGCGCGTGGCCGCTGTGGCCGCCGTGGGCCTGCCTGCTTCCCTTCCCACGCTCGCCTGTTCCTGGCTGTTTGTCCCACGTTCAGGGTCCTCACCCTGCTCCGAGCACACGGATCTTAGATTTGTCTTCCTCTGGACGGGGGCCCTGTCTTTTCTCCAAGCCCCCGTTTCGGGGTCATCTTGAGGCCTGGCGCTCCCGTGGGGAGCAGCGTTTGGAGAACAGGGTCCCTCACCCTGACGCGCCCTCACGTCCTCACGGCCATGGTCTCCGCGAGAGGAGGTGACACCGAAGCGGGCCCGGCTTGCTCCGGGGGCAAAGCTCCGAGCGCGATGCCAGCGAAGGCGTGGGTGGCTGTCCTGGCTGGCTGCACGTGTCCTCAGGCAGGGCCTCCTGCGCCGTGGGTGATTGCACACAGCTGCTTTGCAAAGAGCTCTGGGCCCTGCAGGAGCTCCAAGAAGCAGACCTTAATGTCGCCGAGCCTGGGCATTTGGGCCTGCGTGGTTGGCAGCGTGGAATTCGCTGGAGAGCTGGGAGCCAGGTGGAATTCATTTTTCTGCATTAGGGGGAACAGAGGTTGAATTTCTGAGTTCCCAGAGATGTCCCTGGAGTGGGGACACAGCTTCTGCCCCTTTGGCATCTGTGGCCGTGACTTTATTTATTTATTTATTAAAGATTTTCTTTATTTGAGAGGTACAGTTATAGACAGAGGGAGAGACAGAGAGAGGTCTTCCTTCCACTGGTTCACTCCCCAAATGGCCACAACGGCCTGAGCTGTGCTGATCCAAAGCCAGGAGCCAGGAGCTTCTTCCAGGTCCCACACGTGGGTGCAGGGGTCCAAGCACTTGGGCCATCTTCTACTGCTATCCCAGGCCATAGCAGAGAGCTGGATTGGAAGAGGAGCAGCTGGGACACGAACAATTGCCCATATGGGATGCTGGCGCCACAGGTGGATGGTTAACCCACTGCGCCACAGTGCCAGGCCCATGTGGCCACAACTTTAAAGGAGACTTGGGCAGCTGACCAGGAGGCCCAGGCCTGACCCATCCAAGGCACTCATGGAAGGGGCACAGGCTGCCCTCAGCTCTTGCCTTTCTTTCTTCCTTTCTTCAATCCACTCCCTTCCTACCCTCCATCCATCCACCCCCCCATCCATTCACCCCCCCCAACCACCCACCCACCCCGTCATCCATCCTCCCTCCCTCCCTCTCTGCCTCCCTCCCATGCGTCCGTCTGTCCACCCACCCCATCATCCATCTGTCCACCCACCCACCTATCCATCCATCCTCCCCCACCCCCCCATCATTGTCATCCATTCTCCCTCCCTCCCTCTCTGCCTCCCTCCCATGCGTCCATCTGTCCACCCACCCCATCATCCATCTGTCCACCCACCCACCTATCCATCCATCCACCCCCCACCCCCCCATCATTGTCATCCATTCTCCCTCCCTCCCTCTCTGCCTCCCTCCCATGTGTCCATCTGTCCACCCACCCCATCATCCATCTGTCCACCCACCCACCTATCCATCCATCCACCCCCCACCCCCCGTCATTGTCATCCGTCCTCCCTCCCTCCCTCTCTGCCTCCCTCCCATGCGTCCGTCTGTCCACCCACCCCATCATCCATCTGTCCACCCACCCACCTATCCATCCATCCCCCCCACCCCCCCATCATTGTCATCCATTCTCCCTCCCTCCCTCTCTGCCTCCCTCCCATGCGTCCGTCTGTCCACCCACCCCATCATCCATCTGTCCACCCACCCACCACCCATCCTGGCTTCCCAGAGCTTCCGAATGAGCAGAAGAGACAGACGGCGACACGGCCTGGAAACGCGGCTCCTCCTAGGTCAAGCTTCCCGGAACTTGCAGCTGTAGAGCGGGAATCGGCTCACAGTTTTCTTCCTTCTCCAGAGCAGGCCGTGTGGACAGGCGGACAGCGGGCCGCTGGGAGACGTGACTCAGGATCCGACCACAGGCCCAGTGTCTGCGCTGGGGCGGCAGGACGGCTGCCTGGACCGGGCTGGCCTCTGTGGGAGCCCAGGCCCAGGAGGGGAGAAGCGAGGAGGAGAAAGCCTTTATGAGAGCCCACGTGCACCTGCACGCGTTGCCGTGGGAGCGTCGCAGTGCGGCCAAGTACTTCAGCTGAACAACGCTCCAGGGAACCCCTGTTTCTCCCCCCACCCAGGGCAGGGTGGCCGCAGACAACCTGGAAATCCGGAAAGAAAGGCTTTGGTAGATGGATGGGCACGGAGGGCACGGAGACCAGCCGGGAGTTTCTTGAAGTCACAGAGACGTCGGGGGTGAGCGGTGTCCAGTGGCCGGTAGTGACTTCCTGCTGGGCCGCCTTGGGTGCGTTGCGTGACCCGTAAGGGGGTGCGGTTGCCGGGGAACAGCTCTGCACCTGAGTGGGCACCTCCGGTGGGACCAAAGCTGCTGGGCAGTGGGGAGATGCTGGGTCTATCAGGCGAGGCGACACCTGTTTGTTAAGCCAATATCAGCTCTTTCTTGTTCAAACGTGGCCTACTGGGGACGTTTCAACGGCACCCGGGGTCACATTCAGCTTCTGTGGGTCAGAGCCGGGCCAGGCCTGACTGTCCCCAGACACGGGTGTGGTGTGGGACAAGCCCTTGTTCCCCTCGGCGCCCGTGTCCCCTGCTGTGCAGGCAGGTGCTCTCCAGGGCCCGTGAGGGCAGTGGGCAGCGGGCAGCCTGGCGAGGACCGCTGTAGCAGGGTGGTGCGCCCCCAGGGGCGGGGAGACCCGGCTGGGGCGCCCCTGCTGCCCCCGCAGACACCCGGTGATTCTGACCCATGGAGGGGAAATCTGGGAGGGAGAAGCGATGGAGGGGGCTCCTCGGGGCAGCGAGAAGCCTGAAGGCCTGGGCGGGCACTGGCCTCGGAGGACACAAGGAGAGAAAGAAACTACAGCACCAGCCCAGGCAGCTGAGCCGTCTCAGGACACAAAGGAAACAGGGTGAGGGGCCCAGGGCGGGTGCAGCTCACGGGTGCGGCGGGGAGCTGGGAGATCGAGGCCCTCTGCTGGGGGGGGGGTGGGGGAGGGGAGCTGGAGCTGGTGGGGGGAAACGTGTGCACTCGTGCTGAAGGCGCCATGGCCTGAGGCCGTGCACGTGTCGGCCCTGGGCCATGCTATGGAAGACCTCGAAGGTCAAGGGCAAGGGCACGGCCGCCCCAGTTCCAGAGGAATGGAAACGAAAGACACAAGCAAGCGTGCTGTGCTCACTGGCTCTGCTCTTCAGGCTGGGGTTGGAAATGAGGCTGCATGGAGGCCGCACCTTGCTGAGGGCCTGGGCGCCGTGTCCAGTGGTGGCTGGTGGGGCCTGGGTGCCGTGTCCAGTGGTGGCTGGTGGGGCCTGGGCGCCGTGTCCAGTGGTGGCTGGTGGGGCCTGGACGCCGTGTCCAGTGGTGGCTGGTGGGGCCTGGGTGCCGTGTCCAGTGGTGGCTGGTGGGGCCTGGGCGCCGTGTCCAGTGGTGGCCAGCAGTTCCAGGGCACTGTGTCCAGTGGTGGCTGGTGGGGCCTGGGCGCCGTGTCCAGTGGTGGCTGGTGGGGCCTGGGCGCCGTGTCCAGTGGTGGCCAGCAGTTCCAGGGCACTGTGTCCAGTGGTGGCTGGTGGGGCCTGGGCGCCGTGTCCAGTGGTGGCTGGTGGGGCCTGGGCGCCGTGTCCAGTGGTGGCCAGCAGTTCCAGGGCACTGTGTCCAGTGGTGGCTGGTGGGGCCTGGGCGCCATGTCCAGTGGTGGTGGTGGGGGCCTGGGTGCTGTATCCAGTGGGGGCAGGCCTGGGTGCTGTGTCTAGCGGTGGCCAGTGGTTCCAGGGCGCTATGTCCAGTGGGGGGGAGCCTAGATGCCATGTCCAGTGGTAGGGGGGGCCTGGGAGCTGTGTCCAGCAGTGGCCAGTAGTTCCAGGGCACCATGTCCAATGGTGGCAGGCGGGCTGGGCGCTGTGTCCAGTGGTGGCGGGGGGCCTGGGCATCATGTCCAGCAGTAGCCAGTGGTTCCAGGGCGCCATGTCCAGTGGTGGCCAGCAGTTCCAGGGCACTGTGTCCAGTGGTGGCTGGTGGGGCCTGGGCGCCGTGTCCAGTGGTGGCTGGTGGGGCCTGGGCGCCGTGTCCAGTGGTGGCGGGGGGGCCTGGGTGCTGTGTCCAGCGGTGGCCAGTGGTTCCAGGGTGCTATGTCCAGTGGGGGAGAGCCTAGATGCCATGTCCAGTGGTGGGGGGGGCCTGGGGGCTGTGTCCAGCAGTGGCCAGTAGTTCCAGGGCACCATGTCCAATGGTGGCAGGCGGGCTGGGCGCTGTGTCCAGTGGTGGCGGGGGGCCTGGGCATCATGTCCAGCAGTAGCCAGTGGTTCCAGGGCGCCATGTCCAGTGGTGGCCAGCAGTTCCAGGGCACTGTGTCCAGTGGTGGCTGGTGGGGCCTGGGCGCCGTGTCCAGTGGTGGCTGGTGGGGCCTGGGCGCCGTGTCCAGTGGTGGCGGGGGGGCCTGGGTGCTGTGTCCAGCGGTGGCCAGTGGTTCCAGGGTGCTATGTCCAGTGGGGGAGAGCCTAGATGCCATGTCCAGTGGTAGGGGGGGGGCCTGGGGGCTGTGTCCAGCAGTGGCCAGTAGTTCCAGGGCACCATGTCCAATGGTGGCAGGCGGGCTGGGCGCTGTGTCCAGTGGTGGCGGGGGGCCTGGGCATCATGTCCAGCAGTAGCCAGTGGTTCCAGGGCGCCATGTCCAGTGGTGGCCAGCAGTTCCAGGGCACTGTGTCCAGTGGTGGCTGGTGGGGCCTGGGCGCCGTGTCCAGTGGTGGCTGGTGGGGCCTGGGCGCCGTGTCCAGTGGTGGCGGGGGGGCCTGGGTGCTGTGTCCAGCGGTGGCCAGTGGTTCCAGGGTGCTATGTCCAGTGGGGGAGAGCCTAGATGCCATGTCCAGTGGTAGGGGGGGGGCCTGGGGGCTGTGTCCAGCAGTGGCCAGTAGTTCCAGGGCACCATGTCCAATGGTGGCAGGCGGGCTGGGCGCTGTGTCCAGTGGTAGCCAGCAGTTCCAGGGTGCCATGTCCAGTGGTGGCCAGCAGTTCCAGGGCACTGTGTCCAGTGGTGGCTGGTGGGGCCTGGGCGCCGTGTCCAGTGGTGAGGGGGGGCCTGGGCAGGGACACGAGAGTCCCCAGCCCTTCGGCTTCCCGCTCCTCACAATCTAAGCCCGGTCTTTCTCCTGTCGCCCGGAACCGGGGACAGTCCCTGTGCCTTCTGCTGGCCGCCAGCCTGGGACTCAGACAAGCAAGCCTTTGGCGTTTGTGGGCCAGACGAGGGAGGCGTCGTCTGGTTCCTCTGCTCTCTCCTGCCCCCTTTCATGGGAGTCTGACCTGAGGCTTTTCCTGTCACTCCAGGTTGGATTTCAGGCCGGGGACGGCTCTGGTCTGTTTTGGGTCACCCTGAAACAGGAGAGCACTTGGAGCCTGGCGTGTCAGCCAAGGCTGCTCCAGGTCCAGCCCCGGCCTCGCGTGCCCGAGTGGAAAAGTCCAGCCTTGAGAGCGCCCGCTGTGGGCGCCACCCTTGGCTTATCCGGGGATCACAGTTGATCTTGCAAACCCTGCCGGTTCTCTGGGAGGTCACTTCTGTCCTGTGGGGGGCAGTGCTCTGGCTGGAGGCTGCAAACACAGAAAGTAACAGCGGCACCAGGTTCCTGATGGGCTACGACCCGTGAGGAAGCCCCGGGGCGGCGTGGGGAGGGCGTGGGCAGCGGGAGCCCAGGGCCTGGGACGCCCAGGCACAGGCTTGTCCCCAGCCCCAAGCCGGACTATCTGGATGCTCACACTGGACACTTCTGACCTGGACCCTGAACTGTGGCACAGACGCCTTTGTCCTGACTTCTAGCTCGTTCCCGCGCCAGCGGTCACCCCAGGCTCCTGTTGCAGGTAGCCGCGGCCAGGGATGGCCGTTCACTGTGGCGTCCTCAGTTGCAGGCTTTGTATGAGGGTGCTTCAAAAAGCTTGTGGGGCCGGCGCTGCGGCTCAATAGGCTAATCCTCCGCCTGCAGCGCTGGCACCCCGGGTTCTAGTCCCGGTCGGGGCACTGGATTCTGTCCCGGTTGCCCCTCTTCCAGTCCAGCTCTCTGCTGTGGCCCGGGAGTGCAGTGGAAGATGGCCTAAGTCCTTGGGCCCTGCACCCTCATGGGAGACCAGGAGGAAGCACCTGGCTCCTGGCTTCGGATCAGTGCGGTGCGCCGGCCGCAGCAGCCATTGGGGGGTGAACCAATGGCAAAGGAAGACCTTTCTCTCTGTCTCTCTGCCTGTCCAAAAAAAAAAAAAAGCTTGTGGAACAAAAATGGAATTAAAAGATAAGCTTATTATTTTAATTTCTAAAGATTTCTTTGACAATAGAGGGAGAGACAGAGAGAGAAAGATCTTCCACTCCCCGGTTCACTCCCCAAATAACCACAGAGGCTGGGCTGCACCGAGGCTGAGGCCAGTTCAGGAGCCAGGAACTGAACTGGGGGCCACCTTTTCATTAGGGCAAACGTCAATCATAATCATTTTATTTTTCACTTATTAAAAAAAATTATTAGGAGGCAGGGAGAGAGACACAGAGCCCTCCCGTCTCCTGGTTCGCGCCCTAACTGCCTGCAACAGCTGGGACTGAAGCCCGGAGCCAGGAACTCCTCCTGGGTCTCCCACACGGGACAGGCACCCACATGCTTGAGCCCTCGCGTGGCTGCTCCCAGACTTAGTAGGGAGCTAGAACCGGGCACAGAGCTGGGATCGAGCCCAGGCACTCGAGGGCAGGATGTGGCGTCCCCAGCAGCGTCGTAACTGCCACGTGACGCCCGCCCCTGGGTAACCGCTTTAGAGGGGCGTCCACAGTCACAGCCCCGCACAGCCCCGCCTCTGTCCGTTTCCCATCACCCCAGCGTCAGCCCCGAATGTTAACTCTGGGTGCGTTTCTTTTTGTTTCCTGCTTTAATGTAGCTACTATTGTATTCCAAGACTGCTCGGTCATTTTGTGCCTTAGCTTTGTACTTGATTCCAACATTGTGGTATAATTGACATTCGAGGGAACTTCAGGAACTCCATGGAATTCGGAGATGTGTTGACTTTGGTGCGCACATTTTTCTGCGATCTTTCTGTGACACACAATTTCCGTGAACTTTTTGAAGAACCTCGCGTGCGTGGGTTGCAGCCGGCTTCCCTCAGTTCCCAGAGCCCAGAGCCCTGGAGTCTCAGTTGCTCCATAAATCATCAGAAGCCACCAGTGACGTGAGGCAGGCGTGGAAGGCTGGGTGAGGCCACTGAAAACGTGGGCAAGATTTGGAAAACAAACAAGTTTTTTTAAAAGATTTATTTATTTATTTGAAAGCAGAATTACAGAGAGGCAGAGAGAGAGAGAGAGAGAGAGAGAGAGAGAGAGAGAAGTCTTCTATCCACTGGTTCACTCCCCAGTTGGCCACAATGGCCGGAGCTGTGCTGATCCGAAGCCAGGAGCCAGGAGCTTCCTCCAGGTCTCCCACGCAGGTGCAGGGGCCCAAGCACTTGGGCCATCTTCTACTGCTTTCCCAGGCCATAGCAGAGAGCTGGATTGGAAGTGGAGCAGCCAGGACTTGAACCGGCGCCCATATGGGATGCTGGCACTGCAGGCAGCGGCTTTGCCCTCTACACCACAGAGCTGGCCCCAAGAGCCACTTCTAGCGGGTGCGTCTGTCTTTTGATTCGGTCAGAGCCTGGGCAGTGGCCTTGGGATCCCTGGAGCCCCTTCCCTCTATGAGGGGGTCAGAGTCACCTTGTCTCTCCTCAGGGTCCAGAAATTGCTTAAAGAATCCCTGCCAATTGAGCTCACGTTCCCCATCCACCGGGCACACACTGACCCACGTCCTTCTCCTGTGGTTTTAGTAAAAGCTCTTTCCTGCGCATTAAAAATGCAAAATATCTACCAAGGGCAAGTTCCAGAAAGGCCCCCCCAGGAGCAGGGCTGGTTTCTGGAGGTTTTCCTGTGACAGCTGCCGGGGGGGGGGGGGGGGGGGGGCATGAATATGTAAATCCGCTTGGCTGGGAAGGTCGGCGTTGGGTCACACATGAGCTCTTTCCTCCCCACAATCTCTGTAGCTGCCTAGACAATGGAAAAATTAGCACGGCGGAACAGAATGGTTAAAAACCCATGGAACCAAGTCCTCTGCAAAAATATTCGCATTCCACGGTGAGAGAAGTGAGATCCAGGGATGCCCGTGGAGAACCGGCCTGGGACAGTCAGAGGCGCTCCCGGAGCAGCTTCCGGGTGCGGACAGCGTTTTAGTGCCTTGGAAAGGTACCGTGACTGTTCTTCTGGGACCTTGTTCCCTGGCTCACAAGACCCCCGAGACACGCCCCCTAGCGCTGCCGTCCCAATCAATGTCTTCTGAGAAAATGGGTCCTTCAGCGTCCTGGTTCAGAAAAAATCTTTTCCAAATTTCTGTTTTAACTCTTAACAGCCTTCACTGGTTTTCCATTGCTTTGGGAATCAAAACCCCAGAATTAAAAAAAAAAAAAATTATTGGCCGGCGCCATCCTCCGCCTTGCAGCGCCGGCACACCGGGTTCTAGTCCCGGTCGGGGCACCGATCCTGTCCCGGCTGCCCCTCTTCCAGGCCAGCTCTCTGCTGTGGCCAGGGAGTGCAGTGGAGGATGGCCCAAGACCCTGGGCCCTGCACCCCATGGGGACCAGGAGAAGCACCTGGCTCCTGGCTTCGGATCAGTGAGATGCGCCGGCCGCAGCGGCCATTGGAGGGTGAACCAACGGCAAAAAGGAAGACCTTTCTCTCTGTCTCTCTCTCACTGTCCACTCTGCCTGTCAAAAATAAAAAAAATAAAATAAAATAAAAATAAAAATTAAAAAAAAATTATTTATTTTATTTGAAGGGCAGGGAGACAGAGGTCTTCCATCTTCTGGTTCATCCCCCAAATGCCTGCCACAGTCAGAGGTTGGCCAGGCCTAATCCAGGAGTCAGGAATCCACCCAGGTCTCCACACGGCGGCTAGGGCCCCCCTGGGCGTGACCCCAGTCTGGTTTCTTCCTGGTTCCCCTTGGCCCTCGCCCCTCTGTGCGAGCCCGACTGTATAATGTGTTCGCTGTATTCTTCAGAGATCAGCGTCCCCACCCTGTTTATTGTTTTAAATCAAGCTTCAGCCGCTCACGGCCTGTGCACTTTTTCTGCGCTGCCTGTGGCTGCTGTCTCGCCACAGCGGGCAGAGTCGATGTGCGGCTCGGGGAGGCTCTCTGCGGCCCTTTGCAGGAGAGCCTGCTGACCTCGGCGCCAGAGCCTGGTCCCGGCTTGCCCGGCATCAGCTCCTCCTCCCTGAAGCGAAACACCTGCGGCGGTCGCCTTCCTTCGGCCCAGGATCCCAGAGATTCCCAGCGGGTCGGGCTGACTCCCCCGGCCGGCAGAGCCCCAGGGTGTGCTGAGCTGTTGTCAGATAAACAGAAAGATGGGTGGAAAAAAAGAATGAGCGAAAGAAAGGGCGAGGAAGGGGGCAGGACCCGCGGTCGGCGTGCGCAGCTTTCGGATGCGCTGTCTGGACCAGCGTTCTGACTTCCTTCTGAGCTGACCCAAACCGTCCTCAGGACGGGCCGAGGCCAGAACAGGGATTAAGCACAGCAGATGGGCCCTGCCCTGGACACTGGACAACCACTGCCGTCCTGGGTGGGTTTATTCTCCAGAACTAACCTGCCCACCAGAGAGTTTTTGTGGGAAGTCCTCCCACCATGTCCTTCTTCTGTCTGGGACGGTAGAAAATGATTCAAAACGGCCGCGTGCGTGCCATCCGTCCCCCTTCCGGGGAGACCAGGGCCACCTCTGCAGAGCCACAACCCACTCGGGCCAACAGAACCTGGTTAACACCGTGCAGTAGCTTTAGATCCACAAATTCTTCTACCCTCCCACTGTTGAGAGCTGGGTCTTTGTCCTCGTCCCCAAACCTGGGTGGTGGTGACTCCACGTGACTGCAAAAGCCCTGAAGCATCCGCTTGTGCTTGGAGCCCTGCACTGCCACGTAGGAAAGTGGACTATCCCAAGCCTGCCACGTGTGGCGATGGCCACATGTGACCCAGGATAACCCACCTGGGACCAGCCTTCCAACCATCCCCTCAGATGCCAGGCAGACAAATGGACCCATCCTGGGGTTCCCAGGCCAGCTTGTTTGTTGGCAGAGTACCACGGAGCCATCTCTGTGGATACCACGTGGAGCAGAAGAGCCACCCAGCCAAGCCCTGAACTCCTGACGCCCGGGACTGTGGAATACGAGGACACAGTGAGATGGCGCTGACTTCCAGGCTGCAGGTTCTGCACTTGCTTGCCGTGTAGCAACGGCTCACAGCGGCCACGCTGTGGCTGGGGTGGTCGCAGGGAGGTAGCCTGCCAAGAGCAGCAATACACTGGGAGCTACTGAAGTGTCCTCTTCGCAGTTCGGCCACTTTTCACGTGTACCTCATTTTGTCACAACTTTAACCAACGTGGCAAGGGGCGCAAGGTGCAGAAACTCCAGCTGGTGGAGAGATGTTGACTGTTTGGAGGGCAGAGGGGTTGAGTCTTCCTCCATAGCCCTCCGCCTCTCTCGTCCTCTCTCTCCCTCCCTCTCCCTCTCCCTTCCCCCCTCCAGGCGGGGGGGCCCGTGGCCTTCCACGATTTCAGTAGAACCCTGAGAACATTGGACAGGCAGTCTGACGTGGAAGGGACTATGCCCCTGGCAGGGGGCTGCCGGGCGTCCCTGGGTGGACGAAGGTGAGCTTGACCAAGACCAAGACACTGCCCGAGGGTCAGGTCCGACGTCTTCTCCAGAAAGCAGCCCTGGTTAGAGTGTGGGCTCCACCCACACTGTCCCCGGCCCGCAGAGACCCTCTTCCCGTGTTATATTCGTACGTAATAAGGGAACGACTGGATTCCAGATTGTCAGGCGGGAAATGAGGCTTCTATCCGGGGATGACCTCAGGTTCCTGGGACGGCAGATGGCACTGTCCGATGTGACGGCCAGGGCGGGCCAGGCTGAAGCCGGGAGTCAGGAACCGGGTCCAGGTCTTCCACATGGCTGGCAGGAACCCGTCCACTTGAACCATCAGTACAGCTTCCCATCTGAGGGGATGGTTAGAAGGCTGGTCCCAGGTGGCTTATCCTGGGTCACAGGAAGCTGCACCCAGGTACCCCGATGTGGACCACAGACGTCCTAACCACCAGGCTGGCCATCTGCCCCTTAGGAGTAATTGTTTTTAAAGATTTATTTTATTTCTTTGAAAGGCAGAGTTAGAGAGAGAGGGAGAGAGAGAAAGAGGTCTTCCATTCACTGGCTCACTCCCCAAATGGCTGCAATGCCAGGGCTGGGCGGACCCCAGAAGCCAGGAGCTTCCCCCCGGGTCTTCCACATGGGTATACTTGGGCCACCTTCCACTGCTCTCCCAGGTGCATTAGCAGGGAGCTGAATTGGAAGTGGAGCAGCTGGGACTCGACCCAGCACCCACATGGGATGCCAGCGTCACAGGGGACAGCTTTACCTGCTACACCACAGTGCCAGCCCCACGAATAACAGCTTCACTCAGGCGATATTGCTTTGTTAATTTTCTTGACAAACCGGTTTATGAGTGGCAGAAACCCCCAGTGGAATAATCCCTGCAGAATCTGTCGTCTTGTTTGCTGGACATGGCGGGCTTTGGGCGCCGTTGGATACGGGGGGTGGGGTGGGGAGGGGGCCCTACAGAGTCATCAGGGTGTTTCGGGCCCTCTCTTTGTCTAATTCTCTGCCCCATCTTCTCCATGTGGAGTCTGCCTGGGGCTTTTCCATGCGCACCCTGAGGATCACGGGATGGGGGCATCGCCTGCAGCGATGTGACGAGAAGAGCCAGCCGTGCTGTCTGTAGTCCCTGCTCCACGGGGGCTCCCAGAGTCCCCTGCCCATCCCTGACCCGTCCAGCGGCCCTGGCTCCCTGCAGCCAGGATTCAGACCTGCGTCCCCAGGGGGATTGGGACAGAACCCAGCAAACCCCGTGGTGATGCAGGAGGGCTGACCAGGCTTCCAAGTCCTCCTGACCCCGGGGCCACCCCGGGTGCTGATCAGCACCCTGGTGTCGGGGTTCATGGTGTACCCCGGGTCTCCACGTCCTTTGAAACTCACAGACACTTTTTATGGCCAGGACAGGTTGGAGGGCAAAAGCACTGCTTGTTTAATTAGATCCGGGACTGAGCGCCCGCCCTAAGGCCTTGTTGTACCGCACAGCACGGGCGTCCACGGGTGTCCATGCAGGGCGCGAGGCTGAAGAGGACCCGGCTTTCGTGTGAATCAAAATGATGCACAATTCCTTAGCAATCCCAGCAGAAAAAAAAAAAAAAAACCGCACCCCTCTTAGTTCCAAATCATTACCAGTGGAATTTTAAAAATTATTCCCGCACTTAGCTGGGAGTCCCGTGGTACCTGGCGGGCTTGGCAGGGCGGCCTGTGGCGCTAATTGGAAGCAGAGGCGGCCATGCGTGGGAGGCGCTGCCTCGCTCCTGCAGTGTGGATGTTGCGTGAGCTCCACGAGGGAGGGCCTCGCACGGTGATGCGCTGGGACACCAGGCGTCCCTCGGCCCAGGTCCGTGGTCTCGGGTTAGGTGGAACCTGTGCAGGGAGCGTGCATTGGTCACTGTCTCCCGAGACTGCACACTGCAGTTCGCTTCTCAACACCAGGAGGACTCTGTCCCCTGCCCCCCGATGTGCCCGGTCCCAGGGTGACCAAGAGCGGGTCGCCGGGGTGGGGGTGGGGCAGCAGGGGAGGGGCTGCCATTGAATGGTTGGGGGTACAAAGGTCCTTCAAAAAGTTCATGGAAAAGTGGAAATGAAAGGCTCATTCTGGTGTAAAAAAAAAAGTAATGCAGGCAGCAAGAGGTCTTGAAAAAGTTCATGAAAAGCGCGTATCAGAGTTACCACTGAGAAGCGTTTGGAAGGGCTCTGTGGGCGGGGGGGGGGGGGGGCGCCGTGGTCCCTCCTGGCTTCGGGGGGGGGGCGCCGTGGTCCCTCCTGGCTCCAGGAGTGGGGGGGCACCATGGTCCCTCCTGGCTCCAGGAGTGGGGGGGGGGCACCATGGTCCCTCCTGGCTCCAGGAGTGGGGGGGGCGCCGTGGTCCCTCCTGGCTTCAGGAGTGGGGGGGGCGCCGTGGTCCCTCCTGGCTCCAGGAGTGGGGGGGGCGCCGTGGTCCCTCCTGGCTTCAGGAGTGGGGGGGGCACTGTGGTCCCTCCTGGCTTCAGGAGTGGGGGGGGCGCCGTGGTCCCTCCTGGCTCCAGGAGTGGGGGGGCGCCGTGGTCCCTCCTGGCTCCAGGAGAGGGGGGGGCACCGTGGTCCCTCCTGGCTCCAGGAGTGGGGGGGGCGCCGTGGTCCCTCCTGGCTTCAGGAGTGGGGGGGGGCGCCGTGGTCCCTCCTGGCTCCAGGAGTGGGGGGGGCACCGTGGTCCCTCCTGGCTCCAGGAGTGGGGGGGGGCACCGTGGTCCCTCCTGGCTTCAGGAGTGGGGGGGGGGGGCGCCGTGGTCCCTCCTGGCTCCAGGAGTGGGGGGGGCGCCGTGGTCCCTCCTGGCTTCAGGAGTGGGGGGGGCGCCGTGGTCCCTCCTGGCTTCAGGAGTGGGGGGGCGCCGTGGTCCCTCCTGGCTCCAGGAGTGGGGGGGCGCCGTGGTCCCTCCTGGCTCCAGGAGAGGGGGGGGCACCGTGGTCCCTCCTGGCTCCAGGAGTGCCCCCGGGCTGCCAGGGTGCTGCCCATCACGCCTTTCCCGCGGGGCCCCACCCGCACCAGGAGGCTCGGGGTTGCTACAATGGCCCCCTCGGACCTTGCCCGGCGGATGCGGGCGGTGAGTGCCAAATACCCCAGCACCCAGGCTCCCCACACGGCCTACTTCTCCTTGCCAAAGCAGCTTTGATTTTGAAATAGTTTTAGATTTGTAAAAAAAAAAAAAAATAGCTGAGAGTTTCCATGTGTCTGTCCCCCCCCCCCCCCCCCCCCCCCCGTGTTGAAATTCTGCACAAGCGAGAGCCAGGCTCCGCTAGGAAACAGCGCGGCTGTGATGCCGAGCTGGATGCAGGGCTCCTCTGGGCATCCGGGGACCCCGCGCGCTCCTGCCCCGTCCCCGGCTCCCACCCAGCTCCCCGAGCCTTTGGTGGCCGCCAGCGTTAGTGTCCTCCAGGCCGGATAATGGCGTCTCAGCCTTCAGGGCCCCTGCGGGTCGGGGACGCCGATGTGGCCACTCTCCCGGATCCACACGAGGGGCCGTGCGCCGGCTCAGCAGCTGATGTCCAAGAGCTTCCTGCGGGGATGCTGACCCCGGCCCCGCGGTTGGGGTGACCCCTGCCGTGCCCTGTGTGCACCCCTGTGTAACACTGGCTTTCCTGGGGACGAGGCAGCTCCCCCCGCCCCGTCTCTCCTCGGTCTCAGCTGCTGACTGCGGCGAGCGCTGGCCGATCGCGCGGCCACGGTGGCTGGCGTGGCGTTTGCCTGAAGGCAGTCCCTGGTGGGCTTAGTTGGGAGACATTTTTGCATCGGACCTGAGTATTTGTGGGTGTTGTGTGTATTAATCAGAGCGCTGTCCAAGGCAGTGCTGTCCGTCCAGCTGGGGTAACTCAGGTGTTGCCTTGCACGGTGGGCCCAAGGCCCCTCGTGGGGCTGAGCCCCGGGCCCAGGTGGCGCTGGCGGGGAGGAAGACCCTTATATTCTCCTCCTTCCCCCCACCGCCTCCTTTGCTCACTCCCCGGCGGCTCCTCACTTCCAAACAACATGGCTACGCTCAGTCCTGATCAGACCTGCTTCCAGGGGGGCCTTCACCAGAGACCAGGCTAGCCCAGGCACAGACCAGACTACCCCAGGTAGAGACCAGGCCACTCCAGGCAGGGACCAGGCTAGCCCAAGTAGAGGCCAGGCCACCCCAGGTAGAGACCAGGCTGGCCCAGGTAGAGACCAGGCTACCCCAGGGAGAGACCAGGCTGGCCCAGGCAGGGAAGACACCAGGTTACCCCAGGCAGAGCCCAGCTACCCGAAGCAGAGACCAGCCCACCCAGGGAGTTAGGACAGGGACCTCTTCAGTGGGGAGGGTGGTTATTTTGCTCCCACAGTGCTAAGCCCCAGGGTGAGGTAAGGGAGGCCCAGGAGCAGAAACGGAAGCTGTGAGAGGGAGGAGACTACTTACCGCGGGGCAAATAAAACCAATCTTGGCGACGGCTAACAGTGGGAGGCTCACTCGGTTCCACAAAGTTGATGCTACTGGTATGCCCATTTTACAGAGGGGGCAAATAAGAGTCTTTTAAAAAAGATTCATTTATTTTATTTGAAAGCAGAGTTGCAGAGTGAGAGAGAAAGAGAGATCCTCCATCTGCTGGTTCACTCTCCAAATGGCCACAATGGCCAAGCGTGGGCCAGGCCGAAGCCAGGAGCCAGGAGCTTCTTCCAGGTCTCCCATGTGGGTGCAGAGGGCCAAGGACTTGAACCATCTTCCACTGCTTTCCCAGGTGCATTAGCAGGGAGCTGGATCAGATGTGGAGCAGCCAGGAATCGAACTGGCGCCCATTAGGGATGCCGGTACTGCCGGCTGTGGCTTTACTGGCTGTACCACAGCGCCAGCCCCAGAAAACAAGACTCAGCTGTGCTATTCCACACGGTAAACCCCAGCTGCCGGTGACCGTGAAGTCTTCCACGGAACCAGTGAGCACGTCGGACTGCACGGATGCAGGCTTCCCGAGACTCCGGGAAGTTCCGCTGGGGAGAGAGCCCTGTCCTCACGGCGGAGACGGGATCAGGGTTCAAGTCCGCGGCCTGGAGCCTCTGTATTGTCCGGACGGCCGTGTGCGTCTCTCTACCTGGGTCTGGGAGCTCGGACACGGCGCCCACGCCGGGGGAGACCCTGTCGCCTGCCCCCGGCGCCCTCCTCCCGCCCCTGCCTAGGAGCGCAGGGCCCTGGCGCAGAGGGCACCGTGAGACCCAGCACCTCCTCTTTCCTTTCCTGTTTAAGGAAGCCTGCCTCACTCCAGGATGGTTAGAAAACAAAAACCCACCTCTTTTATTCTCTTTATTTTATTTATTCGATATGTGTACACACACATGCTTTTCTGGGTATTTATTTATTTATTTTTTTGCTCTTCTATTTATGTGTCTAATCTGTATTTAAAACAGTGGGTAGTTTGGGTTATAAAATGCACTTCAATGCATTTACCTGTGAAACGAACCTGAGACTACAGGGCCAGTGCTGGGCGGGGCAGCCCCGCCGGCTCGGCTGATCACTCACGGCCCAGCCTCTGTATCCTGGGCTCTGCCTCCTTGTGTTGGCGCCACCTCGGTCTGAAGCCAGGAGCTCCGAGGGCCTGGCACCTTGGCACATCCAGCAGGGGACAGAGGGGACTGGAAGAGGAGCAGCCGGGACTAGAACCGGCGCCTGTATGGGATGCCAGCGCCGCTAGGCGGAGGATTAGCCTGTTGAGCCACGGCGCTGGCCTGTGAGGGGTTTTCTTGGAATTGCACCAAGGCTCTGGATCATAGTGAGCGTGAACTCCGCCTCTGTGCAGGTCGAACTTTCCTCCCTCTTGCGCAGATCTACGCGAGTTCTCCAGCATGGTTCTGTCGTCGTCCTGACATAAGTCCTTTTAGTTTCCTGCCCTGACATTCTCTGTGGCCCTGACCACGGCTGCGCATTTAGCATTTTTCCTGTACCCGGCCACCCTCCGGAGCCTGCCCATCAGCTGCAGGTTTTTTTTTAAGATTTGCGTATTTACTTGAGCGGCAGAGTGACAGAGGGAGAGGTCTTCCATCCCTCTTTGTTCAGCTCCAAGAAGGGTTCTCCTGGCATTGCTTTTGAGACAGGGCGCCAGCGTTTCCCCCGATTCATTGGATTTTTACAGAACAAACCAGGCATCAGTTGCTCTGCAGGAGGTGAGGTAGCATGGAAGCAGCTTGCTCGTTGCAAAGATCTGGTGACGTGGAAATGTAGCGAACGGCTCCTCATCTCCCCCGCGTCTGTGTCACCGAGTCCCTCTGTGTCCACACAGATGGACCTGTTGCCAGGCTGCGGTTTCTATAAAATAAATGAGAGTTGTACAGGACACACAGCAGGTGCACAGCGTCACGCCGAGGTGGGCACATGTGCGGGCTCTGCGCTGGGGCCTGCCCGCGACCCTTCCTGGCCGGCTGGCTTCACGCAGCCTCGTGGCTTCGGGGTGCAGCCACGTTGGAGCAGGTGTCGGGGCACCACGCCTTGTGACAGTGGTTGTATTTCATCGTGTGGCCCACACTCGTCCGTGTTGTCAGTGGGCGGGCATTCGTGCTGCCTCTGGGCGCCTGCAGACCTTCGTGTGCGTGCGTTTGGGTGAGCAGCGTGTGGTTCTTTTTTTAATATAAAGAATTTAATTTTAATGCTTTCAAGTATCCACAATACATTTTGGTGAATGGTGTGTATTTTTTAAAAAGGATTTATTTATTTATTTGAAAGGCAGAGTCACAGAGAGAGAAGGATAGGCAGAGAGAGGTCTTCCACCCACTGGTTCACTCCCCCAAATGGCCACGATGGCCATGCTGGGCCAGGCCAAACCAGGAGCCTGAAACTCTGTCCAGGTCTCCAACGTGGGTGCAGGAGCCCAAGGACTTGGGCCATCTTCTACTGCTTTCCCAGGCCATAGCAGAGAGCTGGATTGGAAGTGGGGCAGCCGGGAATTGAACTGGCATCCATATGGGATCTCAGAGTCGCAGGTGGCAACATAACCCACTGTGCCACAACGCTGGCCCCTAGCATGGTTCTTGAGACCATGGGGGCCAAGAGGACCCCCAAGGAGAGGTCCCTGTGCTCCATTCCTGCCCGGGTCTTCACACTCTGTGCCACTTCCCTGCAGAGCTATGCCCTCAATGATGGTGGTGATGATGGTGATGGTGATGGTGATGGTGGTGGTGGTGATGGTGGTGGTGGTGGTGGTGGTGATGGTGGTGATGATGGTGATGGTGGTGATGGTGATGGTGGTGGTGATGGTGGTGGTGATGGGGATGGTGATGATGGTGATGGTGGTGGTGGTAATGGTGATGGTGATGGTGGTGGTGGTGGTGATGGTGATGGTGGTGGTGGTGGTGATGGTGGTGATGGTGGTGGTGGTAATGGTGATGGTGATGGTGGTGGTGGTGGTGATAGTGATGGTGGTGGTGGTGGTGGTGATGATGATGTTAGCAGCACTGTCACCCAGCCTCTCCTGGGATTGTGCTCCCTGTCACCTCCTTCCTGCACGGCTGGAAGTCAAGTGCCCAGCTGCTGTCACACTGGCTCTGCCACCGGCTGGCTGCTGACGGGCACTGCCAATCACGGCCCCACAGGGTGAGAAACAGGAGCCCCAGGAGCACGCCCGCCCATGCACGGTGGCCGCCCTGCCTGTGGGCTAGCAAGTGCAGGCTTGGTGCTGGATCTGCGCTCGCACCTGAGGCTGGCGTGGGACTCTGCCGAGGGGGCTTGTGGCCTGTGTCACGGGCTGACCAGGGTGGTCCCGGTCGCATGTGCAGTGTCCTGTGAGCCTCTCTGTGTCTCGTGTTTAAGGGTCCTTGGGGCAGTGTTCGCACATCATTGCATGGGAAGCTAATGAAAGCACCGCCGTGAGGGCTCCCGCGTGCCTCCACCTCTCTCTCCCTCTCCACCTCTCTCTCTCCCTCCCTCTCTCTCTCAGTCACTTCTGCACGAGCTGAACTTTGTGTGACCCCTCACTGTTATAGGCAACACCGATCTTCCTTCCGAACACAGGCTGAGCTCAGAATCCTTTGCATAAGCCCGGGGGCCTGCCGGGGAGGCCGCGCCCACTTTTGTTTCCAGCTCCACTTTGCTGGCGCTGGGTGAGGCGTGGCCTGGCGAGGCATCGCTTTGTTTGTCAAGGCCAAAGACCAAAGAAATCGGAAAAAGACGAGGTTCAGGTTTCAGTTTAGAGCAAGTGGTTTCGGGGCCTGTGAAGAACCTGGCGGTGAGCTTGCAGTGTAAGGTGAGGGTTGGGGTGGGGGGATAGGAACAAGTCGCTAGGAAGGGTGTCTGCCCTCTGCCATGTTTGTTTGCTCCACCCCGCCAGACATAGCCAGATTCTGATTGGTTGAAGCAAACAGGTGGCCCCTCCCCTTTGGGTGTTTTTTGGCTTTGGCAGGCTCATGTGGCCCAATTCTGGCCAATGAACAGTGAGGAGAAGCCTGCTGGGGGCTTCTGGGAAAGGATTCTCAGCCCCCAGAAAGAGGCACGAGGAAGACAGGGCTCCCTTTTCACCTCTGGATGCTGGGTGTACCTGGAGCCGTGGCAGCCACCTCAACACCCCGAGGAGAGAGAGACGGCAGTGAAGACAGACGGGACCAGGGTGGCGGGTGTCGCCCCCGAGCTGCAGCATCAGCCGAGCTCTGAAGGCGTTGGGAGACGGCGGAGGGCCCCCCGCGGAAGCTGTGTTTTCCGTCATGGGCCACCAGGTGCGTTCCAGCTGACACATGGCTGGGCGTGCCGAGGGTACACCGGCTGGTAAGTCCAGGCAGAACCCGCTGCTTCCTAACCCATGGCCTGGGCCCCACTGCGAGCTGCCCCTGCCTTCCTCGGCGTGGCGGGGACGGCGCGTGCCTCGGTAGCCGAGCCCCGGCTGCTCCACTTCCACTGCAGCTCCCTGCTGGTGCGTCTGGGCAAGCAGCAGAGGACAGCCCGGGTGCTTGGGCCCCTGCGCCGCCTGGGAGACCTGGAGGACGCTCCCGGCTTTGTCCTGGCCCAGCACGGTTGTTGCGGCCATCTGGGAAGTGAACCAGCAGGTGACAGGTACCTCCGGGTCTGCCCCTGTCTCTCCCTGTGACTCTTCTAAAGCGCTGGCTGCCTCTCTTTCTGCAAGTTTTGTGCCCCGTGCCCTCCTCGCTCACGGGCCCCCGGCCACAGCTTCCTGCTCACGCCGCCTATGCGGCCATGCACCGCTCACTCTCCTGTCCAGGAGGCCCGAGTCCAGCAGTGCCTCCTGACCCACGGCGAACACGTTCTGAAACTCCGTGGGTGTCTGCCAGCCCTGGCGGCAGCCTTCTCATGGCCACGTCCCCTGGCTGCAGCTTTATCAGCACAGCGGGGACTCAGGAGTCACCACACCCAGCGGGCGTCCCCACGCAGGGCTGGTGGCCTTGCCCCTGGCCAGTGCCCCCCAGGCTGCACCAGACACAGGAACCCAGCAGCCACTGTTGGTCACCTCCACCAGCGACCCAGGAGGGGAGGACCCCATGTTCTGTTCAGGGCCGTGATTGGTGGGGAACCCCAGGGGCCGGGGTCCAGCTCTGCAGTAAGGAGCAGGTGGGTGACCCTGGCACCAGGGCAGGGTCCTTGTCTGAGTGACGTGGGGGTGGGGTGCCAGTTTGCTGGTTCACCCCCAGATGGGTGCTATGGCGGGGGCCAGGTCGAAGCCGGGAGCCTGGAACCCTGTCAGGGTGTGACACGTGCCAGTCTGCTGCCTTCCCGGGCACATCAGCAGGAAGCTGGGTGGGAAGTGGCGCCCCGGGAGCTTGAACCAGTGTTGACACAAGATGCCGGCATCGCAGGTGGCAGCTGGCCCCGCTGCACTGCAACGCTGGCCCGAGCAGGCATTCCAGCCACTGAGAGCCCAGAGGAAATCCAGACCAACGCGCAGTGCTGTCCAGCAAGGCAGAACACAGCCCGGCCTGCAATCGGAACTGAACATGGTGCTTCGGCATTGGGGTCCCGGCAGTGGGGGAGAGAGCGAGCCTCCTCCCGGGGCAAGGAAGTCACGTCCTCCACGCTCAGCTGACTGCCACCGTCCACCCGAGGTCTATGGGTGGCCTGTGGGTAGCGGCAGGCGGGGGCGGCCGTGGGCCGGGTCTTCATCTCTCCAGCGCACAAGTCCTCACCCCGTGCTGGACGCTGCCCGGGGCGTGGTGGATGGGCGGCTCGCAGGCTGGGTGGTGTGGGAGACCCACAGGTGGACAGCAACGTGAGCAGAGCCGTGGGCCCCGGCAAGGGGCTTCTGCTGCTGCTCCGGCGTGCTCTGGCATTGCCTGTGGGGAGGGAGACAGGGAGACAGGGGTGGCGCTACATCCGGGTCTTGGGAGACTTGGGAAGCGGAGCTGCAAGGGACGGAGGCCGCGCAGCCCCCAGGCTTGTCTGGAGGAAGAGGCGGGGCTGAGAGGGGCTGCGGGGGGCGGCGGGGCCCTGGAAGGGACAGATCGGGGGTCCGCACAGGCAGGACGGCGGTCACCCAGGGAGCCGGGCGTCTCGGGTCGCAGAGCGGGGCAGCCGTGGGCTCAGGCAGGCGACAGTCCGATGGATTGGAGGAGGCCCTCAGTGTCAGGGGCATCGGGGGAGGTGACCAGGAGCTCTGGGAGCTGTGAGGGTGCACCTGGAGTGCTGGGGGCGGGGCGGGGCCAGGTCACCCCTGCTGTGTAGCAAGCATGAGGTCACCGTGGCCTCTGGGCTCGGGTGGGACGACGTCCCCGCGTGGCTCTGTCCCTGGCTGCCTCTGCCGGCCCCTGCCCCTGGCCTGGGCACACCTGTCTCTCCCCTCCTGCTCCACTTCTTGTTCCCATTGCGATGTGCCGCTCTCTGGAATTTAACACCATTGATTTACTGGGTGGTGGCTTAGCTCCCTGCTCCCAGGTTCAGCGGGAGCGGGGGTGGGGGTTGTCTGGCTTCCTTCTGCCATAGATCCCAAAGCTTGCACCCGGGCAGCGCTTGGCAAGCCTGGGGTGGGTGCACGAGGGGTGGCTCCCTGGGGCCTCAGCCCAGCTGTCGGGGGCCCTGAGCAGGACTGTGGCCATCACCGACAGCCGCCGTGGCACGCCAGTCCCCTACTGTCTCATCCCCTTCCGATTTAGGACTTGCTGGGGACACTGGCGACTGCCTGGACGTCGTTTGCTGGAACCCAAGCAGCACAAGACCAGGGAGTGCCGCTCCTTGTCCGACACCGTGTCTCTAAAACGGCAGAGCCCAGCACGCGGCAGATATTTTCTGGAAGTTTCCACAGGGCGCCTTGCACTATCAGCCTGCCTCCCGATGAAAGCGGGCGCTGTGGTCTCAGCCACACCTCATAAAGGAGCTGTGTGCGCAGCCCTCCGTCAATATTTGCTGAATCCCTGGCATTTCCCGTCGCCTGCCTCCAGATAGGGCTCTGGCTGGGAGGCTCCCAAATCCTCCGCCCCGCGCCGCCCGCCCACGATCAAAGGGGCTGGGCGCCCGGGCCCCTCCCGCGCTGCCGCCTGCATGGCTGCCTGCCTGCATCGGGCCCACAGTGGGGCCTTGTTCCCCGCAGCCTCCACATGAACCCGGCCAGCAGCTACAGCCTCCCTGGGGCCTGGCGGATGTGTGCCGTGGGGGTGCAGTGGCACAGCCACGCCCTCCACCCCGAGAGTGAGCCGTGTTCCCCCAGGCCTGCAGGCCCCGCCAGGTGCCCCGAAGTCTGCCCCATCCCCCCTTCCATTCCCGGGGGTCTCAGGGCGTCAGAGGCGCCTGGGGTCAGCAGCTCCCCCCATTCTGAGTCCTGCTCCCTGCCTGCCGCCCCCCAGGGCTCCCTCCGCCCCTCACAGAACACACCAGACTTGGCGGGAGGGCCCGGTGAGCGTGGCTTCTCTCTGCTCCGCGGTGTCTGGGCAGCAGCGGGGAAGACTGGTGAGGGCTCCGGCCAAGAGTAACAGGAGGCGCCCTTGCCCCCACGTCTGAGTCGGAGCCGCGATGGGCTGGGAGCTCGCGGGGCTGGACTTGCGCTGGGCCTGTCCCCTGGGTGTCTGCACAGCGCGGCAGCTGGTGGCTAAGGACGGCCTCCAAAAGGAGCCGTGTGCGAGCCAGCTTCGGGGGGGCTGCTGGCTCCCGGCTGGGACGCCGCCCTTCCCCACGGCCTTGCAGTGGGAGTGCTGAGTGACTCAGGCCTGGCCACCGGGAGCCAGGCGGAATTCCCGCAGCTTTCGGAAGGTGTCTTTATGGGAACAGGTCACTCTGCTCGTTGTCCCTCCTTCTTGCTGGCTGGAATAAGGGTTCCATGGCTGGAGCTTAGGCAGCCATTTGGATCTTGAGGAAGAAGCCCAGCGCAGAGTGGCAGAGCCTCGGCTGCTGGCATCCAGGGTTCCGTGCAATCCCGTATTTCCGGGCTGCGGGAGAGAAGGGAACGCTCAGCCATGGGCGCCTCGTTCCTGCACTTCTGTGCCACGATGCGATTCTGCACACCAGGGCCCATGGCTACACAAAGCCCAGGATCCACGCTCAGTGATGCCACTGCGCTGAGACCAATAGCGCCCCCTGGGTGTCCAGTGTCCGGGGAGCCCTCCCGGCAGAGTGGGGCGCCCTGGTCTCAGGCCGGAGGCGGGAGCCCAAGTCCCCTGGGGCTGTGCCCAACCTGCTTGAGTGGCAGCGTCTGCCCTGTAGATCGTGGCAAGTCCCCGGCTGTGAGATGGCCAAGAGCCAGCACGCACGCTGCCCAGCCGAGCCCCTCTCCAGGCTGGCCAGGGCAGTCCCCAGCCAGTCCAATGCACACATGTGACAATACACACACATGATGGCGCACACGTGTGATGATACACACACGGTGATGCACATGTGGGATGATACAGGTGTGTGATATGCACACATGGTGATGCATGCGATTCACATGAAATGGCACGCATGATGTGTATGGGATGGCATGCATGATGCAGTGTGTAATGTGCGTGTGGTGACATGCATGACAATGCACATGTGATGGTGCACACTGTGGTGTACACATGTGGCGACACACATGATGCACATGTGGGATGACATAGGTGTGATGATGCACACATGGTGACACACGCGATGCACATGCGATGGCACATGTGATGGCACACACGATGCACATGTTTGATGATGCAATGTGATGATACAAATGACACTACACATGTGATGACACAGAGTAATGGCATGCATGGCACACATGCATGATGGTGCACTTGGGGTGACATGTGATGGTGCACATGTGTGCTGACACACACGTGAGAACCCAGTGGGGCACACATTCTCGTCCCCAGCCAGACCTGACACGTGGGCTCAGAAATCCTCCTGCAAGAATCCCAAGACAGCCTTGCCCAGCAGCCCAGCAGCAGGCACCCATGAAAAACAGCAGAGAAAACCCATCACGGCCTCATCGTGTGCGGGTCGGGGCGACGCGCGGGGTGGCAAAGGGCGGCAGCGCAGCAGGGCGCGAACGTCCTGCTCACCCTGGTCTTTGTGGAGTCAGGCCGCCCCGGCCGTGCGGTCACGGTGACGAGAAGCCGGTCAGGGAAGACGGGAACTTCTTGTGCGAGGTCTGTGGGTGCAGAACCCCCGCGCCCAGGCAGGGAGGGTGCTGTGGCCAGGGGGCGTGGCCTCCTGCTCTGGGAGGAGTCAGGGAGGCAGACGCCCTTCCGGCCCCTGCCACCCCCCCCCCCCCCACTCACTGCCCCACTGTCCAGGCACCTCTCCCCGCAACAGCCAAAGTCACCTTGAACAGACGTCAGTCTGTCCCCGGCTGGCTCCGAGCCTGTGACAGTTCCCCGTCCCCCTTACCATCAAACCCGGAGCTTCAGCCACGGCTGGAGGCCCGGCTGGCTCTGGCACCTTCGGCTCCCTCGGGCCCCTTCTGAACTCTGACCTCCGCTGACACCGGCTGCTGGGCCTGCTCTGCCGTCAGCCCGGAGCGCCCCCTCCTGTCTCTGCTCGGGGGTCCCCGGAGCTGCCGGGCAGGATGCAGCAGCCCCAGCCTGCTCACCAGGTTCCGAGAGTGAGGCCCGGCGCTCACTGGGGAGCCTGGCCACTCCCGGGCACCCGGCCGGCCTCCATCACGTGGCTTCTCCCTGCACCTGCGCGGCCTCCCCCCACCCCCCAGGCCTGCATCCGACTCTGAGTCGCGTCTCTTCTCACGAGGACTGCGGCCACCCAGGGACCTGCTCTCAGCCTTGCCCCCTCCCGTGTCCCTTCCTCCATAGCACGCCCCGGCCCCACCCCCATCAGCCATGTCCTTCCTGCTCGAGTCACGTGTGCTCTGTGGGTCACAGGCGGAGGTTGAACACACGGCCACCCAGTCCGGGCCTTCTTCCCCTCGGCCCCCTCCCCCGCCCCCAGCCCCAGCCCTGGAAACACCCAGTGACCCCTGTAGTAGCGGGCAGGAGCTATGCTGCCATTCGCAGGAGTTCGGTCGCCCTCATGGGGGTGTGGGGCCGTCGGAGGCGGTGGCCGAGGCGTGGGGCCCCGCGTGGCCTCTGTCCCCACCACATCTCAGCAGGCTCACATCCCCGTCGCCACCCTGGAGGCGGCGTCAGGAATAACGTGGGCTTGTCTGGCCACGAGCGGCACAGATGTCGGGCAGGGAGACGGACGGCTGCTCCAGGAGACGTGTGTGTTTTCCTTTCTGACCCAGAGCTCGCTGTGAGAACTCAAAGTCGTGTTTGCTTTCCCTGGGCGATGTTTGCATTTGCAGTCCTGGGCCTCAGGGAACTGGGTCAGCTCGACACACAGCTCACACCTGCCATGAAGACTACGTTCATTCGCCTGCCCTCTCTTCTCCAACACAAAATTGTTTTTTAGAGACAGCTTACAACACGAGTGTCTTTACACAATAAAATAAAAAAGGATTCGTGCCCCAGAAATAGCAGCTCCAGGGCGACCGTGACAGTGAGCAATGTCCACCATGGAGCGTCTGATTCGGCCCCGAGCTTCCGAGTAGCCAGGCCAAAAAGGGAAACCCTGCAAGTGCCATCTCTCTCGCGACAGGTAGTGGGAAACAGCCGCCCGCAGTGCACCCTGAGCCCATGTTTAACGCAAACTTCTTACGCTGGGTTTTCATAAAGCAGTGGATTCACGTGCTACAGTGTGGACCTCCCACGACAGGCTCTTTTCTTTTTTCTTTTTCTTTTTTTTTTTTTTTTGAAGATGTATTTTTATTTATTTTAAAGACAGAGTTACATAGAGAAGTAGAGACACAGAGAGAGGGCTTCCATCCAATGGTTCACTCCCTAGGTGGCTGCAACAGCTGGAGCTGCGCCGATCTGAAGCCAGGAGCCAGGAGCTTCTTCCTGGTCTCCCACGTGGGTGCAGGGCCCACGGACTTGGTCCATCTTCTACTGCTCTCCCAGGCCATAGCAGAGAGCTGGATCGGAAGAGGAGCAGCCTGGTCTTGAACCAGCGCCTATATGGGATGCCGGCGCTTCAGGCCAGGGCCTTAACCCACTGCGCCACAGCGCTGGCCCCTCATGTCAGGCTCCTGACATCACCATGGGTAAAAGAGAATCCAGGGGTGATGGCTCCCTAAGGAGCTACCCTGGGGGCCAGCGCTGTGGTACAGCAGGTAAAGCTGCCGCCTGCAGTGCTGCCATCCCACATGGGCGCCGGTTCGAGTCCTGGCTGCTCCACTTCTGATCCAACTCTCTGCTGCGGCCTGGGGAAGCATCAGAAGATGGGGTGGGTGGCGGTGTGACCAGGGCCTGGAGGGCACAGCACCCTCTCTCCATGTGGCATCAGCCAGGGCAGCGCCGGCTCAGGTCACGTGGACAGACACTGCTGGGGAGCGGCAGAAGCCGAGAGACGAAGGCTACGGGCCTAATGCCAGCCCTGCCGTCTTCCCTGATGGCCACAGCAAGCCGCGTGGCCAGGACAGATGCTGCCCTGGGTGCTGTCCAGGCACACGGGGGACGGGGGCTGGAGCCACAGCCATGGCGTCACTGGTGCGCCCGAGCGGCCCAGCCGGCGGGAACGCTGGGGACAGGGCGCACGGCAGGCGAAGGTCCTCCTCCACATGATCAAAGACAGCATCGACCGTCGAGGACAAGGACGTCCACACGGCCGCCCGTCTCCGGCCCGGACCCCGGCGGGCGCCACCCCCAGTGGAGGGCGCGTCAGCAATGATGATCTCGGCCGAGGCAGGTTTGGGAGAGGCTGAAAGCCTGGAAGTCCGTGCCCTTCCCTCCGAACGCCTTGCGGGGCCGCCGACCCAGAGGTGGGCGCCCGTGCCGGCCGGGCCCGCACCCGCGGGGCCTGGCCCTGGCCCTTGCGGAAGCGGCGGCGGCTTCTGCTGGAAATGGGGCGCGGTCGGCACTCCGATCCGTGGGGGCCCCTCTGCTCTCCAGGGGCGGGGCTGCACATAATGAGACCTGTGTCCGCCCCGGCGCCTCCCGCCACACTGGGCCCTTGTGCCGGAGACTTGGAGCAAAACGGAGAGGCAGGGTCCCGAGGCCGGGGGCCCAGGCCAGCGCGCCCTGAAATCCTGCCTCTTGTTCAAACAGCGGGGGCTTGGGTAACATCCAAAGTCAGTTTTTCCAAGTTCTGCTTTTTTTTCCCCTCGATTTAACCCAACATGTAGCTCTGTGGCAATGGAATCTTGGTGGGGGCCTGGATGTCTGTGTGTGCGTGTGTGCTTGTGTGTGTGCACATGTGCTTGTGTGTGCATGCGTGTGCTCTGTGTGTTTGTGTGTGAATGTGTGTGTGCACGTGTGCCTGTGTGTGCACGTGTGCATATGTGCAGTGTGTGCACGTGTTTATTGTGTGTGCACACATTCAGTGTGTGTGTGTGTGTTTGCACAGGCGCCAGAGGAAACATCACAGAGGATGAGAACTGGGGCCTGGGCGCCTGTACTGAAGAATGAACTCATCTCAGTCTCTGTGGCCACTGGGAGCCAGCAGGGAGCAGCCGGGAGGATTTTCAAGTTGAAACTGTGTATTCTGTAGCAAAGGGTGGTGGCCACGTGTGCCTTCTCCCCCCATCATACGTGAAGGGTGGTGGCCACGTGTGCCTTCTCCCCCCATCATACGTGAAGGGTGGTGGCCACGTGTGCCTTCTCCCCCCATCATACGTGAAGGGTGGTGGTCACGTGTGCCTTCTCCCCCCCATCATAGGTGAAGGGTGGTGGCCACGTGTGCCTTCTCCCCCCCATCATACGTGAAGGGTGGTGGCCACGTGTGCCTTCTCCCCCCCATCATACGTTGTTCCTGTGTTGTTGCTGTGCTGAAGTCTAAACCCTGACACCTTAGCCTGTGACCCCAACTAGAAACATTTCGTGCAGATAAGGCCAGAGGGGAGAAGGGAAGCCCCCAGCCCAACATGACCAGTGTCATGGTGAAAGGGAGAAACTGGAATAGGCAACCATACACAGACGCCTAAGCACACATGTGCACATACACACAACGCACTCACACACACATGTTCACATGCGCACCAACACATGCACATATATTACACACGCACGCTCATGCACACACACATTTACATGCCCGTACATGTGCACGCACATACATGCATTTCAGTGTAAAATACAGAGAGTGCATTGGCAACATCTCTCTAGCTATAAAAAGCACAAAGCTCAATTCCGCTTCTCAGAATTTGTCCTGGGTTTGCCAGAGCAGCAGTGAGATGCATCCAGGACTTTACTGTTTCACTCTTTGTAACAAAACCTGCGAACAACCTGAATGCACATCAGATCCGGAAGCGCGCGCTCTCCCTCTCCCTCCCTCTCTCTCTCTGCCTTTCAAATAAAAAAATCTTAAAAAAAATAAAAAGCAAGACTCACGCTGGGGGGCAGGTCCCAGTGCTGTCCCAGCTCCCGCGCCTCTGCCTGGTCTGTAATTATGTAATTATTCCCTGGCTCTGGCTTCCCGCATGGCGGGATCCCTCCTCGTCCCGTCACCAGGAGTGGAACGGTGAGCCACGCTCGGCCACTCAGCGTGTTCCTAGCCCATGGCCAGGTCACCACACGGGAGTGTGACCGAAGCCAAGGGTGTGAGAGCCCTCGACGGGACTCTGGTTGGCAGTTTGGGCAAAACATGTGGACTGCTGGCCCCCGGGGGAGCGCAGGCTAAGCCGGGGGCATCTGGCCGTCCGGGAAGGACGCCAGTGTGGGGCGAAGCAGCACCCAGAGGCAGAGTAGGGTCAGCCCCGGGAGCGCGGCGGGGCCCGCAGCCGCCTGCTCGCACGGCCACCAGCTGCGTAGGCAGCAGCGACCTCTGCTTCGCTGGATTTCTGTCACTTAGGCTTGAAGGGTCCACGCCCAAGGCGTCCCCAGAGCCCAAGCGTCCACTCATCTACAGCGATGACCTGGAGGTGCGGGGGCGGGAGGGAGAGGAGACTGTTTTCGTTCATATCTGTGTTCTTTTCAAGATTTATTTTGCGTATTTGAAAGGCAAAGCTCTTGGAGGGCCAGGTTTACCCCTCACGCATTGAAGCTGCATAGAAGAATCGATTGATCGATCGATCGATGGAAACGCACTCCCTACAGAAGCTCCCGATACCCAGACCTCGACGGGACCCCTGCCCCGTCCCGGGGCCCCCCGGGAAGTAGGCTCTTAATTTTCAATTCTCTGCAATTCTCCATAAAATCTGTCGCTCACCCCACCCCGCCCCGCTCTCTGCGGGCGCCGTAACTCTCATCGCCGTGGGACAATCCTGGGACGAAACCCCTGGAAGAGCCCTTGGCAGCAACCAGAAAGCTCACACCGTGTACCTGGAGCCCCAGGGCCCCGCCCCGGATGCATTCCCTGGGGGAGCATTGCTTGGACGTCCCAGGTCGTGACCCACGGCGAGGAGCCACCGGCACCTCGTGGCATCGGCACCCACGGCTCAGGAGCGGACCTGGCTCCAGCCGTAGGAACCGTGTGACGCGCTCTGCGGCTCTTCACAGCATGCACTTCAGTGCTTGGGGGTGGTCAGGACCTTAGAGGAACAAGGGGACGGGGACAACGGCACCGATTCCCGCAGCACTGGACGCACCACCAGCTGCTAACCGGCAGGGCCTCCGTGCCGGGGACAGAACGCACACAGCAAGCACAGGAGGCCCCGTGTCGCCGGCATCAGCGTGATGGGCTTGGGAGGGCGGCACTGGGTGAAGAGCGGGTACAGGACCATACCATGGAAACGCAGCTTAAAAAGCCAGCGCGTGGAGCTGGCACGGTGGGTCGTGGGCTGAGCCTCCGCCTGTGGTGCTGGCAACCCCTGTGGACGCCGGCTCCAGTCCCAGCTGCCCCTCATCCCACCCAGCTCTCTGCTGTGGCCTGGGAGAGCAGGAGAGGATGGTCGAAGTCCTTGGGCCCCTGCACCCACATGGAAGACCCGGAAGAAGCTCCTGGCTCCTGGCTTCCAATCGGCCCAGCTCCTGCCGTTTTGGCCTTTTAGGGAGTGAGCCAGATGAAAAGCCTCCCTTCCCCCTCCGTAACTCGGCCTCTCAAATAAACAAACACGACACGTGGCATGGATGGAGATTCTCACACGGGTGTAGACGTCTTCAAAGAAACGTGTTGGGCTTGTTCACACCAAAAGCAGGGTACTGGCCACGCTGGTGGGACCCAGGCTTCCCTGTGGCCTGGGGACGTGGTCTCCCCTCCCCAGCGGAGGGTGGGGGGCTCGCCATTGCATTCCTCTCGAAATCCCTCTGATTGCATGCGGACGCTTAATTTAAAAAGAAATCCCACCGGAAGAGGACAGGACGGGAAGCTGCGCCCGCTTTGCCTTCCGGGGCTCCGCCGCCCAAGTGCCCTTTGCCTGTGGTTTCGGTCGCTCCTGCACACTCCAGCGCTGTTCACCGAGCGTCTGCACCAGCCCTTGAGACAATCTTGACTCCCCCGCCCGCCTCCCGCTGCGCGTCTCCGCCCGGCCAGTTAGGAGGGCAGTCTGGCTCCTTAGCACTGTCCTGTCCCACGGCCCCCTGTCCCTCAGCCGTCGTCCCAGCTCTCAGAAGGTTCAGGATGAATACAGACCCCAGCACAGGCGGGCCTTGCAGGGCAGTGAGGCTGTGGGTGAGTGACTGCCTGGGGAGGGACGCACGTGGCTGTGAGGGGGGTCGCTGAGAGCCAGTCCTGTCCCCTGAGCTGGGGACGCCACCCAGAGGCTTCCCTAGGACAGAAGCTGAGCCCCCGCCCCGACCCCGAGGTGCACACCCCCAGGTCGGAGCAGGCACAGGCATTGGGGGGGGGGGTAGGGTGGAGGTGGGAAGCTCTGCACCTGCCCTTCTCACCTCACCTCTGCCTGGCTTCCTGGGGGCCGGCGGCAGTGCCAGCAGGAGAGCCAATTCCCCCAAAGTCGTCAGGACAACGGCCCGTTGGGGTTCCAGGTCTGAGGGAAGAGGAGCAGTGCCCGGGCCGTGTGGAAAATCCGCACTCGCAAGCTGGTCTTCCGGTGCGAGGTCCTTAGAAGCCCTGCTTTTTTTTTTTTTTTTTTTTTTAAAGCTTTATTTATTTACTTGAAAGGGAGATAGAGAGAGAGATAGAGAGATAGAGATAGAGAGAGAGATAGAGAGAGAGAGAGAGAGAGAGAGAGAGAGAATCTTCCATCCACTGGGTCATTCCCCAAACGGCCACAACAGCCGGGACTGAGCCAGGCCAAAGCCAGGAGCCAGGAGCCAGGAGCCAGGAGCCAGCAACTCTGGGTCTCCCACGTGGTGCAGGGGCCTGAGAACTCAGGCCATTCCCTGCTGCCTCCCCAGGCCATTAGCAGGGAGCTGGATTGGAAGCGGAGCAGCCAGGACTCGAACCAGAGCCCATGTGGGATGCTGGTGTAGCTGGCAGTGGCTTAACCCAGGGCGCTGGTGCCGGGGGTCTCCACTCTTGAGGACCCCGTCCTCGCCGGCACACGAGCCGAGAAACCAGGCTCTCAGGAGCGGCACAAACTTCCCAGCAGGCCGGGACTGGCACGTGGCGGGCCCCACGGTGCTGGGGTGGACAGAATCCTCCCGGCCAGCTCTGCGGCGCGTCCAGCCTGGAGGAGCCCCCAGGGTGGCCTCAGGGTCCCCGGAGCCGTTGCTGAGGCCAGGGCGGCACTTCTCCACGTGCGTGGGAGACACAGGCTCGGCCGGGTCAATGGCCCCCACGTCCAGCCTGCCTCCAACGCTGTGGACACGGCGCCCATGTGGAGGGGCCCTGGGACGTCACATCGGGTGGCAGGCGCCTGGCATGCGAGGCCACGTACGTGTGGAAGACCCAGCACGGGAAAGCCAGAGAAACAAAATGGATGGGTGAGGGCCAACGGCGCAGGCGGAGGACGCGGCAGCACCGGCTCGCCGAGGGGCGGCCCTGCCCGGCACGGGGAGGGCGCCGAGTGCCACTGCGTTGTGCATGCGAATGCGTGGTTTTGTGTTACGTGGACTCCGCCTCCACGTTTGAGAAGAACGCTCAGACAATCAGGTGGGGACGGATCTGACCCCGGCCTTTGCTCCCACCCCCGGAGCTGGGACAAGCGGATTCTGGGGACCCTGTCGCGCACGTGGGCCCTGGGATGGATCTCCCCCTCCCTCCTTCCTCCTGCGGGGGGCCAGGGTGGAATCCAGAGCCCATGGAGGGTGAGGCCCACGGGGCAAAAAGGGGGCCCAGCTGCAGCCCAGCGTCCCTGGGGCCGGGGCTTGGACTGGGGCTCTGGGAGGGGGCCCAGCCTCCGAGCTCAGGTGGGCCCAGGGGACCCAGGTGGGAGCTGGGACCAGGCGGGGGGCACAGGCAGCTGGCCACAGTCCGGTCTCCCAGGCGGGTCTCCACAGTGAACATGCACTGTGATGCGTTGAGCCTGGCTGAGCACGGGCGGCCCGGCCCGATGGTGAGCTCGGTGACCTGGCACCTGCTCAGCCTGTCTGTCCCCCATGGGGAGGTGAAGGCACCCCCTCGCAATCCCAGTGTGGAGGTGGGAGACTTGGGGGGAGGAGCCAAACACCGCTCCGCATATAAAGCCACAGTGGGGACTACGCGCCCAACAGGGGAGCAAGCCACACAAGGAGGACGCTTGCCCGGAACCCGGGGCTGCCGCGGCCGCTCAGAGCAGGGTGAGCGTTCGCCCAGGCGCAGACGCAAACAGCAGGCGGACGGCGGGGAGGGCCGACACCCGGGACTGCATCTCAGTAACCGCAGAAGGCACAGCTGCCAATGAAAACAACGCCAGACGCTACCATTGCGAGAGCATCCGGATGGTTTAAAAATAGAAATAATGTCCTAAAAAGCCCGGCGCACCCACGCGCAGAGCTGGGAACGGGCAGCTGAGGGCGGGGAGGCGGCTGTGTCCCCGGCCTCGATGGTGACAGAGATGTGAATGCTTCCCCCCCCCCCCCCCGAAGGCTCGCGTTGGTGCCACCAAAACCACTGGGCGTCACGCGTGTCTCCAGCGGACGCAGACGCAGACAGCGGCCACCGGGGCTGAACAACGCCACCCGCCGCGGCCGGGAGAGCTGCAGCCCCGCATGATGGGTTATGAAACTCGGGGACCCGGCACAGACTATGGCACTGACTCGGTGACCCGCCCTGTGGGAGGGACATGCCTGGGGCTGGTGCTTGGGGCGGCCTTGAAGATGCTGCCTCCCTCGGCCGCTTGCATCTGGCGTGCGGTTCCCGTCGTGGCTCCACTCTGCATCCCAGCTTCCTGCTGGTGTGTACCTGGGAGGCAGCAGTGAGGGTTCCATTGCGTGGATGGAGATCCCGGCTGCTGGCTTCAGCCTGGCCCAGCCTCAGCCATTGTGGGCATTTGGGGGGGTGAACGAGTGGATGGAACAGCTCCCTCCCTCCCTCTCGGCCTCTCTCTCCATTTCAAATCAATAAAATAATCCACCAGACAGAAAGAAGGGCCGCACAGAGGGGCAGAGCTGCAGGTCCAACGGACGCAGCAGGGCGAGCCCGTGGTGCCCGGCGTGGCGGGGTCGCGGGGTTCTTGGGAGGCTGGGGAGGTTGGGGGAAAGCCGCCAGGCGTCGCCGCGTGCTCCCTGCACTCCCAGCACCAGGAGCGCAGCCTGGGCGCTGTCTCCCGCCCCCACCCCCGGCTCGGGCCGAGTGCGTGGCTCTCACCATGAGCTTCCTGTGTCCCAAGTCTTCAGCAGAAACCCTCCCAGGCACTGGGGGTGCAGAGCAGAACCCCCGGGGGCAGCGCCGGCCCCGCACTCGCCCGCGTGCTCAGTGGTGCCCTGGGGACTGGGAATGCTCAGGGGACAGGATTGAGCCGCAGCAGTGGCCTCCTGTCCCGGAGCCAAGGTGGAAATGACTGACGTGGCCCCTGGGGCAGGAACGGGTAAGCGAGGTGCCCGCTCCCTCCCGTGGGCCCTGGCTCAGCCCCAGGCAGAGCCACCAGGCCAGACGTGGGACACACGGTGCACGGCTGGACATAGGAGAGGCACCAGACAGGGAAACCCTGGGGGACAGAGGTAACGGAGGCCCCCGGGCGGGGCGGAGGGGAGCAGGCGTTACTGCCCAGTGGGCACAGAGCTCCTGTTTGAGGTGATGAGTGCTGATGGCTGCAAAACGCGGTGGGTGCTGCCCATGCTGCGTCACCGCGGCCACGGAGCGACATCGTATGCTGTGTGTATTTGCTACATGTTTGTTCTAAATGGAGTGGAAGAAGGAAGGTGGCCTTTTTTTTTTTTTGAAAATTTTATTTATTTATTTATTTGAGAGGTAGAGTTACAGACAGTGAGAGGCAGAGACAGAGAGAGAGGTCTTCCGTCCACTGGTTCACTTCCCAGTTGGCTGCAACAGCTGGAGCTGTGCCGATCCGAAGCCAGGAGCCAGGAGCCTCTTCCAGGTCTCCTACACAGGTGCAGGGGCCCAAGGACTTGGGCCATCTTCCACTGCTTTCCCATGCCACAGCAGAGAGCTGGATTGGAAGAGAAGCAGCAGAGACTAGAACCGGCGCCCATATGGGATGCCGGCACCGCGGGCAGAGGATTAACCTACTGGGCCACAGGGCCAGCCCCGGAAGGTGGCCTTCTACCCACGCGGCACAAGGAGGCTCCACTCTAGGGCCAGGACTGGGACTGCATCCAGGTCATGAGCCTGCTGGGGTCCAATGAGCCGATCTCAGCTTTTTGGTGGAATTTGGTGACACTGGTCCTCCATGGGGACCTCTGGCTTCAGACTCCAGGGCCACCTGCCTGGCTTGAAGCACACCATGGCCTCCTGTCTGTGTGGATTCACGCCATGGCTGCCCATCCACATGTATGGACACTGAGGCTACCTGTCCGCACAGACACACAGTGAGGACGCTCATCTGCATGGACAGAGAGGCCACCTGTCCACAGCCACCTGTCCACATGGACGCACACCATGGCCGCCTGTTCACAGAGATGCACACCATGGCTCCCGTCCATGTGCATGGACACTGAGGCTACCTGTCCACACAGACACACAGCGAGGCCGCCCATCTGTATGGATGCATAGCGAGGCCACCCGTCACATGGATGCACACCATGGCCACCCATCCACATGGATGCACACCACGGCTGCCCATCACGTGGATGCACACCACGGCTGCCCATCACGTGGATGCACACCACGGCCGCCCATCACGTGGATGCACACCATGGCCACCTATCCACATGGATGCACACCACAGCCACCTGTCACGTGGACGGCCATTTATCGGGAGGGCCCCCGACGCATTGTTTCCCTGAGGCTGCTGTAGCCAGTCCTGCCCATCGGGTTCTTACAGCAACAGCAGCTTCTGCCCCACGGCCCTGGATGCTGGTGCGGGCAGCTCCGAGCCGATGCGCCCCCAGTTCTTGGTAGCCCTCTCTCCTCGTCACCCCTACTTCCCAAGCAGAAGTCACAGGCTTGTGGTCCACCCTCACGGCCACATCTTGTCCATACTTGCACAGCCCTGGACAGGTGAGGCGGGGGCGCAGGCACAGGTTGGAGATGTGGCTGTGTCTCTGGGGGTCAGGGGCCAGCCCGTGAGGGGAGGGCGTGGCTCCTGCTCGGCTTACACGGGGCTGTCCCTCCACATCCCTCGTCCTTAGCGGCAAACGCCGGCGTTCGCTGGCTGCTGCCCCTGGATCCGCCAGGAGCTGAGCCGGCCCAGGCGTTTCCCTCCCCGTCTCTGACCCCCTCCACTTCCCCATCCCCCCAGGAGGGGCCCACACTGGCCACACGGGCTCCTCAGCCCTGGGCGAAGCCGTGGGGACTGCCCGTGGCGGGCCCAGATCTTGCCTCCGAGGCCTTGCCTGCTCCCTCCACTGTCTACCACGTGGACGTGGTCCTTCCAGAACCTTCTTTCTCTTGGCTTTTGTGGCTCGTGTCCCCCTCCTCTGCCTTCTCCACTTGCTCTCCTCGCAATTTCCGCCGTTTCCAGGGCTGGCCACACCACGGGAGTCCGGATGGAAAGGTCACAAAGGTGAAGCCCTTCCTCCTAGAAACTTCCTTCCCCCTCCCAGCAGCCCCTGGTCAAACCAGGCAGAGGCTCCCACGTGTGACTGAGCACCCAGATCCTGCAGTGATGCCATGGGCCAGGCGGGCCTGGGAACCTGCATTTGAGACTTCGGTGGGGGGCGGGCGGGTGCTGATGCCGCTGCTCGTGGAAGCAGTCTTGAGAAGCGTGGCCCAGAGCCAGTCCCCTTGGTCCTCCACGTCCGTGACACCAAGCTTGGCCCCATTGAGTATCACTGCTGTCCCGGCCGCCCCCAGGCCCCAGGCTCATCCCTGGAGGTGCTAACTTTGCCGGCCTTGCCGGGGGAGGGCCTGGGCTTACCTGCACTTGGGCAACTCTGGGTGTCAGGCAAGTCGGGACACGGCCCAGTGAGGTCACCAGGTGCCGTGTGGGCCCTTCCTCCTCCTGGAAGGCTTCCAGTCCTTAAGCTTGGGGCTTCCGCAGCTTCACTCCTCTGCCCGTGCTCGCCCTGCATTCGCCCGGTTCCAGGCCGCAAAGCTCCCTCCCCTCGGTCCATGCCAGCACCTGCCACCTGCTTCCTCCCCCAGCCCGCTCTCCCACGTTGGTTCAGGCCTGGCTATGGCGAGGACCGGCGCCCCCGCCTCCGTCCTAACAGATTCTCCCCTGTCTCAGGGGTCAGCCACTTCCCCTACCAGAATCCAGGGTGCAGCTGAGCGGGCCCACCCCCACCCCACCCAAGTCCCAGAGCTTTCTGGAACTTTCTGAAGGACGAGGATGGACAGGGTGGCCCTCTGCTGCAGAGCCCTCTCACCCTCTGAAGTTCCCACTCCCACAATGGCCACAGGTACAGGGCGGCCCTGGGTGTGTGCGTGTGGTGCGCCGTGCGTGCCGTGCCCTGGGGGAAGAACAGGGCAGGGCGTCACTGGCGATCCGGCTGCTATTCTTTCCGGCAAAGGCCAGTGTTCTGGTGGCCTCGGGGCTGCCCGGGGTGCAGGGCGCCCTGACTCCAAGCCTTACTGTGTCCACCCTGCCCCACAGGCCCGCCAGAGACACAGGTGAGCAGGGGCCGGGGCCAGCGTGCGGCACAGCAGTTATGACGTCCGCTGGACACTTACATCCCATATCTGAGCGCCCGGGTTCGAGTCCCAGCTCTGCTCTTGATTCTAGATTCCTGCTAATGCACGCTGGGTGGCAGCAGCGATGGCTCAGCACTTGGGTCCCTGTCACCCACATGGGAGACCCGGATGGACTTCCCGGCTCCTGGTTCTGACCTGGCCCAGCCCTGGCTGTTGAGGGCCTTTGGGAAGTGAACCAGCATTGGATGATCTCTGTCTCTCTCTATCTCTCTGCCTTTCAAATGAGATGAAAAGGGGTCAGCGCTGTGGCGTAGCTGGTAAGGCCACCTCTGCAATGTTGGCATCCCATATGGGCGCCGGTTCAAGTCCCAGCTGCTCCACTTCCGATCCAGCTCTGCTATGGCCTGGGACAGCAGCGGAAGATGGCCCAAGTGCTTGGGTCCCTGCACCCACGTGGGAGACCTGGAAGAAGCTCCTGGCTCCTGGCTTCAGATAAGCACAGCTCTGGCAGTTGTGGCCATCTAGGGAGTGAACTAGCGGATGGAAGATCTCTCTCTTTCTCTCTCTCTCTCTCTCTGCCTCTCTGTTTCTTGCCCACCCATGTACAATTGTCCCCCTCCCACAGCATTTGGGTGGTGGCAATGTCACAAACTTTTGATCCAGGCCTTGCTCACGGAGGCCTGGAGGTCCGGACCCCAGATCCTGAAGCCCAGAGCCCAGAGCCCAGAGCCCGGACCCCGAACCCTAGAGCCCGATGCCCAGAGCCCAGAGCCTGGAACCCGAAGGCTGGAGCTCAGAGCCCGGAGCCCAGAGCCCAGAGCCTGGAACCATCCCGCCTTCTTGAGGCCGAGAGCCCAGATCCTGGACTCCAGGTCCCGGACCCTGGAGCCCAGAGCCTGGAGCCCAGAGCCCGGAGCCCAGAGCCCGGAGCCCAGAGCCCGGAGCCCACTTTCCCGAGGCCGAGAGCCACACACACGTGACCTATGTTCCTTTCCATCCTAGGGACCACTGCGCCAAGTGCCGGGGGTCCCTGGTGTCTCGGCCACTCCAGGGGTCTCCCCTGACCCACCAGCTGCCACAGAAGGTGGATTCAGGCATGGGATGGGGGTCAGGATCAGTGCCTGTGCGACAGGACTGTCTGTGGAGGCGAGAAAGGGGCCTGGGAGCCGGGGCGGGGGAACGGCGCCCAGAGCTGCAGCACGGCCTGGGAGCTGGGGTGGGTTTCCCGGGGCTGCTCCCACAGGAGGCACGGACCCCTCCACGTACAAGCCAGGGATCAGGGCCAGCTGTAGAGGTAGGCGACCATGCTCGGGTCCAAGGCGGATTTAGGGGCGACAACCCTGATGTCCATCGGCCAAAGAATGCGTGAGCAAACCGCGGCGCGTGTGGTTGCCCGGAACACTCGATGACAGAGGGGCTGCAGGTGCCCCGAGAGCGAAATGAGTGGGAGAAGCCGGCACAGCCGCTCCCAGCGGGGCGCCCCTCATCCTCATCGGAGGCGTCTTGACACAGGGGCCAGCTGGCGCCTGCTCTGGGGTCCCGGGGGGCCTTGGCTGCATCCTGCCTTGTGACGTGTGCCATGGGACTCCTCTCGCCTGTGTCCCCTCCTGCTCCTCCTCTCCCTGTCCCCACCTGCTGCTTCTGCTGGGTGCCGTCCTCGGGGTCCCTAGCACATCTGTCCCTCCAGCCAGGACCGCTGAGCAGAGTGGTGAGCCACAGAGGCTGCCACAGCCCGAGGCCGTGGTGACGTCACGGTGGGTGACTCCTGGAGTCCAGGGGCGGCTGTGCCTGCCTGGGGCTGCCCTTGCCCGTGCATCCAGGGCCTTGTGGGCTTTGCTTGAACCAAGTGGGCATGGGAGGGCGTGGCCAGCTTGGGGCGGCTCTTGGGCTCATGCCAGAGCAGGTTCATAAGAACTCTCTGGAAGGCACCCCCAGCGTCCCCCTCCACCCACCCTGGAGCCAGGCACCAAGAGCGATGGTGCCAGCGTGCAGCTGTTGGGCCGACTTTGAAGTGGAGCTGTTTAGAAATCCGGCTCCTGGGTTCCCAGTGCAGCCGTGGGTGTGGAATGTGTCACCGAGGCTGCCGGGTCTCCCGCACAATGCGGCCTTGCAGAGCGCGTGCACACACCTGGGGACACCGTGACGTCACCACGGCCTCGGGCTGTGGCAGCCTCTGTGGCTCACCACTCTGCTCAGCGGTCCTGGCTGGAGGGACAGATGTGCTAGGGACCCCGAGGACGGCACCCAGCAGAAGCAGCAGGTGGGGACAGGGAGAGGAGGAGCAGGAGGGGACACAGGCGAGAGGAGTCCCATGGCACACGTCACAAGGCAGGATGCAGCCAAGGCCCCCCGGGACCCCAGAGCTGGCAGACTGTGCCAGCGGGCGGGCTCCGTACATCTGGAAAGTGTCAGGTTTACTGCCCGAAGCCACGGGCCCCGGGCAGCTCTCAGCCCACGTCTGCTCCCCGCGTAGCTGCGAACCCCGCTGCCCGGCCTCGCTGGGCTCGGTCAAGTTCCCTTAAGCACACTGGCCCCTTTGTCAGACTCCATTCCGATCCCCGGTTCAAAGCCGCTGGCCGGCCACGGGGCCGCCACAAACAGCTGCGGGGCAGCATCTGTCTGAGGCTGCATTCATCCAGCCTGCAGAAGGAAAACACGCACTGCGGGGCGGCCACGGCCCCCACGGCCCCCACTGCCCCCGCCCTGCTCAGGCCCAGCCCCACCAAATACTCAGTGCGGGGCGGCCACAGCCCCCACGGCCCCCACTGCCCCCGCCCTGCTCAGGCCCGGCTCCGCCGACTGCACCCCAGCCGCCCAACGCACCCCCACCCCAGCCCCCACGCGCCCCCGCCCTGCTCAGGCCCGGCCCCACCAAATACTCAGTGCAGGGTGGCCACAGCCCCCACGCGCCCCCGCCCTGCTCAGGCCCAGCTCTGCTGAGTGCACCCCCAGCCCCCACTGCCCCCGCCCTGCACAGGCCCGGCTCCGCCGACTGCACCCCAGCCCCCCCACGTGCCTCCCACCCTGCTCAGGCCCGGCTCTGCCGACTGCACCCCAGCCCCCCACGTGCCCCCGCCCTGCTCAGGCCCGGCTCTGCCGACTGCACCCCAGCCCCCCACGTGCCCCGGCCCTGCTCAGGCCCAGCTCCGCCGACTGCACCCCAGCCCCCCACGTGCCCCCGCCCTGCTCAGGCCTGGCTCCGCCGACTGCACCCCGAGCCCCCCACGTGCCCCCTGCCCTGCTCAGGCCCAGCTCCGCCGACTCTGCACCCCCAGCCCCCGGCCGGGGCACTACGGCCCGTGTGCGCTGCTCACTGGCGAGTCCTTTCCCTGTGGACGCGGTTTGGTTTGTGTTCAGAGGCGACTGGGACACAACCGTGTGTGCGTGTATGTGTGTTCACGAGTGTGCGTGTGTGTGGAGTGTGTGCACACGGGCGATGGGCGCAGCTTGGGCATCAGTGGGAGGAAGCCAGAGCCAGCTTGGGCGTCCCCCAAAAGCAGAGCTTGAGATGAAGGCCTGGAGGCTGGCTCTGTGCTGGGGGGTGTGGCCCCAGGAGCCAGAGCCACAGTGAGGGACCGGGAGGGAGGGGCTTCTGAGGATCCTGGAGCCCAACCCTGGAAGCAGGAATGTTGGCACGTGACCCTCACTGGCTCCAGCGGCCCGTGGAGGCCAACTCCACACGTCTGAGGTCCCATGCCCAGTCCCAGCAGGGCCTGCAGCTGGACACACCCCGCAGCCTTGGGGAGGCCCCCCTGGGGGGGGAGGAGGTTTGAGGTATGTGCCGGGGAAGGAGCCGCCCCAATGCACCTGCGTGGAGCTGTGCACATGCGGCAGTGGCTGGAAGAACACGTGGGTGGACAGGCGTCCTTGTGGCCCCGAGAGGCCGGTGCCGGGCCTGAGCCCGCCTGTCCCACTCCATCCTGGGACTTCGCTGCTCCCACCGGGCAGCCCTACAGAGCAGCCTGGGAAGGGGCCGGGCGCTGGTCCCTCGTCACCCCGGGGGCTCTGGAGCTTTGCAGGCAGAGCCCTGCACCCCGAGACTGAAGACCTGAAGAAGCTAAGCAGGGACGATCCCCCCGGGCCCCCCACGGCACAGCGAGGGGCTCAGTGCTGCCCATGCAGCTGCCAGGGCGGTCACTCTCGGGCCTTGCGGCTTAAGGCTGCACCGGGGGCTTCCTGCCCTGCCCAGGTCACAACTGCGACAAACCGTGTGACGATGGCGACGATGGCTCTCGCTGTGGAAGCTTCCAGAATGTGGGACCACCTCCAAAACCTGCTCCCCGGTGCAGCTGCATTGACAGGCGGGGCTTTGGGAGGCCACAGGCCACGAAGGCTCCACCCCAGGAGTGCTCAAATGCTTGCTGGGAGGGGTGGGTTTTGGGCAGCCGGGGGCGTGGCCCGCCACGCCAGGCCTCCCAGGACCGGGAGGGAGGTGAGTGTCCCCGTTGGTTACCAGTTGTCCCGCCTGCTCGGGCCGTGGAGAAGCCGCAGCCACCCAGCTCGGCTTCCTTCACTCGGACACTTCCCCCACGGCTGTCCCCGGGTTCCTGGCGGGAGGGCGGTTCTGTAAAGGCCAGGTAAAACAGGGCAGGGCCTGGGCAGCGGGAGGGGGAGGCGCAGGGGTGGCTCCTGCCTCCCGGCACTTCCTGTGTGCCCAAGCTCACAGCAAACTGCAGGAATGGACTAAGAGCATCGGGATTTTACACACGAGGGCCAGAGGCCCTGAGAGGCGGGGACCTGCAGACTGTGGGTGGAACCCAGCCCTGGACCACCGGGAGCTGCCTGGGCAGGCCCGCCCAGGGCCAGCGAGTTACACCGTTCGCCAAGCAGTCAGAGCATGGCCTGCGGGTCGGGACTGCAAATGGGGGTTTGAAACCAAGCCGGGGATGGACTGCAAATGGGGGGTTTGAAACCAAGCCGGGGATGGACTGCAAATGGGGGGTTTGAAACCAAGCCGGGTGGCTTTGTGCTGGAGGGTCAGGGACCCCTCAGCGGTGGGTAGAGCTCGGGCCAGAGGTGGATCAGAGGCGAGTGACAGCCCTGGTGGGCAGTGGAGGCGGGGCTGGGGGGTGAGACCGGGGTCTGTGGCCCAGCACCAGGCTGAGATGTGGCATGGCATCCACCTGCGGTGAACACCAGCCAGCCAACCCCAGGTGCACCAGCTGGTGACTCACCCGTAATCGCCCAGATTCTCTCCCAGAGTTCCCGGGCGCCAGGGAGGGCTGACCGCACACGGCCAAGGCCAGCCGAGGGGCCTCTGGAGGTGTGCCACGGGGCTGCTCCTGCCCCACGCAGGGCAACGTTCTCAGCGAGCTTCCTGCAGGCTTGCAAAGGCGTAGTGATCGCAGGAAAAGGTTCCCAGGGCTCAGAACAAGTGAAGAGGGACGGGCATGTGGTCCGGGGTGAGGACGCACGCGACGGCAGCTCGGCAGCTCGGCGCTTCCCACAGTCGCCTCCGTGTGCTCCTCGCCGTGACCTTGGCCGCTGCACACGCAGGAAAGCCCAGCCCACGAGGAAAGACCCGGCAGGCAAAGCTCCAGGCCTGGGCCGCTGCGCTGCTTCTCTGGCACCTCTCAGTGTGCGTAGGGACCTGACGGCCTTCAGCAAATGCCCACGGAGCACCTACCCTGCGAGCGACACTCCGGGGTCTCGGGACTGGTCGGTGAGAGAGGCAAGTGCGGGGCGTCCGCCACCAAGGCACCTGCTGCACGCAGGGTGAACCCCATACTTGAAGGTGCAGGTGCAGGTGTTCTGCAGAGCTGTTGAGAGACTCAGAGGAACACAGGGTGACAGGGTGGCCAGGGAGGGAGGCGCAGCCAGGAGCAGGTCAGGGAGGACATCCCAGGGGTGGCAGTAAGCACACTGGCCCGGAACGGTGAGAAGCATCCAGCCTTTGGGGCCGGTGCTGTGGCACAGCAGGTAAAGCCACTGCCCATGACACCAGCATCCCACATGGGCGCTGGTTCAAGTCCCAGCTGCTCCACTTCCACATCTGCTCTCTGCTAATGAGCCTGGGAAAGCAGTGGGAGATGGTCCAACTGCTTGGGCTCCTGCACCACGTGGGAGACCTGGATGAAGCTCCTGGCTCCTGGCTTCGGCCTGGCCCAGCCCTGGCCATGTGGTCATCTGGGGAGTGAACCAGTGGATGGAAGATCATCTCTCCCTCTCTCTGTAACTCTGCCTTTCAAATAAATAAACCTTTTTTTAAATAAAAGCACCCGGCCTTTGGTCCCCAGAAAGGCCTTTCCTCGCCTCCACCTCCCCACCAGGAAGCAGCCTGGGCACGAAGAGCAGCCACGAGAGAATGACCTCCAGGGCCAGTGAGAGAGGCCAGCGGAAGCTTCCAGACACCCCGGGCCTGTCCGGCCGACGTCGAAGCAAAGGCCCCAGCGTCTGGACACATGGAGGCCGGCACACACAGAGAGCAAGTCTGGCGAAGGGGCTTCCGCTCGCTCGGCTGATTTTTGAGGCTGCCGACCGGCTTGCCTCGTGTGCTTCGGAGACCCGGGGCGATTTGCTCAGCGAGAGCGTTTGAGATTCTTCAGTGGCCGCCGTTCTTGTTTCCTTCTGCTCTTGTTTTTCTTCTCTTTGTTTGGAATTTGAGCAAAAACTTCCTACCCACTGTGCTATTCCCCCCGCAGGTCTCCAAGCTAAGTAGGCTGGAAAAACAGTAGTAGGAAGAGTGTGGCTGGCCAAGAGTCAAGCGAGGAAGCCGCGTCCGCTCCTCCGACCTTGGCTCCGGTCAGCACATCCTCCAGAGCCAAGCTGCCCTCGGGGCACAGCCCCCCCCAACGCTGCTTCTCTAAGACCCCAGGGGTGGGGGGTGGGCAACTCACATCCTGGAGGGGACGCAGGCGGGGACCGGCCCCCCGTGAGTGAGCTGGTCACTGGCACCCTGCTGGGAGCTCGCCCAGCCGCAGGAAAACCTGGCGTGGGTCTGACGATGATCTGCACTTCCAAGGATTCCAAGGAGCCCGGGGACGTGGTGATTAAGCCCTTGAACTTGAACTTCACAAAGGTCATCTCTGACCTGAACAGCTGCAGGAAAGGTCAAATGTGCAGGGGAGACTCAGCCGTGCCTTGGACAGGTCTCCAGGGAAGGAAGAGAAAGAGAAAACAAAAGCTAAAGCAAGAAAAACCACTCTTTGTGATCTGCTCTGAGAATCAGGGCCCTCAGGGGCTGGCGCTGTGGCGTAGCAGGTAAAGCCACTGCCTGCAGGGCCGGCATCCCATCTGGGCGCCGGTTCAAGTCCCGGCTGCTCCTCTTCTGATCCAGCTCTCTGCTGTGGCCTGGGAAAGCAGTAGAAGATGGCCCAAGTGCTTGGGCCCCTGCACCTGCATGGGAGACTTGAGGGAAGCTCCTGGCTCCTGGCTTCGGATTGGTGCAGCTCCAGCCATTGTGGCCAACTGGGGAATGAACCATCGGATGGAAGACCTCTCTCTCTCTCTCTCTCTCTCTGTAAATCTGCTTTTCGAATAAATAATAATAAATCTTTAAAAGAAAAAAAGAATTAGGGTGCTTGGACTTGGCTACGCTAAGATAAAATCAACTTCTCAGGTTTTTATCATCTTGGATTTGTTTTTCCAGAGGAAGTTCTTTTCTTCCTCTCCTTTTTAAGCTACGGGGTTTGCGACCCCACGCCAAGCGGCCTGGCCTCACCTGCCTGCCTTCCGGGCCCTGTGACCCTGAGAACAAAGACCCGGTTGCCCAGTCTCTGTGCCAGGCTGAGGGCATGGAGAGAATCCTTCCTTGTCCCCAGCCCGGGTCCCTGCTGTTGGCATCTGGACCCTACTGAGTTGAGATCCTCTCCTTCTAGCATGTTCTGCATGCGGGAGGGCTCCTACTCCTCACCTTCCTTGTCTCGCCGACAGGGGTCAGGACCTCTGTCCATCCATGTGTCCATTCACCCACCCAGCCATCCACTGACCCACGCACACACCCATCCATCCATCCACCCATCCATTCACCCACCCACCCATCCACTGACCCATGCACCCATCCATTCACCTATCCATCCAATACTCATCCATCCAGCCATCCACACACCCAGCCATCCACACACTCATCCATCCACACACCCAGCCATCCACACACCCAGCCATCCACACACCCGGCCATCCACACACCCGGCCATCCACACACCCGGCCATCCACACACCCATTCGTCCGCCCACCCGGCCATCCACACACCCGGCCATCCACACACCCAGCCATCCACACACCCAGCCATCCACACACCCGGCCATCCACACACCCATCCATCCACACACCCGGCCATCCACACACCCGGCCATCCACACACCCGGCCATCCACACACCCATCCATCCACACACCCGGCCATCCACACACCCATCCATCCACACACCCGGCCATCCACACACCCGGCCATCCACACACCCGGCCATCCACACACCCGGCCATCCACACACCCGGCCATCCGCCCACCCGGCCATCCACACACCCGGCCATCCACACACCCATCCATCCACACACCCAGCCATCTACACACCCAGCCATCCACACACCCATTCCTCCGCCCACCCAGCCATCCACACACCCAGCCATCCACACACCCGGCCATCCACACACCCATCCATCCACACACCCGGCCATCCACACACCCGGCCATCCACACACCCGGCCATCCACACACCCGGCCATCCACACACCCGGCCATCCACACACCCGGCCATCCACACACCCGGCCATCTACACACCCGGCCATCCACACACCCGGCCATCCACACACCCGGCCATCCACACACCCATTCCTCCGCCCACCCAGCCATCCACACACCCGGCCATCCACACACCCGGCCATCCACACACCCGGCCATCTACACACCCATCCATCCACACACCCAGCCATCCACACACCCAGCCATCCACACACCCAGCCATCCACACACCCAGCCATCCACACACCCAGCCATCCACACACCCAGCCATCCACACACCCATCCATCTACACACCCATCCATCCACACACCCATCCATCCACACACCCAGCCATCCACACACCCATCCATCCACACACCCGGCCATCCACACACCCAGCCATCCACACACCCAGCCATCCGCCCACCCATCCATCCACACACCCAGCCATCCACACACCCAGCCATCCACACACCCGGCCATCCGCCCACCCGGCCATCCACACACCCGGCCATCCACACACCCACCCAGCCATCCACACACCCTCCCCCATCTATCTGAGCCATCATCCACGCGCCCTGGGCTCTCACCGGGTCGCAGTGTCTCCAGAGTGCACAGGTGTCCCGCCTGCCCGTGTGCAGACCTGCGGCGCAGCTCCTGATCTCCCGCCCCGCTCTGACGGTGCCCAAGCCGCCACGGTCCTTCTTGGAGGACTCCGGGCGTGTTTGCTATGACGCCTTTTCATTCCCGCACGCGCTACCTCGACAGGTGGCACATGGGCCTTGTGTTGCCCGGCGGGGAAGCCAGCAGGGAAACCATGCGACATACATGTGGACGCTGTGCTCCACGGGGAGGACCCGGAGCTGCCTCGGGCTTGTGTCGGCACCTGCCAGTTGCGACTATGACTCGGGGGGTGGGGGACAGCCCCTTGTTCCACAGGGGCCCCCAAATAATGACCAATAAGGGCCCCCGCTGAGCATTCCTGCACCGGGCCCTGCTGTGTGAGTTCAGGGAAGGCGCTTGCCCTCTCTGTGCTACTGTCCTCCCCACAGCCTGCCAATCTTTCCAGTGCAGCAGGACCGACGACGGGAGTCAGCCAGAGCGCCCCTCCCTCGGGACTGCTTTGGGGGGTAAGTACAGGTGCAGGCCCTGGAGGAGTGGGGTGTGCACGCGGCACCCCAGGAAACAGGCGTGCCCTTGGAACCCTGCGGCAGGGCGGGCGAGCGGCTGTCTTTGCGTGGCCGCTGTGTCGCTGTGTCACATGGCAGGAGCATGGCCTCCGGCCCGGCCCACACGCCAGGGTCTTGGGCATGTTTGCGTTGGAGCCTTCTCTGCAGGTCGCCAGCCCCGGGGACAGCGGGCAGCAACCTCCCCCGCCCACCCCAGTAGCCTGCAGTCTGACCGCAGACGGGGTCGGCCACCGGAGGACCCCTGGCAGGCTGACCTGCTCTCCCAGCTCTCCCTAACCCAGCCCTGGAAGCAGCGGGGATTAGGCCATTCCGAAAACTCCCGCCCAGCCGCCGCACAGTGCCCCCGGGCTGGCCACCACGGTGCACGGCAGCCGGGCCTTCCCACGGGTCAGGTCTGTTGGACCCCTTTCCGGACTTGCAGGCTCAAGCCCCCTCCCCTCTGGAGCCAAGGGAGCCTCCCTCCAACCCCCACGTCCCGCCCTGGGCTCAGGTGTGTTTAGGAACCTTCGGCCTTTCCTCTCCTCCGTGACATTTGCACACCATGTAGTGCTGTGACAAACCAGGGCGTCCACAGCACAGCTATTAACCGAGGCTGGCCCCTGGGCTGTGACAGCAGAGCCATACGGGTTGGAGGTCGCGGTCATGGTCACAGGGGTCATGCGGGCTGTCCTGGCGCCTGCAGCACAAGGGGGCCCTGGCGGTGCAGCAGTGCAGCAAAGGGCCTGTGTGGTGGGGCAGGGGCTAAGCCACTGCCTGTGGCGCCGGCATCCCCCAGGAGCGCAGGTTCGAGTCCCGGCTGCTCCACCTCTGATCCTGCTCCTTGCTGATGGCCTGGGAAAGCAGTGGAAGATGGGCCAAGTGCTTGGGCCCCTGCACCCACGTGGGAGACCCGGATGGAGCTCCAGGCTCCTGGCTTAGGTCTGGTGCAGCCCTGGCCGTTGAAGCCATTTGGGGAGTGCACGAGCGGGTGGAAGACCTCTCTCTGTCTCTGTCTCTCTCTCTCTCTCTCTCTAACTCTGCCTCTCAAATAAAATACAATGAACAAATGTTCCAAGAAGAAATAGAGCCTGGAGAACCTGTCCTTGACCTCTGGCCTTTGTGCGAGCTGTTGCTACCACAGGGTCACGGCTGCTTCCCACGACAGGCAGCATGGCCGTGCGCCGTTCACCGCGCTGGCCAAGGGCAGCCACACGGACGCCCATGGCCGCGTGAGATGAGGCTGCAGCCGGAGGATCCCCACCGCCTGGTGCTGCATCGCCGTCCTCACATCGGGGCCTGCGCCGAAGCGCACGAAAACACCGCCCACGGGGCGGGGGAGGGGACCTTACGAAGGTCAGGGGTCGGGTGGGCGGCAGTGAAGGCTCAGCCAGTGCAAACGGCTGCTGGGATCTCAGGGTGGGGTGGGCCTTTGGCACCGCAGTCACGACGATGCCATGGGCCGCTGTGGGCCGCCGTGTCCCGCACTGGGGGCCTGCGTCCGGGCCTGGAGTCTCCCCCTGGGCTCCTGCGGGAGACAAGGACAGAGCTCCTGCCGCCTGGCTCTGGCCCGGCCCGGCCAGCCCCGGCTGTGAGCATCTGGGGAGTGAACCTGTGGATGGGAGACTCTCTCTCTCTCTCCCTCTCTTCCTCTCTCCCTCTCTCCCCTCCCTCTCTCCCTCTCTCCCCTCCCTCTTTCCCTCTCTGCTTTCAAACCAATAGATCAACATCTGAAAACCATTTCGAGACCCGAGCATGGTTTTCTCCTTGCATGCCCCTCCCTGCCCACGGCTGGCTGCAGCTCACGGCGCGGGACCGTGCTCCTCTGGCTTACTCCGCATCTGTGTCCTGAGCGCAAGGGAGGCGAGCAGTCGGGTCAGTGCCACACGCCCCCGGGGCAGAGGATCCAGGCCTCCCAGGATGTGCAGGCCCACCACTGCGGCCCACGGTCTGCCGAGGCAGGAGGCTGGAGCCAGGAGCTGGGCTGGGAATGGACCCCAGGCCTCCGGTCCGGGCTGTCCTAACCAGCGGTGTAAGGGCCCATGGAACACCCAGCTCCACGCTTACAAAGCGGCTGCCGCCTCCTGGAGCCCCACGTCCCACCAGCAGCAGTCTTGCCCGCGCTGCTGAGCCGGGCCAGGCCCTCCTGGGACCCGGGCAGCTGGACACCAGAGATGCAGCGAGAGCCACGCCCCCCTCGTGTCCTGGGAGAGGACAGTGGGTCAGCCAAGCAGGCCAAGGCTGAAGAAAGCCTGCCTACTTCCCCAGGATGTCCCAGATACCTGAACCTCTGCTGATCCCCCTCGGGCCCCAGTCCTCCTTTCCCGGGTCACCTGGAAACGCCTGTGTGGTCACCCCAGGACGGGGCCCAAGGTCGCCACCCCCCCCCCGGGGGGGCTCTCTGGAGCTGCCAGGTGCCTCGCTCAGTCTCTGGGGCACCTGGCTCCCCGGCCACTGACTACAGCTTTCTTCTCCTGCAAGGCTCGGCGTCTCTGGCTTTCAAAGCAACCAGCAAGCAGCCCCAGAGCTCGGCTTGCAGAAGCGGGGAGGGCTGCATCCCCGGGTGCGGCTGCAGCCCTGTGAGTGCCGGGGCTGGAAGGCAGCAGGAGAGCAGCCAGCAGCCCTCTCCTGGGAGCGCGACGCCTGTCCCCTGGCCACGTGGTCCCCGCCTCAAAGGCCCAGGGTGTCGGGCACTGGCAGTGGCGGCTTCAGAACCCACGAGGGGGCCGCACAGTCCGGTTAGAAGGCGCAAGGGGCTGGGTCTCCGCGGCCTCGGAGGCCTTTAGGGTCCGGTGCAGTCACAGATCCGAGCCAGGCCCGGCCTTCCCACACAGCTCCCGTCCCAGCCGCCCCCGTGGAGCCCGTGGAGCCGCAGGAAGCCCCGGGTTGGCCCCGCGGGCGGGGACGCGCACACCTTGCCCCCGCCGCGAGCGCGGTGGCGCAGCGCCCTGGGGAGGCGCCGGCTGGGGCGGGGAGAGGAAGGGGGCGGAGGAGGCGGCTAGAAAGGGAGGCGCGGGCCGGGGAGGTGCGGAGAGGCCGGCGGCGGGAGCGCGGCGCGGGGTGGAGGGCCCGGCTGGAGCGCGGCCCGCGGCGGCGGCGGCGGCGGCGAGCGGGGCAGGCCCGGTGCGGCAGCGCGGCGCCCGGGGACGCGGGCTGGGGCGCGGGGGCGCCAGGCCCCACCGCCGCCTCTGCGGGGGCTCCCGCAGCTCGTCCCGCCGCCGGCCCCGGGCCCCGAGCGCGGTGGAGGAGCCCCCCGAGGAGCCGGGCGCGCGCGCCCCGCGCCCCCCAGACATGGTGGGCCACCTGCCCCTGCAGGCCATGGAGGGCGGCCTCCAGGAGCAGAGCCGGGAAGGCACGCTGGACAGCCCCGACTCCGGGCTGCCGCCCAGCCCCAGCCCCAGCCCGCCCTTCTACGCCCTGGCGCCGGCCCCCGCGGAGCCCCCCGGAGCCGCCCAGGCCCCAGCGGTAAGGACGCGCGCTGCGCACCGACGGGGCCGGGTGCGGGGCGGCGGGCGGGTGGGGCCGGCCGCTGCGGGACCCCGGGGCGCGGTGACAGCCACGCTCGCCCTGGCGGGGGGCTTCTCTCGCGAGCGCTCGGCGGCGGCCGGCGGGGAGGCGGCGCCGGCTGGGGCCCGGGTGGGCTGCAGCCCTGCCCCGCGAGCTGGAGCCGCCGGACCCCCGGCCCGGCGCCCCTGCTGCCGCCTTCCCCGCTCGCTGCCCCGCCGGGCGCTGCCAGCGGGAACTTTTTTTTTTTTTTCCTAACCAAAGCCAGACAGGAACCCTTCCTCCCAGGGCTGTCAGGGTGTTGACGTGGAGCTGAGGCCGCGCCTGGGGAAGGCTGGAGCCCCAGGTCAGGAGCCTCCGCCGCGCGCGTGGCCGCCTGCCAGGCAGCCCGGCGGTTGGGGTGCACCGGGGGAGGGAGCCGGCTTGGGGGCGGCCTGGGCAGTGCGCAGGGGGAGGAGGCCACCAGTTGCAATGCGTGGAAGTGGCCGGCAACCCCAGGACGGTCCCACATCCTTGCCGGCTCCGGCTGTGCCTGCCCAGCGCTGGGCATTGCACCCCTGAACTCTCCCTCCTGGGGCAAGAAATGCCCCCGGCTAAATCCTCGCGCGGCCTCCAGCCCGGTGCCTCCCTTGCTGCTCTGGGCCCCGCCCGCTGGAATCCCTCACTAGGGGGATCCTAAGAGGCCCCTGCCCGCCCACCTTCCCCGGATGCTCTGTCCCGATGGGTTCACCCCTCCCTTGGAAACCCTGCGGCTTGGAGAAGTTGGGGCCACTTTTAGCCCCAAACAGAGGGGCGAACCCGAAGGCTGGCCTCTCCGCTGGGGGCTCGTGGGCTAGGAGGGGCACGCGCCGTGGGACCAAGCTTGCTGTCTCCACTGGGCAGCTCTCCCGCGAGAACGCCTGGGGCTTGGCACGGTCCCCTGCACTGCACGTGTGGGGACTGCACCCCCAGGGCGTCCTCCACCCTCCACAGGGCCCAGAGAACAGGGAACAGCTCAGAGCCTGTGGCAGGTTTCCCACGGCCACGGCCACCGTGGACCTGGCTTGTGTGCGTGGCCGATCGGCTCGAGCTTCCGCACCCCCATCCTCGCTGACAAGAAGCCAGCGTGGAGCTGTACCGCCCAGCTTTTAATTTGGCTGGGAAGCAAAGCCGGGGCCACTGTTGCACACCTGGCCGTGAGGCACCCACTCCCGTGGTCCCCAGTAGGGGCACGGAGAGCAGCAGCCACTCGCCCAGGGTTGTCCAGCGGGCACGCAGCTGTGCTGGGGGGTGGCGGGACCCACCGTGTCCGGGGCCAGAATCTGCTCTGGAAACATGTCCCACTTTTCTCCGTGTAGCTCATTAACTGTGTGCAGGCGTGTGCACGCGTGTGTGCATGTGTGTGCACGTGTGTGTGCGTGTATGTATTGGAAAACAAGGCGCCCGTGCACCTACTGCTTTTCCCTGCTGCTCTCAACTAAAGGAGAGGAGGTGGTCGGCCCAGGGCAAACCCTGCTCAGCTTTGGGGCCTCCCGCCGTGGCCCCGCCCCCCGGGTCCAGGGTGAACAGTGCCCTGCCGGCCGAGGACTCGCACAGGGCCCTTCCCATGCAGGTGAAGGGCAAGTCTCCTCCGGGCACCTGGGCGTCGCAGCTCTAGTCTCGGGGCTCCTGGTCTCGAACACCCACAAGGGGCTGGAGGGGAGCGGGGCTGGGTTTCCCCGGCGTCACTGGCAAGGCCTCTGGCTTCCCTGCGCAGGCCGGGTATTTCCGTTCTGCCTTCCGATCAAAGCGGGTGGCACCCGGCTCTGCCTGTCCCCAGCCTTGGCCTCTGAGCTCCACCCTGGGCTCGCTGTCCTCCAGGGTGCTGGACGGACAGAGTCCCCCGCTCAGTCTTAATGAACAGGACTTGCCTTCCGATGGTCCCCGTGCTGCAGTCCGTGTGGGCAGGGATGACCCCACCCCATGGGAGTGACAGCCTCGGTGGCCAGCCTGGGACTGAAGACCCTGCTTCCCCACGGGGCCTTTCTTGTTCATTCTTGGATCAAAGGTGGGGACGCAGCTGATGCCCACAGACCCGGTGCAATGCTGGGGCCGTGTCCCTGGTCCCCCAGTGCTTATCGAGCACCTGCTGTGTGCACTGTTGGGCACCATGGAAGGCGCAGTAGTGAATACAATGGCGAAGGTCTCCGTCCTCGTGGAACCAGCATTCTTTTTTATTAAAAGACATTTATTTATTTTTATTTTTTAAAGATTTTATTTATTTATTTGAGGGGTAGAGTTACAGACAGAGAGAGGGAGAGACACAGAGAGAGGTCTTCCATCTACTGGTTCACTCCCCAAATGGCCGCAATGGCCAGAGCTGGGCCGATCCAAAGCCAGGAGCCAGGAGCCAAGCACTTGGGCCATCTTCTACTGCTTTCCCCAGGCCACAGCAGAGAGCTAGATCGAAAGTGGGGCAGCCAGGACTCGAACCAGTGCCCATATGGGATGCCGGCACTGCAGGTGGCGGCTTTATCAGCTACGCCACAGCACCAGCCCTGGGACTGGCGTTCTAAGGGGGAGCCTCGGCACCAGCTTACATGTGTGGCTGTGCCAGGTGGGCCGGGAAGGGCGCCTCAGACCCTGACTGAGATGGGGCAGTTGGAGGAGTGGGATTTACAGGAAGTGGTTCTAGGGCTGAAGGGCGTCTCGGCCCCAGCGAGTGCAAAGGCCCTGAGGCAGGAGCAGGATGGGTGCAGGCAGCTGGGGCTGCAGGAGTGAGGGGCAGGCGGGGAAGGGGCCTCTGAGCTGAAGCCAGAGAGGAAAACACTGTTTGGTCTTTGAAAAACCCCACTTGTGGCTGCTATGTTTTTACTTTTTTTTTTTTTTTTTTTTTTTTTTTTTGACAGGCAGAGTGGACAGTGAGAGAGAGAGAGACAAAGAGAAAGGTCTTCCTTTTGCCGTTGGTTCACCCTCTAATGGCCGCCGCGGTAGCGCGCTGCGGCCGGCGCACCGCGCTGTTCCGATGGCAGGAGCCAGGTGCTTCTCCTGGTCTCCCATGGGGTGCAGGGCCCAAGCACTTGGGCCATCCTCCACTGCACTCCCGGGCCACAGCAGAGAGCTGGCCTGGAAGAGGGGCAACCGGGACAGGATCGGTGCCCCGACCGGGACTAGAACCCGGTGTGCCGGCGCCGCAAGGCGGCCGTGTTTTTACCTTGTAAAAGGCTTCCTGAGCTCCCGCATTCCCCAAGTTAGAAACCCAGTCAGGGCTGGGACTGACTGGGAGGGGCACAGGTGGGCCGCAGGGGGCCGAGCTGTCAGCCAGGCCGGGGTCACCAGTCAGCCGCAGTCACACACGCTCAGCCCGGTGACGCTGTGGGTTGAGAACAAGGCAGCTGCTGGCTCCGAGTCCCCGAGCTCCCAGGGCGGGAGCGGGAGGCGGAGCAGACGCTGGTGCCCCTCCTGTCTGCCCTGGTGTCTTTGGGAGGGCCAGGGGAGACGGGGGCTAACGTCGGCAGAGTGGGGGACCAGCCCTGCCCCGTGCGACTGCTGGGGAGGCCGCAGGGACTGGCGGGGTCTTGGGTGGTGTTCTCTGGGTGCCAGGCGAGGGATTCCCCTGCCCCGGAGCCATGAGCGCAGATGGCAGGCTGAGCCACTGCAGCCTCCCGGACGCACAGGTGCCCCCATCCGCCCCTGAGCTAGCGCCGCGCCGCTCCCTGTCCCATGCATCTGGGCACCCACAGGTCTTGAAGCAGCCTGCGGGAGGATCCCCCTAAGGCCAGGAGCCCGATTCTGAGAGAAACCCCTGTGGGCTGGATCCGTAGACTCGTGGCTGGGAGGAGGGGGCCTTTGCCCATCCATGAGGATTTCCTGGGGCTGCCCGGCCCCTTGGGAGCACGGCCATGTCCTCAGACCTCACTGTCATCGCTGGGACTCCTGGGTCCTCTCATTTCTCTGTCCCTGGTCTGTGATGGTGACACTGAGAGTGAGGAGAGGAGAGCGGGTTCTGGGGTCAGCACCCGGGGCCGGGGAGGACAGACGGACAGATGGATGGACAGATGGGTGAGGAGACACGGATGGATGATGGGTGGATGAGGGGATGGACAAGTGGACTGATGGCTAAGCAGACAAAGATGGACGGATGTGTGGGTGGGTGGATAGGTAAGCTGACCCGGATGGATGATGGGTGGATGGGCGCAGGTGGCTTATACAGAGTTGGGTGGACAGCTGGACGGATGGACAGACTGCTGCCCCTGGCAGGCTCACAGGTGTGTACCTGAGCTTCGAGGCTGTCTGAGCATGCTCAGATGGAAGAGAGCCAGGCGTGCCAGGAGGAACCTGTTTGCAGAAAGGGAGGCAGTTGGCAGTGTGTGTGTGAGTGTGTGTGCATGCAAGTGTGTGTGACTGAGTGTGTGTATGAGTATGTGTGTGTATGTGTGAATGTGTGGGTGTGTGCGAGTGTATGTGAGTGTGTGTGAGAATGTGTGTGTATGAGTGTGTCGGTGTGTGTGTCAGTGTGTGTATGTGTGTGAGAATGTGTGAATTGTGTGTGCGAGTGTGTGTGAATGTGTGAGTGTGTGAGTGTTGTGTGAATGTGTGAGTGTGTGAATTGTGAGTGTGTGCGAGTGTGGGTGTGTGGGTGTGTGAGTGTGAGTGTGTGTGGGTGTGTGAGTGTATGGGTGTGAGTATGTGTGTGTGAGTGTGTCAGTGTGTGTGTGAGTGTGTGTGAGTGAGTGAGTGTGTCAGTGTGTGTGGGTATGTGAGTGTGTGAGTGTGTGTGTCAGTGTGTGGGTGTGAGTGTGTATGTGTGTGTAAGTGTGTGGGTGTGTGAGTGTGTGTGGGGGTGTGTGTGTAAGTGTGTGTGAGTGAGTGTGAGTGTGTGTGTGAGTGTGTCTGTAGCAGAAACTCTGGCGCCTGCTTTCAGCCGTGTCTGCCACATCCCAGATGCAGTGGCTCCAGCTTTGCGCAGGTGCACCTGGAGTGGGATGGAAGACAAAGAGGCCACGCCCTTCCAGGGGCTCTGGAGGAAGGGGACCTGCAGGGCCCCCAGGCAGGCGTGTCCTCGGAACCCCCAGGCCTCCTTCGGTGACATCTGGACCCGAGCGGCTTCCGTGAGGCTGAGCTCCGAGTCCACCTGCTCCAGCCCTCCGTCCCCTGGGTTGCAGCCCCCTCCTTGCTCAGGGCCGTGGCCCCCTGAAGGCTCCAGGCAGGAGCTGTCCCCGCCGCTGCCCAGCGGGGGACGGAGCTGCCCATGGGACTACCCCAGCCTCTGCCCCAGTCCCTCACCTGGCCCCATGGCCCCATGTCCACATTCCCCTCTTCTTTTTAAAGATTTATTTATTTGAAAGTCAGACTTACAGAGAGGGAGAGAGAGAAGGAGAGATCATCCATCCGCTGGTTCGCTCCCCAAATGGCTGCAGCGGCCAGCGCTGGGCCAGGGATGGATTCCATTCTGATCTCTCACGTGGGTGCAGGGCCCAAGCACTTGAGCCATCCTCCACTGCCTTCCCAGGCCACAGCAGAGAGCTGGATCGGAAGTGGAGCAGCGGGACTCGAGCTGGTGCCCACATGGGATGCCGGCACCGCAGGCAGCAACTTAGCCGGCTGCGCCACAGCGCCGGGCCCGCCCCTCCTCTTACAGGGTGCCCGTTATGGCAGTGAGGGCCTGCCCCGGCCCAGAGTGAGCCATCTTCTTGAAAGCAGGTGCCAGGGTGGCCTGGCAGGTGTGTGCTCACTCCCAATTCCACCGCTCTGGGGCCAGGCCCTGGGGCCTCTCTGGCCCTCGGCGACCCACAAGCCGATCCCGAGAAGGATGACCACTCGGATTTCTGTGTCCGTGCCTTGCTCCGCCATGTTCGCAGGTGAGGGTCAGGGTCAGCCTTCGCCCGGTATGGGAGCTTGTGCCTTGAGAGCGCATTCCGGATGCGTGCTGAACGGTGAGGCTTCATTCCCCACACCATGGGACAGTGGCCGTGGGCGACAGCGTCTGAGCCCGTGCAAAGGCCCCGTGTGCCCTGGCCTCCTTCCAGAGTGGGGTCTCCCTGGCTGGCTGGATCTCCCTAGCGGCAGCCACAGGGACCCTGGAGCGCCTCTCCTGCCACCCACTCCTCCACTGAAGGGCTGCTTGTTGGTCCCAGACTGAAGTTCACGGTCCGTGGGCCCATCCTGTGTCAGCTGTGGGCTCTCTCCCAGGGCCTTTGCCCAGCCAAGCAGGGATCCTGCCGGGGCCCCAGGCTCTCCCCTTCTCTGGCCGCTGTGGCTGTGGGCAGCAGCTAGGGAGGTGGAGCCCCCACGGCACCCCGTGCCTTTGCTTCCACTGGCAGGGAGCGTCTCCCTGGGCTTCTCCCGCAGCTCCCTGCCCACCGTGCCCTGGGCCCTGTGCCCCTTGGAGCCCTGCTCTGGCCCCACGCCTGCTCAGGAGAGTGCGGAGTGGGCCCAGGCAGGTGCCCTGGGGCCCTGCCCAAGCCCCACCTGCAGCTTCCTCCCTGCCAGGAGCCCCCTAACCTGGCTTCCAGGTCCGGGGCCCTCTGGGCTGCGGGAGGCGGCCCCCTTGCCTGCTGGCCGCTTGGCGGGCTTCCGGGACCCTCCGGCGGCAGAAGGACCGGTTCCCGGCATCCCGGGGGCCTTCGCAGCTCCCCAGCCAGCCTGGGCGGATTCGAGGTGCTTCCCTGCTCCGGGCCCAGCCTTCTCTGCCTGCCTGGCAGCCCGGGGAGCGAGGTGGCTGGGCTTGGCCCGGAGGACAGCCCCACAGGAGTCCACTGGGCCCAAGTCTTTGCCCCGAGGGCTTCGTCCCCGCCTACCTGGTGCCATCCCTTACCCTCCCTGGTGCCTCTCCTGGGGCAGAGCAGGGCAGGGCTGTGCCTGTCCCACCCACCCCGGCCAGCGCACAGTAGGTGTTCAGCAAAAACCTGGGTCATGACCTTTGGGGAGGGGCTTCTTTCTGTGAGCAGCCAGTCACGGGGCTGCACTGCGGGGCCAGCCTGGACTTCAGCCAGTCGCGGAGGCTGCTGGGCGCTGTGGGCGTGGTGCTCGGTGGCCCCAGAGGAGGCAGGAGCCCTGTGCTGATGTCCCCTGGGAGCCAGGTGCACCAGATGCAGGGGTGGGGAGGGTGTGGGGAACGAGCCCACGGGAGCTCTGGGTGCGAATGGCTGCAAGTCTGGGAATAAGCGTGTGACTTGGACGGTCCGGGGGCTGGCGGGGTCTGGGTGGGGATGTGGCTGCCGCAGCCAGTGCCCACCTGCCCCAGGGAGCTGTCCTTGGGGGGAATGGGAGAGTCCAGCAGCTTCCTCCTACCCTGGGGACCGCTCCCTGTGGGGTCAGGAGGGCCCTTGGCCTCACATGGCTGTCCCCCTCCTCCTCACCATGGTCCCAGTGTCTGCTGGAACCAAGCAGCCCCCAGACCCCGTCTGCTCTGCCTGGTCCTGTGCCTCCCGTGGTAAAGTGCGATTGATAAGTCAGGCACAGGAAGAGACCGGCGAATTTATATCCTCTAACAACTTGCCTGGGAAACTGACGGACTGGTTGTTTCCGGAACTTTCCATCTAGTGTGTTTGGACCGTGGTTGACTGGGTCAGGGGCACTCCTGTGGTTGCTGAAGACCTGGGACAGATTGTCCAGGGCTTTCCGGGGCAGGGGTAGGGAGGCCCCGGAGCTGTGGAGCCTGGGGTGCAGAGCACGGCAGGAGTGGGAGGTCTGTACTGGGAGGGGCAGGAACCCCCAGGCCACTTCCTGCCACCTGGTGGTCTCTGTTTCTGTGAGGGGGCAGGAATCTTGGAGGAGGGGCTTTGAGACAGAGCAGAGACTGAGCCCAGCACGGGGAAGGGGCCTGCACTGTGCTGACTGCACCCCGGAGGGGTGGTCCCGCTCAGCGGCCGGCGGGAGCTTCCCCCTGCCCACCAGAGCAGCTCAACCGCTTCGTGCGGGGTTCACCCTCAGGGCTTGGCTTCAGGCACGGCTTGGTCCAGGCGTCCAAGTGACGTCCGCAGGACTTGGTCCCTCACCACACTCCTTGGTGCCGCCAGGTGCACCCACCTCCCCTCCCACTTAACCATAGTGGGGGGGCTCTTCTCACTGCTGCTCCACCAGAAACCCCGAGCATTGGCCAGTGTGGGTCATACGCCCACGCCTCAGGCAATCCTTGTGCTCAGGAAAAGGGGATGCTGGGTGGACAGGGCCGGGAGCCCACACGGGGGACGTTTGCCACGCTGGGCTCCTGTGCCCCTCCATGGGCTGGGCCAGCTCCCTGCGTGTCCCGCCCCCAGCCCTGGGGGGTCCCAGGTGCAGGTGTAGCAGGGTCTCACTGCCCCTCTGGTGACAGTGCCAGGAAGGGCTGGGAACTGTCCCCGGAGGGAGTGGGCTGCAAGGAGCCCCAGTTCTGCAGAGCCTGGGTCTGGGTCTGGGGGCTGCAGGAGGAGGCCCCGCAGGCTGATGGGCAGGTGTGCCAGAGCCCACAGAGCTGGCTTCCAGACAGGCCGGGGCTGGGAGGGTGCCGGGCGGTCCTGCCGTGCCCACAGCCCCCTCCCCTCCCGCAGGCAGCCCCCGCACCGGAGAGGAGGCCCCGGATGCTGCCCGTGTTCTTTGGGGAGACCATCAAGGTGAACCCGGAGCCCTCACAGGAAGTCCGGTGAGTGCGCTGCGGGCTGGGGGCGGGCGCTGGGCTGACTCCCCCGCGGGGGCTCTGCAGGCTCCCACCCCGCCCTCCAGGCGGCTCTTTCGTCCCCGCAGCCGCAGCCCACCCGGATTTCAGAGGCGCTGACCCCGGCAGCCCCCTGCCCCTTGCCCCGGTCCCTGCACCTCTGCCCCTCCCCCCGGGCCTCACCTGGCCTATGCTGCTGTCATTTCAGTGTCCCTGTGAGCTCACCCTGCCGGGTGGCAGCCCCCTAGCCCCCATGGCTGAGCCCTAGGGCGTCCTTGTCCCCGTGATGGACAGGTCAGACTCACAAAGGCCGTCAGTGAGTGTCCACCTTGGGGACCTTCCACTGCCAGCCCAGCACCCCCTGAGCCAGGCGCCTCCGTGGTCTCCCGGGCACTGGGCCGGTCCCTGGACTTCTCTCTGACCTTCTCCGTGAGGTCACCAAGCCCCTCCCTGGCCTCACCTGCGCCCTCCCTGCCCTTCCCAGCTGCAACTCGGAGGTCAAGTACGCCTCGGAGAAGCACTTCCAGGACAAGGTTGTCTACGCGCCCGTGCCCACGGTCACGGCCTACAGCGAGACGATCGTGGCGGCGCCCGACTGCTCGTGGCGCAGCTACCGCAGCCAGCTGACCCTGGAGCCGCGCCCTCGCGCCCTGCGCTTCCTCAGCACCACCATCATCTTCCCCAAGTGCACCAGGAGCACCTTCCGGACCACCCTGCACTGCAGCCTGGGCCGGCCCAGCCGCTGGTTCACCTCCAGCGTGCGGCTGCAGCTGTGCGGGCACCCCGCGCCCGGCCCCGCGGTGCTCTGACGGCCGGGAGCCCTGGGAGGGGCCGGCCCCGGGGCAGGAAGCGGGAGGAGGCCAGCTGGCTCCCGACCAGCGGAGAGCGAGGCTGCTCCTGGCCGCCTGCCCCGCCCCCAGCTGGGCTGCCGGTGCCCCGTCCCAGGGCGGAGGAGCCGATCAATGCGTCCATTCTGTTAGGCCCCGAGCGGGCCAGGCAGTCTGGGCACGCCCGGTGGCAAGCCAGGCCTGGATGGGCCTGTAAGCCGGCTGCCCCCCAGACCCCTGCTCCGGGGAGGGCCGTCTCCAAGTCGTGCGTGTCCAGCTGGCTGGGGCTGCCCGGAAAGTGTCCAGACACGGTGTCCCAGGGTCCTGGGGCCCCACCTGAACGGAAGCCTCTGGCCACGCCACGGGGTGTCCCCAGCCAACACCGTCACACGACACCTTCAGGACCAGGACTCAGCCCTACGAGCCCTTGTGCCAGGTGCCCGGGGGGACACTGGGAAATGTCACTGCCACTTGCTGGAGGCTCTGCGATTGGCTTAGACACAGCGTGGGGGCCGGCCGCCTGTCCTCGGGCCTGGTTGCCTCTGTAGGAGACGTGCCGGGCCCTAGCACAGACGGCTCTCCCTGGCACGTGTGACACTGTGGGAGGAAGGCCAGTGAGGAGAGACCTGGCTGGCAGCTTCCCGGGCTGCTCGCTGAAGGAGCCCCCGAGCCACGCACATCCCCACCCCCGGGGCCGCCCACCCTCTGCCTGCCTCCCTGGCTCAGATCTGGATGCACCCAGCGCCCCCTGCTGGCCCCCAGGAGCCCTGGGGGGGCCGCTCCAGGCTCACCCAAAGAGGCAGAAGAACTGGATATTTTGTATCTACTCGGAGAGCTTTTCTGATAGACTGCTAACTTAAGATTGCCCGAATTTTAAATAAAACGCGCAGGGACTGGTGCTGTGGCATAGCGGGTTAAGCTCATCCCATGGGGGCGCCAGTTTGAGTCCCGGCTGTTCCACTTTGATCCAGCTCCCTGCTATGGCCTGGGAAAAAAGTAGAAGATGGCCCAAGTGCTTGGGCCCCTGCACCCGTGTGGGAGACCTGGAAGAAGCCCCAGGTTCCTGGCTTTGGCCTGGCGTATCTCCGGCAGTTGGAGTCATTTGGGGAGTAAACCAGCAGATGGAAGACCTCTCTGTGTCTGTAACTCTACCTTTCAGATAAATAAATAAATCTAAAAGTAATAAAAAATAACGAGACGTGCAAATGCAGAGGAGCTGCCGTCTTCCTTGCCACACAGCGTTAGCCCCGAGGGACCCCACTGGGCACAGGCTGGACCTGCACCAGCCCAGAGCCACTGAATCCGCACAGGTGCAGGCCCCGCCCTGGTCCTGGGTCGGGGTCGGCTCTGCAGAGGGGCCACCGGGTCTGCGTTCCTGACGCACGCCAGAGCTCTCGGCATCCCAGACCCTGTCGCCTCCTCACCCTGGAGGACGTGCGCAGAGCTGGCCGCTGGGACGCCCCTCCCCCTTCGCCCTGGGGCTTCTGGCGACAGTATCATTGCAGAGCTGGAGAACCAGGCCGGGATTTGGTCCGTGGTTGGTGAGGGTGGGGCCTGGGAGAGTGTTCTGACACAGAGGCGGTGAGGTCGGCATGGCCCGCCGCGGTCCAGGCCCAGCCGGCAGGACGGCACGGAGCACGGTTCCCCTCACTTCCACCCCGCCCACCGGGGGGGCTGCGGTTCACTCCCCAGATGGCCGCAGTGGCTGGGCTAGTCCAGGAGGAAGCCAGCAACCCGGGACTCCATCGCAGGTCCCCTCCGTGGGTGCAGGGGCCCAGGGACTTGGGCCATCTTCCCCAGGCGCATTAGCAGGGAACTGGATCGGAAGCAGAGCAGCTGGGACGTCACCAACACGCGGGCAGCAGCTTTACCCGCTGCACCACAGCGCCGGCCCCCCGAGGCTGAATCCCGAGGTCTGAGGACGAGGGAGGCACGAGACTGGCCAGGAGCCGGGCCTCGCCCTGTGCCAGGCGTCGGCGCAAACGCCCGGGGCTGCATCCCTGGCAAAAGTTCAACTCCAGCTCGATTTCCAATCACAGCCTCGATCTATTCCCTGACCCGGACGGAGATGTGGGTCGGGCGGCGCCAGCGCATCCGGCCAGCGTGGGATGCCCCGCAGCAGGCAGCCCTCCCAACCTGAACCCCTCTCTGTCTCAGCGTCCGCCTCCCTCAGGACCCCGCCCAGCAAGGTGCCATCTTCCGTGGGGGGCCCTGGGGTCACTTCCCTTCTGATGTTACGCCTCCTGGGGGCGCTGGAGCCCAGACAGAGGGAGGAGGTGGCGGGGTTGGGAGCCCCGGGCACCCCCTGGCTGTCGGCAGTGGGCCCAGCGGCAGCAGCAAAGGTGCCCAGTATGTCCAGCTTGTACCACAGCCCCGGGACTTCCATCTCCCAGACAGAGGCTGGACGCTCGGGCCCCGCTGCCCAGCCACACACTGCTCGCCAGGGCTCCCGGTGCGGCCACGCTGGGCGTGTGCTGGGCTTGAGATCCAGGCAGATGCTGCCACTCGCCTTGCCCCTGGGGGCGCCACACCAGGCCAGCTTGGGGATGCTGGCGAGGACCAGGCCACTCCTTTGAGCATCCGTGAGGTGTGTGCAGGGCCTTGGCCTCCCCGGCCGAAAACTTGGACGTCCAACCTGCCCCCCACCAACAGGTGTCTCCCCGCCTGCCATCTGTTGGGCCCTGCATGGCCCCACCCGCCCGTGCTGGCCCTGGGGTGGGCAGCGGGTCGTGTGCATTTTACCACGGCCCCACCCCCGTGCTGGCCCTGGGGTGGGCAGCGGGTCATGTGCATTTTACCCCTTGGGGGAGAAGACGCGGGGCAAACCGGAATCCCCCGCCTTGCTCAGCCCTGCTGGGGACAGAGCAGCCACACAGAAGCCTGCCCCAGCCCCCCCGCCCCCGGCATCTGGCTGCTCCCAGACGCACACATTGGCATCATTGCCAGCCACCTCTGGCCCCTTGCCTTCTGTGTGACCCCAAGCTGGGCCCAGGCCTCTGTCTGACTCTGCCCGTGGAGGCCCATGGCCGGCCGATGGTCTGACAGCAGCCCGCCCTCCCCTCGGCTCCATAGGTCCCAGCCTCTGCTGACCCCCGCTCTGGCCTCACACTCGTCCCCCTCAGTCCACCCAGGCCCACCTGCCCTGAGCAGAAAACCAGCTCCTCCCTGCCAGAGACTGACCGCCCCCCCAGCTCCGCCTAGCTCGCCTCCCGCCTTGGCCCATCACAGGGTCTCCCAGCTTGGCCTGTGCTTCCCTGGGTGTGAGGCCAGCTCAGCCTCAGGCTGCCCCCCTTCCCCATCCCAGAAACACCTGTGCAAACACGATTCCCAGGGTGCACCCTGGGCAGCCCTGGCCGGCAGCTGCCCCTACCGGCGCCAAGTGTGCGCTGATTGCCACTGTACATGGTCCACACAGCGGCAGCGCAGGGGACAGTGGGTGCAGAGAGCCGGTGGGGGCGGCAGGAGCTCTGCCCCCAGGTGGAGCAAGCCTGTGGCCCACAGCCACATGAAGAGGGACCGTGGCCTAGGGAGGTGCCTGCAGGAGGCGCCTGGGTTCCAGGTCAGGGCAGTGTGTGTGTGGGTTGGAGGGACTGTGCTCGTTGCCGCCTCCAGTGCCACCTGCTGGTCAGTCTCAGTACTGCAGCAGGACGTTAGTACTGAGTTGGGCACATCCCTTAGGGTCTGCTGCGTGGAGACCCCAAGGCACCCACCAGCAGGGACCCTGAGGATGCAAACTCCTCTCCCAGCGGTCAGGTCCCAGGACCTCCCAGTCCCCACTCCAGGGGAGGCGGGGCTCCGGATGCACTGGGAAGGTTGGAGCGGTGCACCCAGGTCCTGCCCCAACTCCTGCAGAGCCAGTCTCTTCCCCTGAGCAAAACGGGGTGTGTGTGTGTGTGTGTGTGTGTGTGAGACACCCGCACAGGACAGGGACCCTGAGTCCTGGAGGGCCAGGTCTAGCACGTGAACAAGGGCCCTTCAGCCCCTAGGCAGCCAGCCGGACCAGGTCCCCCTGGGGGCAGCTGGGGCCACCTGTCCTTGGGGGGCTGAGGCTAGCGCCTGTGAGGTCAGGGGCCACAGAGCTTGACAGGACTCAGAAATGCCTGCCCAGGAAGGAGACCCCACTTGGACCCCCGAGGCCTGAGGGCAAGGAAGCTGTCTACACACCCTGCTGGTTTTGGGAAGAAGTGGGGGGGGGCCCCACTGACCATGGTTCCAGAAACGTGGTGAGGGCAGGGGTGGGATTGGTGGTGCCAGCACATGGCACTCCCAGAGGGCTGTGGCATGGCTCAGGGGGCTCCGCCCGGGGCTGCTGGGGGTCTTAAGGGCAGAGGGAGAAGGGCCAGGCATGTGCTCCATCCTCCAACAGCCTGAGCCACCGCACGGGGGCCTCCAGCCAGGCTCTGGGCAAACCCCGCAAGTGGAGGCCTGCTGGCTGTTGTACAGGGAGGGGAGGGAGGGGGAGCCAGGCCACTGCGCCCAGGGATGCAGGGCAGGCTCTGGGGGGCGGGGCCCTGGACACCACAGCAGTGCCGTAGTGGTTTTGATCCAGGCCGGCAGGCACAACTCCCCCACCACAAGGACAGCAGGGGGTCTCACAGCCACTGCGCACTGGTGGCCAGGGGCCGGCGCTGTGGAGCAGGGACTTGAGCCACAGACTGCAACGCTGGCATCCCACATCTGAGCTCTGGTTCGAGTCCTGGCTGCTCCACTTCCAGGCCAGCTCCCTGCTAATGGCCAGGGAAAAGCAGGGGAAGATGGCCCAGGTGCTTAGGCCCCTGGACCCACAATGGGAGACCCGGACGATGCTCCTGGCTAGGGCCTGGCCCAGTCCTGTTGCGGCCATCTGGGGAGTGAACCCAGCAGACGGAAGCTGTCTCACCCCTCTGTAACGTGGCCTCTCAAATAAACAAGTCTTGTCCCCTTGGTCACTTATTTTCAGCACGGACAGAAACAGTTCACGCCCTCACCACCCCTCCCCGTGGGCGTGACTCCCCAATGCCCTCGTGACCTCCCACCCAGGGGCGCAGAGGGGGTGTCCCTGGCCCTCCAGGGGACGACACGCCCACCCTTCCTCAGTCCCCCGCTGCCTGCCCGCCTGGCCGTCGGGTCTGGGTAGAGAAGACACCGGGGGAACTCGAGTATAATTCGCTTTTTAATTAGAACCACGTGTGTAAATGACAGAATGTCACGGCCGCGCGCAGACGGCGGCCACGGAATACGCGTCGAATTCATTCTGCCCAAGGAAGGGAGGGAGGCCGCGGGGGCGGGGCAGCCCCGCGGACGATGGGGTCACCGCCTGTCGCCTGCACGCGCCCCCTGAGTGGGAAGCAGAGGTTGGAAGCAGCAGTAACACTGGGTGAGTCCTTCCTCGCGGGAAACATCTGAGTTAATTCATCGAAGGTATCAAAAATATACCCTGTAAACCAATACATCATGTACACCTGCTCCCTCCCACCCACCTGGCCTGACTTGGTTCCCAGCAGTCTCAGGGGCTGGAGCAGCCCGCGGCGGGGAGGGGGGCCTGCACGGCGCCTGTGTCCGTCTGTCCAGAGTGCTAAGCGGGACGGGAGGCGGAGGGAGGGGCGGGGCTGCCAGCCCGGTTTAGACTTTGGTTCCAGATGCGTTAAGGGGGGAGGCGCGGGCGTGGAGGTGCGTGGCCGTCCTGCTTTGGGTCCCTGGCCGCCCCGGCCGCGCGCGCGTGGCCCCTGCTCTCCCCTCCCCTCCCCTCCCGAGCACCAGGTAAGCATCCCCTGAGTAAGGTCACTGCACAGGGCCAGCCCGGGGCGGGGTCCCAGTTAAGGCTTCAGACAGGCAAGGATGCCAGCTCTGCGTGACGGATGGACGGATGCGCAGGCGCACTCGGGGGCTCCTTCCTCGGCGGGGGGCCGCCCCTGCTGCCCCCGCCCCGTGCGTGGGGAGGGGGTCACTCGCTGTCGGAGAGCGTCTCGTACTGCGAGCAGAGCAGCGGCTTGGGCTCCTCGTCCCAGGCAGGGTGGGGGCCCGCGGGGAGGCCAGGCGGGGGCGGGGAGGCCATGACGCCCGCCTGCAGCCGCATGATCAGGGGATTGTAGGGGAAGGGCGTGGAGCCTGCAGGGGGACAATCCCGTGAGCCGGGAGGCAGAGCAGGCCCCACCAGGCCTGTCCCCCGGGGCTGGGCAGCACCCCCCATCTTGGAGGCCCGCCCTGCCCCGCCCACCTCCATGCCACATCTTCCCCGACACTCAGGAGAGAAGGCCTGCGTGTGGCCACACCTGCCCCGCCCTGCCCCCCAGGGCTTCCCTGGACATCCCTGGTCACACCCCGTCCTCCCGAGTGGCTGGGAGCCAGGGTGTGCGTGGCCAGCCCCACACGCACGCACCTGCCGACGAGGGCCGGTCCTCCCACACGCGGTTGGTGAGTGGCGTCCGGCGGTTACAGTCTCCCTCCGAGTGCACCGAGGAGACGGAGGGTGGCCGGTCCCCGGACGCCAGGCCCGGGGCCGGGGACTTGGCTTTTCGGCTGCTGGGTCGGCCAGAGAGCTTCGTCTTCCCGCTGCCCCCTGCAGGGGCACAAGGGGGAAGGGGCCGCGTTGCACCCCGCACACGGCCCCCGCACGGACGGGAGGTGGGGGCATCCTACGGTGGGGGGGGAGCGGGGTGGCAAGGAGGCCGAGACCTGGCCGCGAGCCTGGGACCCGGAGGGGTGGGCCTGACTGTCAGCCACCCGCCCAGACCCGCGCTCAGCGTCCGGTTCGGACAACTGGGCCAAGACCGCTTTGCTCTGCTCCTGCTCCGGCAATGGAGGCCGTGGCTGGGCCCGGGCGGCGGGCTGCTCTGCTCCCTGGCCCTGGGCCGGCCCTGGCTGCCGCGCCCTCCTCCTCCAGGGGCCTCCCCTCCAGCCTGGTCTCCCCCCAGGGAGACCCCAGCGGGCCAGGACGCGGGGGCTCAGCGGGGGCGGAGCGGGCAGCGGAGGAAGCAGCAGCGTCTGGGGCCGCGTGGGCAGGGCCGGGACACTCGGGGGTGTCGGCCCGGAACGCAACGTCAAACAGGCACAAAAACAGTCACAGGCTCCACAGAGGGACGCAGAGGAGTGGGGTGAGTGACACCGGGGGCGGGGACAGACGGGGCGGGCGGGGCCTGCAGACCTGGCGAGCCGAGCGCGTGGTCGCTCCGTCCGTCAGCAGTGGTTATGGGCATAGCAGCGGGCAGGCTGGCACTGGCATTCAGAGGGTTAAAAGCATGGGCGCTGAGTGGCGGGGGGTCGGCCCCCTGGTCATATTTACCCATGAGGGCCTTTCTAATAATGGCCTCCAGCCCCATGTTGGCGCTGGCATGCTCCTGCAGCGCCTGGCTCCTGCAGGTCATAAGGCCTGGGAGAGAGACGGACACACAGACACACAGGGGCCGGGAGGGGAGCCAGAGAGAGTGGAGGGGGAGAGAGGGCGGAGGCGGGAGGGGAGAGGAGAGGAGAGAAATTCACATGAGCACATTTCGCAAAGCAACGTTTCCTCCCCTCCCCCACTGTCCTGCAGGTGGTGACCGGGGTGGGGTGGGGGCTTCTAACTGGGCTCCGAAGCTCCAGGGAGGGCCAGAGCCCGTGCCCCAGCCTCCTCCTGACTGCCCTCTGCATGGCCGTGGCCGTGGTCGCAGCCCCTGCATCGCCCAGCCGGGGCTGTTTGCATTTGCTAATCTTGGGTGGCCTCAGGGCTCCTGTTTGGGGAAGAGGCTGCTGGGAAACTGGGTCAGGCCAGAGCCCATGTCCAGCCTGTGTCCCTAGGGGCTGGCGGAGACTCACAGAGGCAGGGTGACCGGGGATGCACCCCCAGCTGCCCCTACACCGGACCTATCTCCTCTCTCCCGCCCCCCGCCCCGCCCCCCCAGGAGGCAGTGGAGAAAGGCGCAGAGAGGGGACGTGAGGTGAGGGTCACAGCCATGCAGTTACGTGCGTGCAGGGGACAGGGCAGAGCTAGAGACGCGTGCAGGCCGCCCCCGGCCCGGCCCTGGCTGATGGAATCCATAGATGGGCGGCCCCCGGCGCCGCCCCTCCCCACCAGGCTCGCTCTCGTCTGTCTCCTCACCGCCCACTCTGCGGGCTGCAGTGCAGGGGTCACACTGCACTGTGCTCCCGAAACGCCCCAGGGGCCCCGGGCTCCGGCTCAGAGCCAGGACCAGGAGTGCCAGTCCGCCTGCCTTCTGGGTTCCAAACCCATGGCAGCCAGACACGGAGCGAAGTCTTGGCCACCCGTCGGCAGCCCCCAAAAAAGCAGCCGGCTTCACCCGCGATGCCGCCCACTCAGGGAGCGGAAGCGAGGCCGCGGGCAGTCAGCTGTCGCGACGGCTGAGCCACCTCTCGGCCGGAGCTGGGCTTGGGGCCTGAGCTCTGCACACGTGGACACCTGGCTCTCGAGCGCCTACATCAAGGACTCGAACATTCCGGAAACGCTCATTTCTAACCACCTTGCTGTTTCGACCAAACTCGGTTCTTTCCGTAGCCTGAGGCTGTGTAGTTTCTGGGTGGACAGCTGCCCTGATGATCCCCCAACGAGGATCCTGGGTGAATGTTCCCAGGGTGCTCCAAATCCCACCCCAGCCCCTCCCACAGGGGCAGAACAGACGCACGGTGCGTCCGGCACCCAGGCCTGGAGTCCCGAGCACCGCAGAGGTCAAGTTTCAGCTTAAAACCGCATGGGGAATTTTGTACTTGACTTAGCAAAAACAGACCCGCCCCGCCCCAGCTCCTGGCGAGAATCTGCAAGTGGAATCGATGTTCTCGATACAGCAGGGCCCACTCCCTGCTGGGACGTGCCACTCTCCACCGAGGGCCCCAGTGAGCGTCCAGGCGGGCGCTGCCTGTGCGAGGGCGCTGTGGCATCTGCCTCCGAGGAGGGGCTCCCTGCACGGCCACCGCCGCCGCCTGCCTGCGGCGCAGCTCTGGACCCACGCACAGCCAGGTGAGACCCAGAGCAGGGCACCTATGGGTAGGAAGGGCCCTGGTCCCCACACAGAGGGCCGGGCAGCACGGTCACCTGCTCCGGTGATGGCGGGCATGTTGAAGATCTCTGTCCCAGGCTGGCCGACATCTGGGGGGGAGGAGAGGGAGTGAGGCCAAAGCCCAGGGTCTCCCATGCCCACCCAGCCCCCATGTGGCTCAGGCCAGGGGACCTGTTTTCCATAGACTCTGATGCAGGGGCGGGGCCTGAGACCCTGCACCTGCAACCAGCTTCCGGCACGGTGGCACTTAGCCAGCTCTGGAGTGTGTGCAAGGGTCTGCCTCTGGTCCCGGAGGGAAAGAAGCCCCTGGGACCTGCAGAATGGGGGTCCCGAGGTCAGGGCCCCGGCTGCTCCTACATCTGCTGGCCACTGTGCAGACAGGTGTGACACAGTACGTAAGGGGCACGAGCCCGAGTGTCGCTGGGTGCCCACCGCGGTGGGCGCTATTCTAGGCACGTTTGTGCCGGGGGCACCTACGGCAGGAGCAGCCAACAGAGACACCCCGCGGCCCACTCGGCCCGGGCTTCCCCTTACTGTATTCCGGCTCATTCCGGTTGTGGGTGTTTAGCTTCTTGTTGATCTCTTGCTTCTTGGACTTGACCATGGCGGAGTTGCTCTCAGTCAGCTTGCTGAAGAAGGCCGGCGGCTGGCTGGTGTTGCCGGGGGACTTGGAGCCCATCCTGCTGGGGGGTCACGCACCCCAGTCAGCTGGCCCGAGCTGCCTTAGCAACACACCCACACCTGCCCCAAACCTCTTCTGCAGCCCGCCAGTCCTGGGGCCCAGGTGGGACACCCCAACACCCGTAAAGAACTCCAGAAACCAATGCCAGGCTCCCATCACAGCTCCCTGGGGCTGCTGGGCATGGCTCCCCCCAAGCCCCGCCCGGTCCAGTCCACTCATCCCTCAGACCCCACCAGATGCCAGTGAGAGGGCTGAGCCTGAGGGAGGCTCCCAGCCCAGCGCCCACCCCCCAGGCAGTGGACTGACAGGTCTGTCATCACTGGGCAGGGCCTCGAGCCCTGGGCACCCCACACTGAGGCTGAGCCTGCCAGGCCGGCATGGGGGAGGCACCTGGGCTCCGCCTGCTCCCCGTCCCGGTACAGCAGTGGGTACACGGCGCTCCGCGGGCGGCCCGGCTCAGCCACGCCCTCCGGTGGGGACACGGGCTCCACGGCATCCTCACTGCTGCACAGGGCCGACGTCTTGTTTGGTTCTGGGGACCTGGGCAGAGAGGGGGCCCCGGCTGTAGTCAGTGCTCCCCCTCCCGAGGGGATGCCGCCGTGCGCTCAGCCAGGGCGGGGCAGGCTTTCCTGTGAGCGGCCAGACAGCTGATGCTCTGCACCGAAGACCACCCGAAGGCTTGCGCCCTGGGCGAGAGCAGGCTTTCCCGTGAGCGGCCAGACAGCCGATGCTCTGCACCGAAGACCACCCGAAGGCTTGCGCCCTGGGCGAGAGCAGGCTTTCCCGTGAGCGGCCAGACAGCCGATGCTCTGCACCGAAGACCACCCGAAGGCTTGCGCCCTGGGCAACAGCAGGTGCGGCTGGTCCAGGCCGAGGGCCAGCACGTTCTGCTGGGGGTTCTGATCGGCCCCCGCCCCTGAAGACTTCCTGCCGACTGCCTGTGCCTGAGCTGCTGTCACACAGCCCATGCAGGGCCCCGGGGCAGCCTGGGCTGGGAGCACACTCGGGCTGGGAAGTGGCTCTCTGGCCACACGGCTCTGCATCCCAGTGGGAAGGGAATTCGCTTCTTCAGGCTTTAGTCTCTGCAACTGTGCAATGGGCACACAGCCGCCCCCGCCTCCTGGGCCGTGGCCAGAGGTGGAGACGGTGCCCGCTGAGCCTGGCACCCTCCCAGACCTCCAGGGTCGGCCCTGCAGGGAGCCCCCAGCCCGCGCTCACCTCTTGCCCCCCTCGCTGTGCGGGGAGCCGCGGGCCGGTGGGCCGTGTTCTGGGGTTGGGAGGTAGAGGTCACTGGGCGTGCGGCGCAGGTCCAGGACGGGGCAGCTGGCCCCAGGGAAGGAGTAGAGGGGGGCGGGCAGGGGCGCGCTGAGCTGCTGCGGGTGGTGCCGTGTGTAGTCCTGCGTGATGACCTCCTGCAAGCCAGGGCGGGCGCAGGGTCAGGTGGCACCCTTCCAGAACCTTCCGTGGGGCCGGGGCTAGACTAAGCTTTGGGGCCGGAACCCTGGCTTGGTTCCTGCCTTCTTGGGCCACTTGGGACCAGCCCACAGCCTTCTGGGCCTCGAGGTCCCCATGTGCAACAGGGCTGGATCGTGCCAGCCAGCTCCAACCACAGAGCCATTCTCAAATCACCGGCGTCTCAGTGTTCTTGGGGCCGGGAGTGCCGGGCCACATCCCAGGGGAGGGGACAGTAGCTTGGACTTCCGGGCCAAGACTCAGGGGGTGCACCCTCCCTGCCCCCAAGTCCACAGGGCCCCGTGTGAGCCCCCCACCCCACCTCCCCTGGGTCCGGTCTCTGCCCTGGGTGCCAAGATCAGAGAGGTAGTTGTAGTTACACTGATGTGCTGGGCCAGGGTGACGACCCGCTGGTGACCCTTGACCCCGGGGGTGGGCTGCAGCAGGGAGCTGGAAGAGGGCTGGCTCTCGCGCAGCGGCCGCAGGTGCGGGAGGTGGGCGGCTTCCCCGCCGAGCTTCACGGGGCCTGTGGACAGGGCGGAGCTGGTCAGGGAAGCGCAGACAGCGGGCGGCACCCCAGCTCTGCCCTGCGAGCTGCGTGACCGCTGGGAGCCTCGGTCTTCCCATCTGCACAATGGGGCAGCGCCGGGGGGGCGGGTACCTGGCTGCTTGTGCCGCAGCTCCCCCTCTAGGTGGCTCTTGTCGAGCTCCTCCAGGTGCTTGGGGACCGCCTTGTCGTGGCTCAGGCTGGGCGAGCTCACGGGGCTCACGGGTTCCACCCCGTCAGGACTGTAGCTGCCGCCGTGGTAACCTGCAGCAGGCGGGGCCCGCGGTCAAGAGCCGGGCCCACGGGTCCGAGGGATCCAAGGGATCCAAGGGCCGGGGACGCCCCTCCCAGCCCCCCAAGGTGGGCTGGGAACCCGAGCTGGGGCTGGGATCTGGGACTCTGCAGGAAGTCAGAGACCCAGAGGGAGAGGCGGGGCAAGCGCAGAGGCAGGGGCACGGACGGACGGACGGAGACAGGCCTGGGGTGAGCAAGGATCGGATGCAGAGACACGGGAGGAGAGCTGGAGGGGGGACGGGGACGCAGGACAGGGCCGAGTGAGGGCGCTGGGGCGGGGCGGGTAGTGACACTCGGGCCCGGCCCCACCTGGGCCACAGCCTCAGGTCCTGTGTGCAGCAGGGACGCCGCCCCTCGTCCCAGGGCACGGGGCCTGGGCACGTCCAGTAGGCCCTCCACCAGAGCCAAGATGTGGGAGCGGGGTTCCCGTCCCCTCGCTGCCCACCCGCCCCACCTCCTCAAGTCAAACTCCAAGGGCAGGCAGCAGTGGCGGGCACGTGGCATCGCCCGAAGCCCTCGCGGCGCCACCCCCTGCTGCCGGAACCAAGGCTCGAGGGGCGGGGGAGGGGACTCAGAATCACAGATCCACTCAGTAAAGGGGAAAAAAAAAAAATAAGGAAAAATCCAAAAACCAAACGAAAACGAAAGAAAACCACAGAACTCATGATGGGGCGGTGTGCGCGATGAGGCGGCCGTGGCGGGGTCCCCGGCGCGTGCTCAGAACCACAAAGCGGGCGAGAACAAAACGGGGCGGTCTGGGAGGGCCTGGCGGGCGCAGGGCTGGGGGTCTTACCGTCGCGAGGGGACTCGGCGGCCAGCGAACCTCCTCCTCGCGGCCCGACATCGCGAGCAATTTGACGCATGATTACCGCGTCTATGAAGCTGGCCGCTGTCAGGGTGGTCTTACCCAGAGATCGGAGCTCCAGTTCCTGGATGGAAAAGGGTTTACTCTGAGTCTTTTCCCGGTGCAGGTCGGGGGCCGAGGCCGAGGCGGGCGCCGCCGCTGGGTCCGGGCTGGCGTGCTGGGGTGCGAGGCTCTTCGCCGGGGTGCGGGCGATGGCCGCGTGGCTGGAGCCGGGGGGCGCCAGGGGCCGGGGCTCGGAGCCCTTGCCGGGGGAGGAGGCAGGCTCGCGGGCTGGGGGCTTGGCGAGGAAGGTGTGGCCGGCGTCTGCGCGGGGCCGCTCGGGCCGGGCGCCCCGGGGGGCCTCCTTGGGCAGCAACACAGGCTCCACGAGGGTCGGGTAGACCCCGTCCAGGGTGCCACCCAGCGGGCAGTGCGTGGCGGGCGGGAATGTGGCAGCCGGGCGGACAGGCGAGGAGGTGGAGGTGGACCTGGCGGGGGGGAGGGGAGGGTCAGGCAGCTGTGCGAGCCCCTCCCTCACAGCAGCGCCCGCGGTCTGCCCCAAGCCCTGGACAAAGTCCACAGTTCCTTCTGCTCCCAGGGCCACACGAGGCCGGCTCTTGCCTCCCGGCCACCACTCATACGTTCATTCATGTGCCAGTCTCCCCCGCCCCACCCCACCCACTCATTCGTCACTCACTCACTCATTCATTCACACACCTGGCCTGCCCCACCCCATTCATTCATTCATTCTGCATCACCATCTTCCACTGCCACTCCTTCATTCATTCACACACCCCCGCTGCCCCACCCCATTCATCCGTTCCTGCATCAGTGTCCCTACCCCATTCACTGGCTACCCCATTCCATTCATGATTCATTCCCCCACCCCATTCATTCATTCACCTGTCTCCCCGCTCACTTCATTCACTGTATCCTCCCAAAGCTTTTCACCAGGCACCTACTGCTACATGGGGGCAGCGATCGGCCTGCTCCTCTACCCACCCAAGCGTCGTCCACCTGGCCACCCGGGTCTGCTGCCTCTGACCGCCGCCCAGCCCCCCCACCGCCGTGAGCCCCGCCTGCTCACTCGGTCCACTGGCCGCCAGCAACACCCGCGCTGCTCGCCCGGCCCCGCCCCCCGGGCCCCGCTGGTGCCAACCTGGCCCACCTCAGGACTGTGGGCGTGCTGGGCTCCCCGGAGGCGGTGGCGCCCTTCACGCCCGTGTTGTGCAGCACACTGGGCCTCTGCTGCAGGACGTCCTGGGTCCGGGGGGAGATGGGCGAGTGCTGGTGGGAGTGGGAGTGGGAGGCGGGGCGGCTGCTGCTGCCCCCACCCCCGCCGCCGCTGCCGCCGCTGCTCTGCTCCGTACCTGGCGACAGGCTGCGGTGTCAGGGTGGGGCAGGCCGCACGCGGCCCGCGGGGACCCCGGGGCTCGGGGCAGGGGTCCCTGATGCCTCACCCGGTCTCCAGATGGGCGCGTGCTCCACCGTCGTGGTGGACGCGAGGATGGACTTCTCCCGGTCCCGCTCCCGGTCTCGCTCCCGCTCCCGCTCCGACGAGGCGGCGCTGGTTGCTTTAGTCAAGTGGGTGGGACCTCCTGGGAAATCCATCGACTGGGGGCTCAGCCTGGGGGTCTGGGAGGGCTGCCCGGGTTCCCCCCACCCCCGACAGCGAGGCACCTGCTCGCTTGCTCCCAGCGCCCGCCTGCCCGCCCGCCCGGGCCGCAGCGCCACCTGGGGAGAGTGGGGAGCTGCTGTGCCGGCTGCTGAAGGGCTGGGGCGCGGCAGGGAGGTAAGCGAGGCGGTCCATGGCGGTGGCTGGCGTGCCCGGCGTCGGGGGCACCAGCACGGGCAGGTGTGGCACTTGGGACAGGTCGATGATACCTGTGGGGGGGTGGCGGTGTGCCCTCAGGAGGCCGGCTCAGCCGACGTGGGCCCCTCCCCCTTGGGTCCCCGGCCCTGGGAGGGGTTGATCCCTAGCAGGCTGCCCCTGCACACCCTGGCCAGCCGGCTCTGCTTTCTGATGCCAACTAGTACTAGTTCTGACGCTAATTAGTACTGGGCGTGCACCACCATGCCACCTCCCGTCGGGGAGCCCTGGACCCAGGCAGTTCCGACCGCACGCGCTGTGCCCCCGCCGCCACCCCGGGCTGGCACCACGCACGCCTGCCGGCACCTCGGCGTGCCCACCTCGCGGGCCGGCGGCGTAGCTGAGCGCCAGCGAGGGGTCGCGGGGAGTCAGGCCCCTCAGCATGTCGGCGCGCTGGGCCATGGCGGTGGCCGCGTTGTGGTGCATCTGCTGCGAGGTGATGTAGTCGTTGATGATGGTCTGGCGGTTCTCCAGCGCCGCCGTGTCGGGGTAGCCGCGGATGAGGTAGGGTGGGTACAGGTGCGGGTAGCTGGGGTTGGGGGCCAGGTGCCGGGGCAGGTAATACGCGGCAGCTGCAGTGGGGAGGTGGGAAAACAGGGTCAGGCCGGGTGACGTCGCCGGAGCTCTGCACCTGACAGCTCCCCAGGGCACACGGCACAGAGTGGGGCAGAGACCCCGAAACACACAGGGGTGCCTCCCGGGCATGGCGGTTTTGTCCCAAGTTAGCACCAGGACCCGGAGCACCGCCATCCCCAAGGGAGGCATCCTTCCGGGAAGGTCTGGACTCCCGCCCACCCCAGCTCTGCTATGTTCTGCAGGAAGCAGAGACCCCCAAGCAAATGATTCGACCCTCAGATTACAGAAAAACTGCTCAGCCCCCCTCCAGGTGCCCCCCGCGGGGGGCCCGGGCTGCCAATCACCTGCGTCCAGAGGGATCCCGCGGGGAATGGAGGTGGGGTCGAAGGCCAGCGGGATGTGGCCCCGGTACAGGTCCATGCCGCTCACTCCCCGGAGCAGGTGCTCATAGGGCGAGATGGGGTGGGCGTGGTGCTCGGGCACGGTGCTGTGCGGGGACTTGGCAAGCTCACGGGGCGTGGACGTCAGCTTCCGATCCTGGGACGCCTTGCTGGACGACAGGCTGCCTGTGGGCCGGGCCGAGGGGATACGTCGGACTCGGTGGCCCAGTCAGCCCTGCCCCCAACGCAGGGGCCTGGGGCAGCCGAGCTGGCGCCCACGGGAAGCCCCCTAAGGGTGCTTTGAGGGGAGGCCCCGGGGTCCCAAGAGCAGGCCTTTTCATTCCCTTCAGCTGCCTCTCTGCTCTCTCTCTAGAATGACCGGCTTGTTTTCACTTTCTAGTTCTTTCTTAAAAACCCGTGCATTCTGTTTATCCCCTCGCTTGATCACAAAACCTTCATGCAGCCCCCCTGCGCAGTGAGCAGAGTTCTGAGAGCCGGGGTCGCCCCCGCTAACGGCCCCCACGGCGCTGACATCAGCTGCGGGAGACGGGGCACAAAGCAGCCAGCAAGCGAGCAGGGAGTGGGCGGAGACCGGAGACGCCAGCCTTGGGCAGGAGGGTGTGGGGGTGAAGGCGACCAGTTAGCTGGTGGCAGGGGAGTGGGGGAGGGGGCCCGGGCCAAGGTCCCCGGGAAAGACCCAGCTGCCCGAGGCTGAGGAGCCGAGAGCCAGAAGGAGGAGGAGCCAACAGCCCGGGAAACAGGGGCCAACGGCACGGCCGAGAAAGGGCGGGTTTGTTTCTAACGCAGCGAGAAGGAATAATGAAAATGTTTAGAGTGAGAGTGCTGCAGCCATGCGGGAGCCGGGTCAGGACCCGGGGGTCCGGGAGGGGGCAGGGACTCAAGAACCCCCAGGTCAGGCAGGTGGGCAGCCTCTGGCTCCTAGCCAGCAAGGCACCTTCCTCAGGCGGGCGCCCGCACCCCCAGCCCCCCAGCCCGCTCACCCTCCTGCAGGCGCGGCGTGGGCTCCCGCGTGGTCACAGGGGAGCCCCGCGGCAGGTGGCTGGCGAAGGGCGCCCCGTGGTCCTCGTAGGTCAGGGGGCTCTGCCGCGGCTTGCCCAGCTCGGGCACGATGACCGGAGCCCCGCGGGTGATGGAGCCGCCTGCACCGCCGACAGCCGCGGGCCGGCTCTTGAGGCTGTCGTCGTAGCAGGCGCGCTCCAGGGCCCGCGCGTCGGCCATGGCGTCCAGTGGGTGCACGGCGGCGGGGAACGTCCGGCCGGGGCTGCCGATGATGGAGCGCACGTCGTGCTTCTTGGAGCCAGTGGAGGACGCGCCGGTGTCGTACTTGAGCGGGGTGCCCTGCGGGACGGGGCTGTGAGCTCGGAGCCCCGGTTTTCAGTTTTCAGGGAGCAGCCTCTTGGGCCACATGGGGCAGACAGGGAAGGTGCGCTTGTCCCTGGAGGCCCCCAGAGCTGCCTTGGGGGCTGCCGAGAGGGGCAGGAGGGTCAGCAGTCAGCTCTTCCCAGGGCAGGCAAAGCCCTCCCTCGGCTACTGTAGTGCCCTCTGCAGCCGGCCCTGCAGCAGCCATCCCAGGGCCACGGCTCGGGCTCGCTCGCTGGCCAAGGGGCAGCTGCAGAGATGAGGGTCACGGCAAAGGCTGGGAACTAGTGGCTACAGCCCCCGGCCCCGTCCCAGCCGCCAGGGAGACCCTGGGCACAGTGCCTGCAGCTCGGCCTGGGCTGTTTGGAAGCATCGGAGTTGCAAAGGAGGGAAGCTGCCCTGATGCTTTGCAAAGAATGTTCTAGCCACCCCACCGATCCCATCCTGGACACACAGTGGACACATGGTGGAGCTCGCTCCCCGATGGCCGTGCTACTTGGACTTCCTGCTGCCTCCATCTCCCTTGCTGTAGGCCCCGCCCCTCATGGCCACACCCTGCTGGGGAGGGCTCCAGCCTCCATCCTGCCCACTCCAGGCCCCCGTGGCCCCTGGGCAGCTCCTTGGCCGTCAGAGCAATCCTCCACCGCTGGGCCAGGCCTCTAGAGGGCTGCAGCCCCGGGTTTAACCTGAGCCCCTAAGACGCTGCAGATTTTAGGGACTGACGGCTGCCACCGGCCGGCTCGCTGAGCCTGTCTGCTCGCCCGTGAGATGGGAATGGAACAAGAAGCAGAGGCTGAGGCAGGCAGCACCTGACCCACCTGCCTCCCCGAGCCTGGACACTTGGCTGCTGGGGACAACCCTCATGGGGCCTCATGAGATCTCGGGCTGGAGCGCCTGGCCTCGGGCCTCGTCTCCCTGCAGCCGCCTTGCCCGCACGGGGTATGCACCTGCGTGATGGAGCCCTCCTTGAGCGGCCGCGGGGCCAGGGGCAGCTCAGGCGTGCGCCGCAGCTCCTCGCGCGGGATCTCGTGGATGGAGCGGCCGGCCTCCTTGACGGTGGCCACCAGGCCCTCGGCGGCCGGCTTCAGCTTCAAGGGGCCCAGCGCCTCCAGGGGCCGGGGCTTGTAGGCCTCGGCCAGGTCCCGTGGCGGCGGTGGTGGCGGGGGCGTGCCCTCGCGCTTCAGGAGCTTGGCCTCACGCCGCAGGTAGTCCTCCTGGGCCTCCACGTAGGAGCGCGGGATCCCTGCCGGGCACACGGGGAATACAGGGCCCAGCCGTCAGCTCCCCCGCTGCCCCGCCCACCCCAAGGCCAGGGATTCGGGGCTGGAGCCCCGCGTGCAGACCCTCGCCCGCCCTCTCTGCACCTGCAGCGTTTAACATTGCCCAAAAGGAGACCATTTGTTAGCGACAAGCGCCTGGCCTAGCGGTCAGCAGCCAGTGAGCCAGGCAGGCAGGCAACAAGGGCGAGGAGCCGAGGGTGACCTGGCCTCCATGAGCCTCCTGCCAACCGCACCTGCCTTGGGCAGACAGCTCCCTAACAGGAGACAGAGGCCCTGGCTGAGCTCAGGTGCAGAGCAGGGCCGGTGGAGGGGCTCTCACGCCTGCCGCTCCGTGCCCGCACCACACCCGTCCCCAGGACATCCTGGGCGTCTCCCCGCCTCCGCCCACGGGCTCCCGGCACAGGGTGGGGGTACCTTGCGTGATGGAGCCACGGATGTGGTGCTGCTCTTTCAGGTGGTGGGGGCTGTGGCGCTCAGGTGGGATGGCGCGGCCCATGAGACCTGGCGGGGAAGCCCAGGGCGTCACCCCCTGGGCCCCCATCCCACCTCCCGACCCCAGGCTGCCTATTATGCCGAGCCTCAGCAAACCCAGCCTCAGCCAGGTCCCCAGCCGGGCCACCCGCTCCACCTAGGGGAACTTTCCTCTCCACCACGGTGACCGGGTGAGCAGGGGGCCGGGGACACGTACCCTCGATGCTGGCCGAGGAGATGGCTCTGGCGACCCGGCCCTCCATCATGTCGTAGGTGCGCTTGGGGGCGGCCGGCTCGTGGGGAGGGCCCGAGCTGCTCCTGCCATCCTCTCTGGAGACCTGGGATGCAGGCATGCCACCTGGAAAGCAAGCGGAGCACAAGGTGACCACGCACAGGGGCCTGGGACCGCAGGAGCCACGGGCAGGTGGCCTGGTCACAAGGGCCCACAGGCCAGGCAGCTGAGGCCCCCTGATTCCTACCCCTGGGGGGCCCCAAGGGCTGTGACCCAGCAGGAGGGAGCGACCAGCTCTGAGGAGAGCCCAGCAGCTGCAGATGTGTGCCTGTGAGCACCTGTAGTGCCCACCTGGGATGTGACCAGGCGCAGGTGCAGCAGTGAGGCATGTGGGTGCGTGTGCGTGCCTACCCAGAGGACAAAGCCGGCTCCACACACATGTGTCTCTGAGTACCCAGTGGCCTACAGCTCTGCCTGGCCACGCATTGGTATGCCAAAGCTGCCCGTGGACATGCACTTGTGTGGGGGAAGGCGAAGGCACACCCTGCAGGCGGCAGGCAGGGAGGGTGTGCCCTGGGGGAGGGGCCCGGCTCACTGCCCCCTGCCAAAAGGCAGCCCCGAGAAGGCATAGGCTGGGTATCCCCTGTCGGGCTGGGAGATCCTCCAGGGGAGTGTCCCTGCTCCTGCCCCTGCCCTAACTTGGAAGGGCGACCAGGTTAACAGGGCCCTGGGTTCCCACACCAGCGACCATGGAGGCTGTGGGCCGTATGCTGCGGCCCTAAGCCATCTCCCAATCAACTGCAGACGCTGAAGCACCAGGAGGTCTCAGGTCTCAGAAGTCTGGGCAGCAACCACACCGGGAGCGCCAAACGGCAGGTGCAGCGGCCTGGGTGCCCCCCGCTCCTGCTGCCCACGGAGGCCACGTGGCCCCAGCAAGCACACGGGCACTTAAAAGCCCCCAGATAAACCCACTTCTCAGATGATCAACTTCAGGCCTGCAGCAGGGTCCCGAGTTGTGACTGCACCCAGTGCTCTGGACACAAGTCCCCGCCCAGCACAGGGCTCCCTGCCAGCCCTGAAGGCGCGCGGCCCCTGTGAGGAGACAGCTGCCGGGCTCCTGGACCTGAGCCGTAGGACGGGGAGGGCACTGTCCGGGCCCCAGCACAGCCTTGACCTCCACACCCAGGTCCACTCTTCCCCAGCACTCAACTCCCGCAACGCGGGCCTCACAGGGTTCCCTGGCTCCAGAGCCCAGTGAGGAAGGGGCAGGGTGGGGCCCCAGACGCTGGGTGCAGAGGCGGCGGGGTCACTCTGACCAGTGCCCTCTCTCCAGTGGTGAGCCTTGGCTTCGGCCCTGGCCCTCAGCCACCCACCACGCTCGCAGTGGGGCCGGCACAAGTCTTTCCTGCACCGCCAAGAGCTGGGTGGGGGTGGGAGGCCGCTGCCTCTCTGACCGGACTTCCCGCTGTCCTCGGTCCCGCCCCGCCGTGCGCCAAGCACCCTCCACCCTGACCTTCGGCTCCCTCTGATGACCGCGTGGAACCACGGCATGTGGCTGCCCCTCGGCCTGCTCATCTGTGAAAGCAGTGAAAACCGCCGTCCTAGCTCCCGACCACGACGGCAGAGGCGCCGACTCCCCCAGGCTCACCTGCCGCTCGCTGCCAGTTTCTGGGGCTCTGTCGACTGGCCCCAGAGCCACCAGCGCCCATGGCTCCCAGGACAAGCCTGGCGGGAGGCGGCAGGGGTCCAGGACTCAGAATTAGCAAGGGGACTTCCGGTCTGCTTCTCGCGGGAGCGTTATCTCAGTCCCTGCCGTGGCCCCAGCCGCTGGCATCGGCCAAACAACCGGCTTCCCCCCGAGGCGCCACTCACCCTCGTAGGACAGCACGTGGCCCTTCTTGCCCTCGTAGATGACGTGGGCCTTGGGCGGGCCGTCCTCCCGGGCGCGCTCCAGCCGGCTGGGGCTGTCTTCCCCGATGATCCTGGTGATGGTGCCCTTGTACAGGACGTCGGCCGGCGTGCCCTGCGGGGACGTGGGGTGAGCTGTAGGCCCTGAGACCCCCCACCCCTGCCTGGGGCCGGGCTCTCCTGAGGCCTAGGCCAATGGGGAAACTGAGGTAAGAGCAGTCAGGGACCCCGCCCAGGGCCCCTGTGAAAGACAGGGCAGAGCCTGGGAGCGTGGACCCTCGGGTGCACAGAACGGCACGGGGTCGGGGGAGAGGCACGGGGCCCAGCTCCTGCACCCAGGCTGTGTCACCCGTCACAACTTTGGTTTCCAGGAAAAGGAGGGACGCCCCACCTTGGGGCAGCTGGTCTCACACGCTGACATCCAGAGCCACCAGAGGCGGGCTCAGTCCATGCCTCCCACCCCCACCCCACCGCAAGGGTGACAGCCGTGTGTCCCCTGGGGGCAAAACCACCCCAATGGGGAACCACTGCTTGGAAGAGCCCCCCGCTGGGGGCAGTCACATGAGCTTCACTGTGCGTCGCCGCCGCCGCCGCCCCCACCCCGCACCCAAGTCCGCACGGCAGCAAGTGCAGTGGCCAAGTGGGCAGCTCAGGGGCACCTGGCACAGACCAGATGGCCGCAGGTGCTGGCGTCCACTTCTCCAGAGTCCAGGAGCAGACCGGCAACACAAGCTCTACAGCGTGCCAGACCCTGGCAGGAGACCCGAGTCTCCCGCCAGACTGGCTGGTCGCTGTGGGGGTGGGGCAGCCCCAGCCGGCCCTGGCGCCCATCACAGACCCTGCTCTGCCGGGAGGGCAGGAGCCAGGCGCCCTCAGCTCAGGCGGCGTTGCCAGTCTCCGCGTCTCCCCGTCCCTCAAGGCGGTGGGGGGTGGGGGTGCCAGCCCCAGGGCAGCCGTGCAGGCCCCTGCCCGGGAGACAACCACTGCAGGTCCACGGCAGGTCTGCATGGGTATGGGGACATGAGAGGCTGACAGGCTGGCTCTGCGCGTGGAGGACGGGGGCTCCCGGCTGTGAAACCGAAGGCGTGCGCTCTGAGCTGTGCCCTATTAGAGGAGCTGCTCTCCCCGGCCCACAGGCCGGCGGCGCCCAAGGGAGCCCCAGGGACAGGGAGCGGGGACTCGGTGTGGCCCTGCGGGAGGCGTCCACTCTGTCTGTGTGTGTGATGCAGGCTCTGGTCCCATCACGACCCAGCAGTGCAGCTTCAGGACGTGGGACCCCAGAAACCTGGAATCTGGCAATTCCGGAACATTCTCCCGGGAACACGCCTGCCAAAGGGGACAGGGCCGCCCCTCCCTCACCGACGCCTGCAGCGGGGCTCCTGCCCCCAGCACCTGCTCCCAGCGTGCAGCCAGGCTGCCTCCTGGACCTCCCGATCTCAGAGCGCTAAGGGCCGCCTCTGTGGCCGGAGCTGAGGCTTCCTGGGTCCCAAATAGCTCAGCATGCACATCCTGTTGCCTGAACCCCACACTCACCACACGTGTGTGCCTGTGCACACATGTCAGCGCGTACTCACCACACGTGCATGCGTGTCTGAGAGGGTACACTCACCACACGTGCATGTGTGGTGCCCGTGTACACGTGTCTGAGCGTGTACAGGCTCCCATCCTCTGTACACTCGTGCTGGGGGCAGACACAGCTGGCACCAGGCCCTGGGCCTCCGCTGGTCAGCCTGCGCCCCTGCTGTGCCCAGAGGCCTCCTGGCCATTTGTTCCCTCTCTTTCTGCTGGCCACAGCCACATCCGCTCCTGGAGATCTGCCCTGGAGGCCCAGGCACTGAGTCCCGGGGTTACACTCACATGGAGGCCACCCTGCTCCACTGTCACCTGTCACCTACCCACCAGCTCCCTGTGGGCAGAGTCCAAGTGCTGGGCTCCGTGCCAACCACACGGTCACAGTGGAGCGATGTCAACCCTGGGGCTGGGCCATGCAGTGGCCTTGAAGGCAAGGAAGCTGGCCTGGCCTGGTGCTGGCCCCCTGCCCCCATGCCGCCCTCACCGGCCACCTACGTGGGTGATGGAGCCGCGGTAGCTGATGGTGCTCTCAGGGGGCACACGGGGGCCAGGGATGCCCTTGGTGATGCTTCCACCCGGAACGGAGCCCAGAGCTGTGCCTGGAAGACACGAGACGCACGCCTGAGGCCGCCTATGCTCCCTCCCCGAGCCCAAGTCTCAACGCGGAGGGTCCGCTGCCCCTGCTGCTCAGCAGGTTCTGGGGAGGGACCCACTCCCACCCCGACTGTGCCGGCAGCAGAGGAGCAGATGCTCACCTCTCAGCACAGACGTCTCCTGTGCCGTGGGCGCCCCCAGGCTCTCGGGCGGCCCAGCCTGGCCCCGTGGGGACAGCTGCTCCTGCTTCACGGCACTGAAGGGCGCTGAGGACCAGCGAGAGGTGAGCCCTGACCGAGCCCTGGGGCAGGCACGCGCGGGGGCGGAGTGTCCCCACCCAATGCCAGGGGCTGCAGCCCCCCCCGCCCCAACCAGGCCAGGGTCCCTCCCCCAGCCCCAATGCCAACAGCCAGCACTGAGCCAGGGCCTCCAGGTGGGCAGGGCCCACATCCTTACCCAGCTTCTTGGGGTCCATGGCGAGTGGCAGCCCCATGGTGATGGGGCCGACGGGGGCCTTGGCGTGCTCAGAGTAGGGGACGTGCAGCTGCACCGACATTCCCTGCAGGGCGGGGGCTGGGTCACAGGGGCCTGGCCGGAGCAGCAGGATGCCCAACTCACCAAGGCCCCCGAGGACGCGTGGGCCTCAGCCCTACGGCCCGGCTCTGTGACCGTGGGGATCCAAGCCCGTGCTGGGCCAAGGGCCCCTCCCATGCCAAGGGGCGGTCGTGGCCTACATGGCTGAGGGACATGGGGCACAGAGGGAGCTGGGGATCCAGCGCCCACCACCTGCCGGCTGTCTTGCTGACCCCTCTGGGCCTGCAGCAGCCACACTTCCATTTCACAGAGGGAAGAAACCAAGGCACAGCGAGGTCCAGTGACCCGCCGGCCCCGTGGTGAGACCACCCAGGAACAAGGCCCTCGGCCCTGAGGGGGCTCAAACCCAGCAGCACATAACAGAGGGGACTTGGGCCCCAGCGCTCCACCGCCCCACCCCAGACAGGAAGAGCAGGTCCCCAGAGGGGCAGGGGAGCTCCCGGGGCCGCCCTCCCCTGGGAGATGGCCCCCACCTGTCTCTCGAGGACGCTGGGGTGCTTGGTGGAGGAGATGAGGGGCGGCGGGTTGGAGATGGCGGGTGGGCGTGGCAGGACGGGCCGGGCGCTGTCATGGAGGCCCAGGGGCAGCGGGTGACCTGCGGGGCACACGGCTGTCATCGGGGGCCTCACACTGCCTCTGCCCCCGCTGGACACCCCAGGCCATTTGCACGGCTGCCATCCTCACGAGCCCTGCTGCTCCTGCCCACGCTGGCTGCCCAGGCCCTGTTCCCACCTGGACCCCGATGGGTCTCCCTGTTCCCCACCCAGAACTAAAGGCATCTGAGGGTTCACGGCCTCCCACGGCTGCCCGCTGGCCCCCGACGTGGTGGTCAGAGCCATTGGCCTGGCACCCGCTGGGCTCTGAGCTTGGGCCACAGTAGCCTGAGCTGGTTTCCAGGTGTTACCTCCTCTTTCCTGCGTCTGTACCTGGGCACAGGTCGTCCACCCTGCTCCCTCCCTGGCGCCCCTAGGCCGAAGCCCAGCCAGCCTCTACCGATGTCCAGGCAGGGTCCACCCCGGCCATGCCAGGGCCGCCCACCAGCTGGCTCCATCCCCTCCCCCCCTTATCTGGCTCTGAGCCACCCGCGGAACACAGAGCCCTCCAGGCCTGCCCCTCACCGGCTCAGTCCCTCCCACGGCCCCGCCCCCAGCCCTCTGCTGAGCAGGCTGTTCCAAGCCGGGCAAACAGTCGGTGCCTGGTGATCGTTCACTGGGTGGCCCAGCGTGGCAGCCGGGCTACTCACCGGGGGGCGCGTAGGAGAAGGCCGAGGGGTCCGGGGCGTGTGGCGAGGCCTTGATCAGCTCACGCGGGGGCACGGGGAAAGGCAGGCCTGACGCCCAGCACGGGGGCTCAGCGGGAAGCTTCTGGCCCTCGGCCGCAAAGGCTGGGAAGAACGCAGGCTTCTCGGCTGAGGACGGGAGACGGGTGCTGAGGCCAGGCTGGGCCGCGGCCCCTACCACGCTCTGCTTGGCGTGCGTGTGCATCTTGGGGAGGGGCTAGCGGCTCTCGCCGGCCAAGGAGGGTGCCCGGGGCCTGCCACCACCTGGCTTTCTCGGCATTTGGGGCTGCAGCGTAGTCACCTCTGTCTGCCCGTCTATGCCCGGCAGAGCCTACACGGACCCGGCCTGGCCTTCCACAGAACTCGTGCGCGAGCCGCGCCGACCACGTGAAGGCTGCGGTTTGCTGACTGAGCAGGAGGGTTACAGAGGCGACCGGAGTGGCCACAAGCCCACGTGCTCCGATAGCAGGGACCCCAGCCGCGGCCTCTGTTCACAGAGCACCTACTCGGGGCCAGGCCGTGTGCCAAGCACCAGAGCAGCCCCACCAAGCCTCCCGCAAGCTCGTGTGCAGACAGGTGCTGCGCCCACCTATCAGACGGCAGACTGAGGCCAGGCGCACTCAGCGACCTACCGGAGGCGCTCAGGAACACGTGGCAGTCAGCACTAGGCCGCGTGTGGCCGCTTAGAGCGCACAGCGGCCATGAGACACCACGCTCTCCTGGCCCTCCCACTCCGCGCAGCCCAAATGCGCTAACTCACGCCATCCCCACGGCAGCCTGCGGGGCCTGACGGGTTGGCCTCCTTTCGCAGATGGCAAAGCTGAGTCTGGACAGGCTAAGCCAGCCAGCGAGAGGCAGGTGGGAGCTTCGCACCAGGGCAGCTGGGCTATGGACCACAGCCTTGACCTTAACCCAAGGCAGCGAGGCAACCGCTGATGCTGGATTCTCAGCCTGGGGGCGCCCTGCACACGCCACCAGGGCCCCTGGGGCTCAGGAGGTGGCTCAGCTCTGTCTGGCGTCTCCTGCCAGCCTCCAGCCAGCTCTGAATCTCTCCCTGAGGACCACCCCCTGCGGTGGGGGAGGGGAAAACTGGCTCAGAGGTGGGGCAACGATAGAGGACGGGAGTGGCAGGCAGTCCTCTCTTGGAAAACCTCCAGATGGCCCAAGGTGGCTCTGGGTTGATTAATGATGCCTGCCGTGGGCACAGCAGCTGGCGGTGGAGGCCTGTGTGCTGCAGTCTCCATTTCTCTCCCACAAGAGACTGAGCGTCCACCGAACCCGTGCCCTGGCGAGGCTGACAGCCCACAGGAGTGACGTGGCATGGGGACTCTTCATTCTCAGCTGCCCCTAGTGGAGGCGTCCCCACAGGGCCTGCCTCAGGCCAGGAAATTCCACACACTCCATGGACTTGGCTCGCCCAGCAGCCCTGCCCACCTCGGCAGCTTTCTCCTGCTCAGCCTGGAGAGCTGGGCTGGAGGCGGAGCAGGGAAACCTGGGACTAGGCCAGGCCGGGCGGGCGGCCGAGAGCCTGGAGAGACAACCTGTTCCTCCAGCTGGGCCCGGGGGAGCCCGAGGGACCGGCTTGGCCGAGCTGCCGCACACAGGCGCCAGGGCCAGTGAGGCCCGTCCACTTCCTGAGACCAGAGAGGTAGCGCTGGGTGTCAGGTTCCCATGAGTCCCCAGGGCAGCTGCCTGTGGGCCAAACTGTGAGAAAGGCACGCAGTGCCTGAGGCCAGGTGCACCATCCCTGTGGGGAGCGAATCCAGACGCCAATGGGCGGGGAGCCAGTCCCAGATGCCCAGATGCCGCTGGCTGGAGGCTGCCTCTCCCCCAGGGCAGGGCCTGCACCCTGGCCCAGCAGGCCTCTGCTGGCCTCATGTGGCTCCGGCCCTGCTCAGAACCGAAACCAGCCCTCTGGGCCCCCGGGCTGGTGCCGAACGCTGCAGTGACTCACGTGCACCCCAACCCTACGCAGCCTTTGTCACAGGGAGACACCCCTGTCCTCGCCCCACGCCGGGCCCCTGCAGCTTTGCTTCCGAAGTGATCTGCTCTTCCCGCCCCACCTCCACAGCTACTGGCCAAGTCCAGGCTGCCGCTACCCTCGCCGGAAGCTGTGGCCAGGGATTCTCCCAAGATGTCAATCACACGCCCTGTCCAACCTCCCCGGAAGCACACTGAGCTCCAACCCTGCCAGCAGCACCTGGGACAAAACCCGCTCTCCTGAGGCCTAGGAAGCCGACACAGGCAGTCCTACTGCCCTCTGACCCCGTCCCTCGGCCCCTCCCCCTGCCTGCGACTCCTCACGCTCCCCAAGCTTGGTCCCACCCCAGGGAAAACTGCAAAGTCCATGGCTGTCTCCCCCTGCCCTCTGCAGAGACGCTGCCCCGAGCCCCCGGCACTGCCGGTCACGCTTCCTTCCCTGGGTGAGCAAAGCTCTCCCCTCGCCTCCTCTGCACAGCACACATAGCAGGTCCTCCTCCTCCCACCGCCCGGCGCAGCGCGAGGCCATCACAGCTGCCCACCGATTGCCCTGGCCCAGGGGCCTCTGCTGGCTCTGCCTGCTGGCCTGCCTGCTGGCCCTGCCCACTGGTCTGCCCACTGGCCCTGCACACTGGCCCTGCCCCCGGGAGGCCTCCAGACTTTCCGACAGCAGGTGCAGGCGGCTGCGGGGGTGGGGTGGGCGAGGGGTCTCCAGGCCCCACTTCAGGGCCAGCTGGCATCCTAGAGACGGAGGTGACAACCGTGGTGTGGGGAGGGCACTGCGGCCACCTGCCCTGGGCTGTGCTGCTTGCGGGACCCATCTGGGTCCTGTTGCCCGAGACCCCTGGAGCCACCAGCAGGAGCCTGGGCTGGCCCAGGGGAGGTTCGGGGCACCATTCTCAGTATCTGTGACGGTCAGCACGGCAGCCACCCGGCCTGGTCTGGGAAAGTGCCTCCTGGGGACACAGGCTACATCTCCTGGGTCCAGGACGGCGGGGTGTAGCAGAAGGTTCCAAGAACAGGAAACCCCGCCCACTGCTGTAGGCACTTGGCCCTCACCACAGCTGCAACAGGGCAGGGAGCGCTCCCGCCGGTGCCCCAGTGAGCCTGGCCCGCAACACAGAGAGACCGCGGCCCCTTCGCTTCACTGCCAGCAGGGCTGGGGTCCCGAGCTCACACGCGGCCTGGAGTCAGGGTCCCGAGCTCACACGCGGCCTGGAGTCGGGGTCCCGAGCTCACACGCGGCCTGGACGCCGCCCCAGCACAGGTTCCTGCGCAGCCAGCGCCTCTGGAAACATGGAGAAGCCGACAAACTCCAGGGCTGGGCGCGGAAGGATGCCGTTCGGGCACCTCTGCCATGTGCACTGCAAGCTGACTCGGCAGAGGCCACACGTGCCAGCCCGTGAGGCCACGAGGCCTGCAGCCTGCCGCCGCCACGTCACCCACCTGCCCTGCCGTGGCCTTGCCAGGACCCTTACCCTCCTTCTCGGCGGGGGGCGCGGGGCTCCTGCTCTTGCCCCGAGGGCTGCTACCGGGCTGCTGGGGACCGTCGCTCTCCGGCTGCAGGTGCTGCGGTGTTGGGGGGGCGGTGGGAGCCGGCTTCGCGGGGGCAGCATCCTCCCGGGTGAGCTGCTGGGGAAGCAGGACAGTGAGCGGCCTTGTCGGGGGTCCCGGGGCGGGGGGTGGGGAGTGGCCAGCATGAGGTCCACCTGCACACGGAGAACCCCGTGGAGAGGAGGCCTGGACCCAAACACGGGGGTGGGGGGTCCTCGGAGGCGCTGGCTCCCAAGTCCCCATAGGCTGGGGAGGAGTCAGGACTGTGCCAGCCCCAGGAGGGGTCCTGCAGCTCTGGGCCCCTCCTCGGACAAGGGCAGCTTCCCCAGAGACCAGGAGTAGGGGCAGGATGCTCCCGGTATTGCTGCAGTGGGGGTCTGCTGTGGGGGCCCAGGAACACCCTCCCATGGTGGGCAGAGGCTAAGGCACCCCCTTCCCAGGGAGAATACTCGGGAATAGGGAGGCGGGGTGGAGCCAAGCTGCAGGTGCAGTCTCCCTCCTACAACCCAGAAAGTCACTGTCCCATGGGCTCGGCGGGGAGTCCTGGGCGGGCACTCACGATGGGGGGGATGGCGGCCGCCCGCTGCTTCAGCTGCTTCAGGTCCAGTGGCTTCTGAGGTGAGGCGTTGGCCCTGGGGTCGCCGGTGGGGCCCAGGAGACTGGGCCTGGGGGACAGCAGCCTGAGGAGAGACAAGCGTCGGAGCCCGCCCCGCTCAGCTCTGGGGGCGGGGGCTGTCGCAGCTCACAGCAGCCTCCTCCATGTAGGGCTGGGAGGGGCAGGACCCCCGGCCAGTGCCGAAGGGTCTGCTGGGGAAGCCAGGCAAGATTTGGCCGGGCGGGGGCCGCAGGGGCCCCTCCCTCGCCGCTCTGGCCTGCGCTGGCCTCCGGGGAGGGGGAACCAGGACCACATCCAGCCCAGCAGAGAGAGGCGCAGGATCCAGTCCTGCCCCAAGCCTGGGGTGAGTCTCAGGAGGAGGCAGTGGGCGCTGTCGCCACAGCCCCGCACGCCGTGGCCCCACTCAGGGCGGTGGTGCCAGGAGCACACTCCCTTCCGGCAGACAGAGCGGGAGGACGGACCACTCCGCCGTGCCACGACCACAGGGCCCTGGGCACGAGACAGGCTGGGGCTGCGGGGACTAGCCCCTGCCCACACCTGCCACGTGTACAGCAGTGTGGGCGGAGCAGGCAGACCGCCCACGCAGGAGCTGCAGGAGGAAGCTCACCCAGCCGCTCACCTGTCAGGGCCCTGAGCTCTCCCGAGACCTCCTGGAGCCTCTCCCTTGGCCGTGGCCCTGCCTGGCACCCCTGAGCCCGATGTCACCAGTAACACCGATGTCACCAGCGGCCCGGCTGCCACCGCGCCGAGGTCCCCAGAGCCTGTGCCCAGCGCACTTCAGTCAGGAATAGCCACAACGGCCACGTGGAAAGCGGAGGCCAAGGCCACAGACCACCACTGCGGGGGAGGGAAGGCAAACGCCAGGGCCACAGAGCGGACCCCATGCAGACGGGCGGCAGGAGGGGCGCTGCCAAGGCCCGTGGGGTGGGAGCGGTGACCGCGCCTGGCACAGGGCTTCGGCTCAGGGTGACGGCCACGGCCACCACGGCCGCGGCCGAGCGCTGTGCCCCCGCCCCCAGCTCACAGAGTGGGTGGAGACTGCGAGGGGCTGGGGCGCGTGTGCGTGGAACCCAGAGCTCGCTATGCGTGTTAAAGCTGTGTGTGTGTAAACACAAACCTATGGAGACAGTTTGAGCTGGGGACACGCGGAACACCCACGTGGCAGGGGCCTGTGTGCCGTCCTGCCTCGGTTTCCCCACGGCTCCTCCCCCAGGTACCACCACACGGAGGCAGGTTCATCTTGTACCAATCCTAGGGGCTGGGTCACCCATCGGGGTTCAGGAGCGGGCCAGCCCCGTCCTCTGGTTCCCCCGGGGGGGGGGGCTGGCAGCTCCTGTTCCCGGCCCCTCCCACCGGCCTCAGTGGCCCCGCCCCCTGCATGCTTGTCTTCCTGGAAGACAGTGGTGTCTGTTTCCTGCTTCCTGGGAGGACCGAGCGGGCAGGGCTCTCAGGGCCTGGCACACGTGGCCGAGAGGCCCCACCCTGCCCCCCCACCTCCGCAGGGCAGAGTGGGCTCCACTTCGAACCCCCGGAGCTGACCGTGCTTCAGTCTCCCCATCTGTAGAGGTGGGGGGAGCTGGCAGACAGGGGCCAGGCTGAGGGGTCCCTTCCTGCGGGCTTCTCTCCCCCAGGGCAACCAGCAGGGCCTGCCCTGGCTTCCCCACCAACCCCACCCCGGGTCTGCTCTGGGAGCTACAGCACATGTACAGATCGGCTATACCACTCCCCTGCCTTCCCGGGGGCTGACCGTTCACCACCGCCCCCACCCCGGGTGCCCCTCACCCCACTTGCGGCTGCAGGGCTCTGCACCGGCTACTGAGCCACGCATGAGCTCCTGAGGCCATAGGGCCTTAGCCCCGGCTGCTCCCCCACCCTCCAATGCCACCTCCTCCGAGAAGCCCTCCAGGCCTGTGCAGCCCGTGTCTCCATCATGCCCTTAGCCGGGGGGAGGTGAGTGCCGCCATTTTCCCACCTTCTCACTGGAACCTTAGCACCCAGGGGCTGGGGCCCTGTCTATGCTGCTTCCTTGGTGCCGGGGCCGGCTGACACCCACCCACCACTTGTGTTATCGACGAGCAGGGGGGAGCCACTGTTGTGAGTCTTTAGAGATTCCGGGGAGAGGGGGGCAGAAGGAGCTGTGCTACAGTGCCATTTGGGGGGACCCTGGCATTGGTCACACTCACATCAGGGGTGGAGGACCACGCCCATCCCACAGACGGGAAAACTGAGCCTGAGGAAGGGACTTTTCCCGAGGCCGGGTCCTGCCAGCAAGCACCCAGGCAGGCACCCTGTCTGGGAAACAGAACAGGGCAGGGCGGGCGGCCAGGGCTCTGCGATCACAGCCGAGATCTCTGGCCGCCCGCCAAGAAGACTCCCAAGGGGGAGAGGGAGGGGGAGGAAGTGGAGGCGGGGGAGGGGGAGAGGGAAGATGGACAGGGAGGGGGAGAGGGGAAGGGGGAGAGAGGAGGAGGGGGAGGAGGAGGAGAAGGGGAGGTGGGGGGAGCAGGAGGAGGAGGCTCTCCGCCCAACCTCCCGGCAGGGGCCTGAGCGAGACTGGTCCCAAGCCCATGCAGGGACGTCAGGCAGGAAGGAGGGCGCTGGGCGGGCAGCCAGGAGCCGGGGGTGCGGCGGGGGGGCCCCGGGGGCCTTGACTGCGGGCCGGGCTCTGACGCATCTCACTGTGTCCTCCAGCCCTGCATGGCTGTGGCTGTGGCTGCGGGGGGCGGGCTGCCAGCCAGGAGGGGTCAGCAGGCTGGCCCAAGGCCAGCCTCGCTCGCAGAGAGGGCAAGGCAGCCCCCAGGGTGGGGGCCTGGCACACCAGGTGTCCTGACACCCCCCGGGGTGAGGTGCTGCAGGCTGGACCACAGGCGCAGGATGGCCAGATGCCAGACCCCACTGGGTGGGGGAGGGACGTGGCCTGGGCGTGAGGCTGCCAGGGGAGAGGGCGGGGAGCTCAAAGCACCCTCCATGGCGTCAGGCCTGACCCCAGGGGTCCGGACTGGTGCCACTCGAGCCAGCCCTGCGGCTCCAGCAAGGACAGGCCATGTATACCCGAGACACAGACTCCAGGAGGCTGCATATCAGTGCGGCGCCCGTGAGCCGGGGGGTGGGGGGAAGTGGGGGAAGGCAGGGCAGCGTCCGGACCCCTGCCCTGGCACATGGACCCTGGCTGTCTGCCCTGCTGCCACGAGCACCACTGTTGGTGCCGCACCTGTCGGGCAAGAAGCTCCGACTCTCTGTGCGCCCAGAACCTGCCACTGGGCCTCTGCTGACCCAGGGGTGGCGGCCCGACCCCGTGTCCCTCTCGGTGGGCATGCTGCGGGGGCAGTGGGCTCACCTAAGTGCCTGTAGACGGCCCCATCACCTGCCTGTCCCGCCTGCCTCACTAGGAAAGAACCCCAGGCGTCCAGTGCGAGCTGGACGGGGCTCCACAGCTCTGCCCGCGGCACCCTGGGGTTGGTCCCGACTCGTCTTGGTCCTGACGCATCAGCCAGAAAGGGTTAAAATCCAGCCTTCCCAGGGCCGGGGGAGGGGCACCCCATGGGGGCCATGGCCAGCCACCCGAGGACCCCTCCTCAGCCCTTTGCCCAGAGCCCGGGCCTGGATGGGCTGGGCCATGAGCCTCCAGGGTACTGCCCCAAATCTTCTGGAATTGCAGCTCTCCCCCAGTCCGATGGCCACCACTGGGACAGCTGTCTCCGTCAGCCCATCAGCCCCCCTCAGTGCCTCCACACAGCAGCCAGTGGAGCAGGTAAAGCAACCCCCATTGCTCAGGGGCCCCCGAGAACGCCACAGACGTCTGCCTGGTCCCGTGTCCACCCCTTTCCTCCAGCCCCTTAGCACCTACACCTCACCGGGCCATTCCCACCCCAGGGCCTTTGCATCCGCCACCTTCGCCACACTGAGGGTGGAATTGTGTCCCCCATTCTAACCCTGGGCAGCCGTGAGGGCGACCTTATTTGGAAACAGAGCATCCTGTCGATGTGACCAAGGCAAGATGAGGTCACACTGGGCTGGGGAGCCCGAAACCAGGGCCTGGAGTCCTTATAAGAAGGCAACTTGGACACAGAGGCGCGGCGGGAGAAGCTGCGTGCCGACAGAGCAGAGTGCACGGGGCTGCGGGCCAAGGCACAGCCTAGGCAGCAGCGGCTGGAAGGCCGAGGAAGGGGCGACCCGAGTCTCAGGGGAGCCCGGCCCCACCCACACCTTGGCGAGGGACTCTGGTCTACGCAGCCGAGAGAAGAGACAGCCAGTGGAAGGCGGCACGCGCGGCCTGGCCGGCTCCCCCGGCGTTGCCTGCCATCCCCTGCTCCGCCCAGGCCTCAGCTCACAGGGCACCCCTGGGTGGGGAGAGGTCTCCCACTCCCAGTCCACCCCCCGACTCGGCCACAGCGTCAGCCTGCCTGCCGCTGCCTCTGCCCGATAACGTGCGCGGGACGAACACACAGACAAAAGCCCCAAGCCGGGCCCCGCCCACGCACCTGCTCTTGTCGCCACCCTCGGGCTCGTCCACCTCGTCGGCGCTGCACGTGGCGCTGGAGTCGCTGTCCTGGGGCGCGCCTGAGCCCTTGGCCACAGCGGCCTTGCTGACCACACTTTCCTTCTTCTCCACCTTGAGCGCCGCCTCCGGGGTGGCCTCCAAGCTGGGCTCTGCCCCCTTGCCCTGGTGCGGCCCCTCGTCCTGGGCCTCGTCCTTACACTCGCTCTTGGTGGGCTCCTCGGGGGGTGGCCCGGGCTCCTCCGTCTTCCCCGTGTCTACCACCAGCTCTGGGGCCTCGGGCACCTTCTGTTCTTCCCCCTCCTCTGCTGGGGGTGCTGTCGTGGCCTCTTCCTCTTTCTCCTCCTTGGGGACCCCTGGAGGGGGAGCCGCAGGCGAGGTGGGTGCGGGCGGGGGTGTGGGGGGGCTGGCAGCTTTGGGGGCGGGGCTGGGCTCCGTGGGGGCCGGGTTGTCTTCTGGCAGTGGGGTGGGAGGTTCCGGGGGTGGTGCGGCGACCCCAGGCGTGGGTGGGGGCTGGGGCCCATTCTGCCCCGTGTCCTTGGTGGTCTCAGTGCGAGGGGAGGGGATGCTCTCGGTGTCGGAGCTGTTGTTGACGGCAGCTGTGTGGGGTGAGAACATACGTGGAACGGGTGAGGGGGGCTGGGGGCACGCGAGGCAGGCATGACCCCATGGAGTCCAGGACTCCATCCTGGCCCCCACACAGCCCTGAGGACCCAACACCCCTGGCATCACCTGCACGGGGACCAAGGGCCCGTGACCTGGCTAACCCCAACCCCCAGGGCATCCGGGCAGCCGAGCGAAGACCCCCGCGTTCTCAGCTAAGTTCTCAGACTTGCTCTGCCCCCCACTGGCTGCTCGCCCATGGCAGCTCTTGGGGCCTCGGTTTTCCCATCCATACAATTGGGAGAACAACACTCCTAGATCCTATCTCAGAGAGGGGATGAGCTGAGGGGGCCTCACAGCTCACATGGGCCAGCTGGTCAACCCCACCATGCTGTATCGCCGTGGTCATCCAACAGGACAAGGTGCACCTGCCTGTGCCTGGGCAGAGGCCATGGGGCGGGGCCCACATTGACCACACCCCCCTCGGGTGTGGCCTGAACACTGGTGCCCCTGTGCCCCTGTGGAGGGCGAGCGGCCTTGGCTCCAGCCCTGGCTCTTGAGCCCTAAAACCACCCCTGCTACTGCTTTGGGCCCACTTTCCGCCACTTCCCACAGATCGCAGAGAAAACCAAGTCAGGCAGGGTGCCCAGGTGGGTGTCTGGTGTGGCCACCTCACCTTCAGAGGGCCTGGCGGGAGTCCCAACCACGCTGCTTCCGACCCAGCTGCCTGCGCATGCGCACCCTGGGAGGCAGCTGGTGGCGGCTCAGGTGCTTGGGGCCCTGCCACTCACGCAGGAGACCCCGAGGGAGCTGCTGGCCCCTGGCTCCAGCCTGGCCCAGCCGTGGCTGCTATGGGCATTGGGGGAGTGAACCAGTGGATGAAAGACTTCTGTCTCTCTCTCCCCTTTGACTACCCCCTCCCCCCAACATCTCTGTTGCTCTGCCTTTCAAGTAGATGAAAACAAACACAAACGTTTTTTAAAGAGTCCCAGGTGCAAACTGCACTGAGACACGCGGTTGAGGGCTCACTGGTGCCCAGGAGGAAGCCGGGAGCACCGTGGGAAGGGGCACAGAGGGGCCAGCAGCCAGGTGGTGGTGCTCCCAGGGGAGTGCGCCCCCCGCCCGCCCGGCCCTGCCTCATCCGTACCTTGACCGCCGCCACATTCTCCTCTGGGCACCTCACTCCCAGAGGCGTGTAAGGCTGGAAGGAAGTCAGACAAGAGTTAGGAGCCAGGTGGCAGTGAGCAGCGGAGAGGGGCGGAGGCGGGCAGGCCGCGGGGCTGGGGGCCCAGCAGGCATCAGTTCTGCCCAGCCCGGTTACAGGGTCCGATGATGGGGCACAGGAGTCGGGGGCTTGGACCCTCGGACCTCTTGCGGCCCAGGACCCCGGGGGGCAGGTGAGCGAGGCTGGGGGCAGAGGCCGGCAGGGGCCGCTGTGCCAGGAACAGGGCCACGCCTCGTGACAGCAACTCAAGGCCGGTGCACATGGTGCGTGCCAAGCTCCACGCCGGGCCCTCACTTGGTCTCGGTGACTGCTCAGCACCCGGCACGCTCAGCAGTCACCAGGCGTGGGCAGGAAAGGAGGCTGAAGCATGGGGGTCCGGCAACTTGCCCGAGGCTTCCGTGCAGGGGGCGAAGTGGAACACACTGTGCCCCTGAGCCCTGGCCGTCCTGCCCAGCCTGGCGGCTACGGTGACAACAGGAGTCCCCAGGACAAGTGGCTGAAGCCCCAGTGCCCCAGTGTGTTCAGCCATACGACGGGCAGTTTCACCACGAGGTCGATGGCAGGGCTCCGGGGACGGAGCTGCAGGAGAAGCAGCCGGGGGCCCAAGCAGGGCCGTCCTGGACTCGAGGGATTAGTCCCAGAACGCCCGTCATGGCCGCTGCCATTCCTGGAGGTGTGCGGGCCACCTGGGCTCCTGCCCCTCAACTGGCAGATCCACCCCCTGCACATGCCCAACCCCATGGCGCGGTCGGCGGCAACGTGGGGGCTGGCTGGGTCTTCTGGAAGATTCGGCCAGGCCTCAAGCCAGCTCCTCCCTCCCCTGCCCCACCCTGGCCGGGCAGCCTGCAGGTGCCCCAGTTACACACTGTGACACCCCAGGAGTGTCCCTGGCCTGAGCCTTGGCTCCCTCACCAATGGGACAGCTGTGACGCCCCGGGCATCCGGCCTCAGCAACGCTGTCCTGGGGGCTGGCCATGTGGCCACAGAGACCTCAGCTCTGTCCCCTCCCCCTGCCTAACAGGACGCGTGGGCCCCGCAAGTGGCAGGGACTTCCCCAGCCTGCACCCTGCCCACCCAGGGGATTGGTTCTCTCTCTGGGTCTCCTCTTTTCATGGCCACGGACCCAGGGCCCAGTCGAGGCCTGGCGGGAGGCTTCATGCAGACTCCAGCCAGGATGTGGGCTGGCCTGGGCCAGAGTCTGCTCCCGACAAGCACCTGTGCGGGGGCATGGGCTGGGCACCCACGGGTGGGCAGGGCCCCACTGCCGGGAGCAGCAGGTGCGCCGCGGGGGCCCACATGCAGACAGGAGGCCTCACCTCTCGGCAGCTTGGGGCCCTGCCGGGGCTGCCCTGGCCATGACGCAGGGCCGAGGACTGCAGGGGCTGCCACAGGCGACAGGAGGCCTGGGGCGGGCGTGCAGAGCGTGGTTTGCTCGGGCGACCCGTGTTCAGTTCCCAGGGGCTCTGGCTTGGGGTGGGGGGAGCGGCCTCGGGTGCAGGGCGGGCAGGAGGCGGCGGCTAAGGCAGATGTAGGCGATGGTGCCCGGGCTGATGCGGTTGGGGGCCCCCGCGCCTCATTATGCCAACCTGGGCGCGGAGCACAACCAACAGCCCAACAGCCACCCGCCCCGAGCCGGCTGCCAGGAAGGACCAGCTTTGCTTACGCTGGGAGACCCGGCAATCAGCTCTGTGATCAGCAACACCCGACCGGCACAACAGGCGTCACCGGGCCCAGCCAGGAGCTCAGAGGACCGAACAAGGCGCCCAGGGAAGGCAAGCCCACAGTCCCTGAGCTGCTGTCATAGCCCTGGAGCCACTGTCACCACCCCGGGGTCACCGTCGCTGTCCCTGAGCCGCTGTCAGCATCGCTGAGTCACTGTCTCTGATCACTCTCATCGCCCCCAAGCTGTTGTCGCCCTGTACCACCGTGAGCCACTGTCACTGTCCCCGTCCCCCACCTAACCGGGGAACCTTGGGGTGACACATGCACCCCGCTTCGAGAGCCTGAGCCCCTCCTAAGAGGGCCACCCGGAGCCGCAGGGCGGGCGGGGTCTGTCCGTCTACCCAGGGCCATGGCGCTGCCGGCCGCCCTCACCTTCCGCTTCCTCCGCCATCTCCTCCTCGTTGCCGCTGGCGCCCGACGCCTCCATCTCCTCGTCCTCCACGGCGGGCGGGAAGGCGGCCTCCTCGCTGGCCACGGCCGGGGCCTTCTTCTTCTTCCTCCGCGCGTTCCTCTCCTTCTCCTGGGCAGGGACAGCGGGGGTCAGGGCCCGGCTGGGCTGGTGTCCCGGGGACTCCCCGGGCCCGTGGCCTTGCCACACTGCAAGGGGCAGCCGTCCCAGCCACGTGCCCCAGCACCACGCCAAACAGCCACAGTTATTTTTACCAGGGCTTTACCCCTCCACCGTGTCCTGGGTACACCCCGGGCACGGCCTGGCCTCTCGGCTGTTCCCACATTCTTCTTGAATAGGCGAGAGGCTGCCTTTACCGGGAGGGCTCCCAGGACTGCTCCAGCCCTTGACTCCTGGCCAGAGTTGTGACCACACCCCTGGGGACACTGCCAGCTCAGCTACAGGTGGAGAGGGGACCAATGAACGCCTGGACCTTTTCCTGGCACAACTCACCTGAGCCCTGAGCCCCAGGCACAGGCCGGAGGACAGCACGACATGGCATGCACCAGGGCATGGGGGACAAGGCCCCTGCCCTGGAGGGCTGCCAATCGGGGATGCAGCTTCTAACGGGGGACTAAGAGGAGGCCATAGGGTCTGAGAGGGCGGGGCGGTGGCCAGGAAGTGACGTCAGAGCCAGGCCCTGAGGGCCCGGGGAGGGGCGGCCCTGGGGTGCAGCCGATGGACAGACAGGAGCCTGCGTGGAGCCGACTGCCAGCTCCTGTCCTCGGGCCTGCCTGGGCACCTCAGCACCCTCAGACCAAGCGAGGGCCGGGTTCCACGTCCTTAGGCTGACTTGCGGAGTGGCTGTGCCTGGGCCGCGTCCTTAGCCATGAACATGCTGGGGTCTCGGGGTGTCTGGGGCCCCCCGGGGGAGTAGGGTGGGCCTCCCCAAGTCCGGTGTGAGAGGGGGGCAGCCTGACTTGCCAGGGTCTCTGGGCACGCACGTGGAACCCAGAAGACACAGTGCCTTGGGCTGAACAGGGTCCCGCCAAACACACCCAGCCAGGACCGATGGCCTCTTAGCAGGAGGTATGGACCCAGTGGAAGGGTCAGCTTAGGGACACCAGGAGCCTCCATAGGCCCCGAGTCAACCACACGACTCCTGCGCTGGAGCCGGCTGGCCCGGGGCACATTGCCATGGCGGCCGTGAGAACTGACTCAGCCCGCCCCCCGCCAAACAGGCACAGCCGCTCTCAGGGGTCAGGGCCACTCAGCCACCAGGCACCAAGCAGGCCGTGTCCCTCCTGCCCTGGCTGTGGCCAAGCTGGAAACGGCCTCGTGGGGGCTGAGGGGGTCTCCTGCCCAGCCCGGGCTCACTTCCTGTCCTGCGGCCACCTGAACAAACAGCAGGCCTCAGGGTGCAGCCGCCGGGGACAGTAGGAAGAAAGGGGAGTGGCCGCCTGCCCGCTCGTCACACTTTCCATCCCCAGCCCTGCCCTGCCCGACGTCCAGGGCCCGGGCCTCAGCCCCGCCCAAACCCTGCGGCGGCTCCAGCCTGCGGAGGCGCGAGAAAGCTGTGGCCTGTGGCTTCTGTGGCTGTGGCCGAGGGATCCCCTTCTTCCCCAGTCTGTTTTTAGCAACAGGCACCAGGAGGGTGCTGGGGCAGGGAGGCCGGCGACCGAGGCCTGGGCAGTGGGGGTGGGTGGGACATGGGGGACACGGAGCGCTTCCTCGGGCAGGGGTCTCCAGCAGGGAGGGCCAAGCCCCGAATGCCCCGCGCCTCGGCAGCAGGATGGTGGTCGCGACAGGAGGAGCCCAGCTCCGGCACTGATTCCTCTGTACATTGGGCACACACCCTGCTTCACCCCGGGGCCCAGCCCTGCCTGGTGCAGCTCTGGACCACTGCTGCAGGCTGCTCCCCACCCCAGCTCCTCAGCACCGTGACAAACCCATCGCCTGCTTGTTGCAGGTACCTGGGCCACAGGGCCTTGGCACTGTCCGCTGCTCTACCCAGACACCCACGGGATCAAAGCCCTCACGTCATCTGAGACATCTTCCCCGACTGCCCTGTCAAAACCAGCCAGCTCTGACCCCGACATGCCCCACGCGTCCCGCTCGGCAACAGATCCGGCTCCCTAAGGACCGGGGCCCCGCCTGCCCGCGCCCAGCTCCCAGCCCGCACCCGGGAACGCCCTGGCGCACATCGGGGCTCTGTGACTGGCTGCTGTGGACCGAGCCCAGCAACACGGAGGTCGGCTCAGAGAGGCGCACGACCACGCAGCTCACAGGTGGGGCTCCCCGCCCGGCCTCGCATGGCAGAAGACAGAGGTGCAATGGAGACAGCCGGACTCTAAGGCCCAGGGGCCGGGCTCCACAGAGGGGAGAGAGGGTAACCTTCGGCCATGGAGGGGAGGGAGAACTTCAGTGGGGACGCGGTGCCAGGAGTTACATAACCTGGGACGCGCTCCGGCTTCCTGCTGACGTCGCCGGCGGCCACGCTCAGCCAGGCCCGGTGCGAGGCGGGAGGGGACACCCACTGGCCCTCCGCTTCCCCCACTCCTTCCCGTGCTGGCCGAGGGGGACGTGACTTCCTGTGCCCCAGACAGGTTGGGCCAGGAGCCAGGGTCGGAGTGGCTGCTATGGCTTCGGGGTTTGCAGGGCTGGGAGGGGGCGGGGGCAGGGTGGGAGGCAGAGGGCAAAGATCAAGCCCTAGTGTGGCCGACAGTCCCCGTGCCTGCTTTCTCTGCTGCCCTCAGGCCAAGCCTGTCCTCACTGGGGACCGCCCTGGCCTCAGGGTCTCCCTCCTGCCCTCGCCCACCCACTGCACACTCAGAGCTGGGGGTGGGAGGCCACCTTCCTATCAGCTCCGTCTCATTATCACTGAACCCAGGACACACCAGTCCAGCCCGGGACGCAGAAGCAGTCAGCGGCCCCTGTGGTCCGGGCCCGGGCACACCTCTACCTCCGGGACACCTGCTGTCACCGTCACCTCACTGGACACGACAGGTTCTCGAGGAAGGAGCAGAGTGGAGAAGCCACGTCCCCCAGCTGCCAGCCCAGATCCTGCTCTGAACCACCCGACAGTGAGTGAACACGGTCGATCAGTCGGTCCCCCCATCCCGGCTCTCAGCAGCGGAGCCCTGCTGTGCCAGCCACGGCCCTCCATCCTCGTGTCACAGGTGGGGGAACTGAGGCACAGAGCGGCCACGCAGTGAGAAAGCCTCAGAGACAAGATTTAGACCCGGCCCAGTCTCCTGCCCACGACCTGCCGCGGCTGCCCCCGCACCGCGGTCCCAGGAGCTGCTCAGAGTGAGCCACCATGAGCACTCGCGGGGCGAGGGCTGTGATCGCCCCGCTTCACACACGAGAAAACGGGCTCGGGCGGGGTGGGCAGGGAGCCACGGCCAAGGTCACACAGGCGCTGCGGCAATGGCTGGGGCCTGGCCCTGCTCTCGGCAGCTGACCACACTGTCCACCTTGCAGGGGCCTCAGGTTCTCCAATGCCGCAGGGAACCTGGAAAGCCAGGCTGGGAGGCCAGTAGGAGGAGGCAGCACTGAGCCCTGGGCTGGAGCCCTGGGGGTGGGACTGGCAGCCCCGGGAGGCAGGGAGCAGAAGGCTGGTGGGGCTGGAGCACATGACTTTCAGTGCCTTGGGCGACATTCAGAGCCAGTGCCCTGAGCCCTGGCTGCACCGCAGACTCCTGCCCTGAGACCCTGGCCCAGGACGTGACACCTGCTTTCTCCCGCCCAGGGCCCCTCTCTGCTCTAAGGGAATTCAGCGGGTGTTCAATGCAGGTGCCCCACACCTTCCGACGGGGCCCGGCTGGAGCTCTGCGCTGCTGGCTCCTCTGGAGGCCTGCAGGGGCCGGGGAGGGGTGAGGGTGGGCCTCGGCCCTGACCACGGGTGTGTGGGCGGCTCCCCCGCAGCTGCTGGCGCCCACAGTTCGGGAGTGGGGAGGGGGCCCTCAGATTCTGCACGGGTGCAAGTGGGGCCAAGGCTCTCCCCAGTGGCCCCTGGTGGAGACGATCGGCACTGCCCACAACTTACAGTGCAACAGGCAGCCTGGCAGGGCGGGGGCGGGAGCCCTGGGGGACACAGCTGTGCAGCCTGCCCTGTCCCCACGAAGCCACACGGGCGCTCGGAGCACACGCCTATGGGCTCAAACCCCAGAGTTCAGCTGCTTGCAAGCCCGGCCGAGCCTCAGTTCCCCCAGCCCTCGGAGGGGAACTGAGGAGGCTGAGAGGAGGGGAGGGAGGAAGGGCCATCAGCCACAGCTGCGGAGGAAGCCGGCCCCTCCTGGGCCTCCCCCGGGCCTGCCTCGGCCGCCCTCCTGGCTCCCCCAGACTGTGCCCCCCGCCCCCCGGCAGCCCCCGAACCGGGAGGTGCGGCGGGGGCGGGGGGCTCTCACAGGGTGCACTGCCTCTTCATTCCAAGGCGCTGACGGCCACGGATTCCTGGCTGAGTCAGGCACTGACCCACCAGGCTGCTTCCCCACCCCCGGTGAGCACGGAGGGGCTGGGGGAGGGAGCCGCAGGGCCGGTGTGGCTGGTCGCCCCGTGACGGCTGAGCCCCCGCAGGGCCAGGCACACGGGCCCCGCCCTGCGGGGAGCCCCGGCAGCGGCTCACCATCTTCAGCTTGTGCTGCTGCAGGATCTCGTCGAGGTTCTGCCTCTTCTTGTAGTTGAAGTAGAAGTTCTTACACTGAGACACAGTCTTGGAGCCCACCATGCGGGCGATGGCCGACCAGTTCCGGCCATGTTCCAGGAGACCTGCGGGGCGAGGGCAGCAGGTGAGGCAGGGGCAGAGGGCCTGGAGCAGCAGCAGGGCCCCCCCCCCCCACTGCCTCTGGAAACAGACGGGGGAGGCTCTGGGCTCCAAGTCCAGGGGTGCCAAGCGAGGGTGCCCCCACTGAGGCCACCATTAAGGATGCAGGGGGCAGGGGTCTGAGGTCCGGGATGCAGATCCCACCCAGTCCCACCTCTCATCACGCCAGCTGGGCGGGGGAGCCGGGCGGCCGTGACCCAGCCCTGACACTCGCTCACAGCTGCAGATGGGGCCTCCGGAGACCTCCGGGCTGTTTTCCGGCCACACCGGGCCAGGGCAAGGAAGGAACGCAGCAAGCGAGGGATGGGGGGGGGGGGGGTCTGGGGCTGAGCTGGGGCCAGAGCCCGTGCCTCGGTCACCTCGGGGCCACATGGAACCCAGAGCCCAGCCGGCCTCGCTCACAGGTGGGGAGTGGATCTGCCCCCAAATCACAGCCCCCTCCCACCCCATGCCCGTGGGCTCAGGCCAGAGCTGCACCCCTGCCGTCGCCACCCACTCTCTGCTTCCAAGCAAAAACCCCGGGCTCAGCAGAAACGAGGCTCCTGCTTCCTCCCGAGGCAGTGCCAGGAAGCCAGGCCAGGTGTCAGCCCACCTGCTGGGCGAGCTTGGCAGCATGACCTCGTGTGGCCCAGGGCTGCCCCCTGCCACGCACCCACGCAGGGCAGGCCTGACGGAGGGCTCGGATGCTGGGATGGGCGGACCAGAGCCCCAGAGCTGTGCCACCGGCAAATCCACTGACTTCCCAGACCCCAATTCCAGGCCATTTTCCTTGAACCTGCGGCACGCGGGACCACGGCCACCCTCCTGCAAGTGGGGGGCCTGAGGGCGGCCGTGTGCACGGGCACTTCCTGTCGTCACCCATCCATTCATCGTGGCGCAGCAGCGGCTGGCTGGCTACGCTCAGGCACCAGCGAGCATAAAAGCACAGCAGCGGAGACGTCAACAAACCACCCCCCACCACCTCGAGGGGTCAGGCGCCAGGCAGAGGCCCAAGGCCCTTCAAAGCCTGGTTCCGTCTCACCCTCACAGTGCGGTCCTGACCACTTTCCCATGCCTGGTGTGGGCAAAACCGAGGTGGGGGGGGGTCACGCCAGCTCCTCCCTGCTCTGGGGACCGGCCAAAGGGGCAGGGTGGGCATGGGGCCCCAGCTTCCTGCCCTGCCGGCCTCTGGGCCCCAGCATGGGGGTGGGCACAGGACGGACAGGCCACCTGCTCGCCTGCAGTGGCCACGGGAGCCACGTGGCTCCACAGGGTTCCTCAAGGACAGGCACGGCGGGGTGGGGGATCAAGTGTAACTCGGCCTCCTGACCTTTCCCTCCGCCTGCGCCAGCAGCAGCTGTCACTCCCAGAACCTGGCGGACAGGGACGCGCGTTTATTTATATTTCCTCAGCTGGGGCCAAGAGCGTCCAGGCAAACACGTCGGGCCAGCGGGATCACAGGCCCGGAACCCAGGCGGCGCGGGGGGGGGCAGGTCTCCCATCTGGGCCTGCGGGGCTGGGGGGGGGGGGCGGGTGCTGAGAGCCCAGCCCGGCTGGACCCTGCAGAGGCTACCATTTCCAAACTCTATAAACAAATAAGGAGGCGGCTGCCCCCCCCCCCCATAAACTCGGCTCCCGGAAGTGGCAGAAGCAGGAGTCGGGGGCAGGGTGGGGGCGGAGGGGGCGTGCGCTGTGAAGACAGGCTGGGCAGAGCCGGCCGCGCTCCCCGCCTTCCGTCCCGCTGCAGCGGCTGTCCCGTTACCCCGCTGGCCCCTGGGGGGCCTCCCCCAGAACTGGTCTGGGCAACCCTGGCTGCTGCTGGGAGTTGGGGCGGCACTTCACGCAGCCCACCCCTCGGGGCCTGCCGGCCAGCCCCCAAACACCCCCATGGACCTGGAGACTGCCCCTGGGCCGGCGCCAGCAGGACCCCCGGTGCTGCGAGGCACAGACAAGGTCCTGCCCTTCCTCCCAGAAGCCTCGGCCACAAATGCAACGCAGCGAAGGCGGGCCCCCCCCCCCCGGGGGGGGGATACACCCCCCACCGGCCCGGGACTCTGAGGCCCCCACCACCCCACTGCCCAGCCGTGATTTCCTGCCGGCCACGTCGCGGCCCCTGTCACGGCCCGTGGTGCCCCCCACCCCTCCCCGGGGCCGCTCACTCACATCCTCTCATCCGCGTCTCCCCCTCGGCCAAGTTTTCCGGAAACATCCGGCTGGGAGGATGCTCCGGGGAGTGGAGCTGGGAGAAGTGGGCTGGAGGCTGGGCGGCCGCGGCTCTGCTGGGGCTCCGGCTGGCGTCTGCCGCCGGCTCAGCTCCTCACATCCTTCTCTGTCCAAGGCGAGGGAGGGAGCGCTGGAGTGCAGGCGGGCGGGGGGAGGAGGAGGAGGAGGAGGAGGAGGAGGAGGAGGAGGAGGAGGAGGAGGGCGGGCCGCGGCTGACTCTGGAGGGCGGGAGGCAGCTCCAAGCACTGCCGCCGCTGCCACTGCTGCCGCCCGTGGTGGTGGTGGCCCAGGGCTCCTCGGCAGGCGGGCAGCCCTGCCACCTCTGACACAGCCCCCCAGCGGCAGGAAGCCGTCAGTCCTGTGCCTGGGGCGCCCCTGTGCCAGGCGGCTATCAGCACACACGGCATCCAGCGTGGACGCTCAGCACCAGAGAGGGAGCCCCCCGGACCCTTTGCGGGGGTAAAATCCAAACACCCCAGGCTTTGGGCTCGGCGCTGTCCCTGGGCAGCCTGGCTGCGCCCCAGGGCTGGGCTCTGCTCCTGCTGCTGCCTGACCCAGCGAGCCGCGTCAGGACTGAATGTGACCTCCAGACGGGGCTCGCGGGAACGGCGGGCGGGGGAGCCTGGCAGAGACCCAGGTTCAGGAGGGGCGGGCCAACTTGGCACCGGCTTCCTCCCTCTCCCTCCATCCGTGGCGGTGGCGGCGTCAGCAGCGCTAAGAACAGACGAGGGTTCCAGAAAAACAGAGCTTCTCCACCCCCGGCAGACGGGAGCAAACAGCTTCTTCCGCTGCCACCCCTCCCCGTGCCAGTTCCACCTGCGGTCTGCCCCCCCCCCCAGCTCTGGCTGCTCCCCGTGGGGGCCGCGGTGGTCAGGGCTGGCCTGGCTTGCAGGGAGGAAGTCTCTGCTTCCAGGGGCCTTCACGGAGGGGAGGCCATGGGGTCCCCACAGGGCTCTCTGCTTCTCCCTCTCAGATGGCCGGCTCCCCGCACAACCACGGCCTCCCAGGCAGCTCTGGAGGGAGGCAAGCTAACGGAGCTGGATCCAGGTCATGACCGAGTTCCCCAACCCTGGGGTCACTCTTTCTCGCCTTCTCTGTCCCGTCCACGGAAGCCGCGGAGTGGCAGGTGTCCGGGAGCGCCCCCTTCTGAACGAGCCCCTCACTCTATGCAGGTCACTGAGCGTAAAACCCTGGCCCGCCAATCCCAGCTCTCAGCCAGAAGTGCAGAGGCCTCGGCCAGGCCCCGGGCACCGCTGCGCCCACTCGCCGCAGCCCAACCGCCTTCTTCCCGCACGTGTGCGTGTGCCCAGAGCACCCGAGCCTGCTGCCCACCTGGCGACGCCCCCCGGGACCACCCCCTCCAGGCCAACCCCAGCCTGTCCCCTGCCCTCTGAGGGTCTTCTGACCGTCCCCCCAGCATGGACTGACTGCCCCTGAAAGCTCACTGACCACGTGCTTTCGTCCGTGGTGCTGGGTGACGACGGTGCCAGGCACCTGGCACTTCTGGGTCTGGCGCCCAGCAGCATCCCACAGCACCTTCGCCACCTCTCTGGGGCTCCTGGGAAGCTTCCCAGGGAAGGGGGCCGGGGTGGCCCTGCAGGATGCCCAGGACCCTCCCCAGAGGCGGCTGGGGGGTCCCCGCTCCACAGGAGGAGCACGATGTCCCCAGCACGCCTCGCACCGGGCCGAGACAGCGGCTTCTGCAGTCGTGCCCTGCGGCCTGGATTCCCCAACCCCACTTCTGATTTCTAAGGAAGGAGTTTCGTTCTGAAGACGCAGGGGGCAGGGACTAGGAAGTGAAATTGACGAGACAGGAAGTCCAGCCCGGAGGTCTGAGTCACAGACTCGGAGCAGACGCAAAGCAGGCAAAGCCGTCCCGCAGCTGGCCGCAGGGCAGGGGCGGGCAGAGAGTGTCCATCTGTGGCCACGGGGGGCCAGGGGGCCTGGTATGGGCTGCGCCACCGAGGGGGACAGCTTCCCACGAGGGCCTGGGACCAGCTGTCCTCAGAGGAAGAGTGACATGGCCGCGGGCTCGGTGCCAACCCACAGAGGGCCTGGAGGTCCCTGCCCCCTCCCAGGACACCTGCCCCAGGTCCGTCAGTGACCTGGGAAAGCCGCAGTGGCTCACTCTGGAAACCAGCCCCTACCCCAGACACGTGCGCTCCCCACTCCTGCCAGCCCCAAAGGCACCAGCTCTTTCCTGCAAGAGGGGCGCATCTCCCACCCAGGCGCAACTCCCACCCACCCACCCCCAACCCCACGAACAGCTGTTTTCTGAAGAAGAGAGGCTCCAGCCAGCATACTCAACATCTCTGCCCAGGATGCCCAAAGCAGGCAGGAAACCTACAGCTCTCCCGGGCCCGAGGCCATCGCCGCCTTCTTCCGGAGACCCCGAGCCCCAGTGGGCTCCGCGGGGACGCAGCTGTCGGCTGCCATGCGGGGGCCTCACATCTGCCAGGCCCGAGGGCCATCCCTTGCCCACCGGATCTCATCCTTCCCTGCCTGGGCCCTCACACCCACGAGCCTGGACGGCGGCGATTCCACCTACCAATCACCCACATGCGCAGAGGCGAGACCAAGCTCACCTGGGTGCTGACGCCTTCTGCGTGGAGCTTTCCTAAGAGCAGAGCCAAGCGGGAAAGCCCAGCCCGGGGCTGTGGGCTCCAGGCGCTGTACTCAGGTCTCCGGGCCTCACATGCACGCGCGAGTGCATGTCCGTGCGTGAACGCCGGCCACAGGACACCAGGCGTCACCGTCAATCACCACGTGCCTCCCTGGGTCAGGACAGGTCTGAATGCTGCCTCCTGGCGCCCTGGTGTCTCCCAGGAAGCTGACAGGGAAAGCAGGGCTCGCGCCGGCCCCAGGATCAAGCAGAAACCCTGGCTTCCCGGACGCTGCTTTGGCCGCGGCTGCTCATGGTGCTCCCTCCCCTGCGGCCCCCCAGCTGCCCCGCCTGTGCCCCATGACCCGCTCTGACCACAGCCTGGCCTCCACCTGCACTGGACTCTCGTGGTAGCTGAGGCCGGTGTGCGTCCAACGTCCAGGCCAGGCGTGCAGGCTGCTCCCGCACAGGGCCAGCAGGAGGCCGTGACAAGGGCCACTTTTCCAGGCCTGGTGACGCGGGCTCACAGCTCCGTCCCCAAGCCTTGCATTTCCTCCATGCAGGGCACTGAAGCAGCCACGCCTCCCACTTGCTCCCTCCCCCGGGCCACGCCCCCAGGCTCTCTCCTCCCTGGGGAGGCAGTCGGCTCTTCCTGGTCCATTATGGAGGGCCTGGAGCTTCCCCACCCTCCTGCACAGGGGTGGGGCCACGACAAGCTGCCAGCTGAGCCCGGAGCTTTGGGCACAGCTGGGTCAAGACTCCGAGCCCGGCCAGGCTGGCCTTCCCTGGGGGAAGCTCAGGCCCTCAGCCCAGCCCTGCCCCTCCTTCCCTGCGCAGCAAGGGGACACGAGGGCAGGGGAGGCACAGCATACGACTGGCCTCAGCTTCCCTTGTCCTCTACGACGAAGCCGGGGTGCAACCTCCATGCAGACAAGGGAAGGCACCCAGCTCCTCGTCCTCCTCTGGGCTCCAAGTGCTTCCCACTTGACCTCACAGACGCTGCCACAGGGCCTTTGTCTGTGCCATGCCCGCTTCTGAGAGGCCCTTCCCTCCACCCCTGCCTGGGCAACAGCAGCTGGGCCCCCATTCCTACTCTGTAGCTCGAGCGCCAGGTGGCAATCCCGGCTCCACTTTTCGCCGCTCACTAAACACCCCCGGGCCTTGGTTTTCTCATCTGAGTAAGGGAACCAGGAGGTGTTAGCATTACTCTGTGCTCTGTGCATCAACCCCAGGGCCCCTCCTCTGGAGACCCCTCCCAGGGCCATCGCACACTTATTTCGCCCCCACCCAGCTGCTCGGTCAGGGCCCCACAAGAGGCATGGCAGGGACTCGAACCCGGGCTGCCCTCATGTCTGACCGTGCCCCCAAGCGATGTCTCTGGGTGGGTGTATCCCAGACTCACGTTAGGGAACCAGAGAAACAGTGCAAGGGGGTGGGCTGGGCCGGGCTCGCGGAGCTGGGAAGCCTGGGATGGCGCCAGGGCAGGCAGGACGCACAACGCAGTCTCACACCAGACGGGGGATGAGATGCGCGGGCAGAGGCCACAAGGAGGTGGAGGCGGACAGCTGTGCGGGAGCCCCTGCAGGGCCCGAGGCCCAGACCACAAAGGTCCTTGCCGCGGCTGCCTCGGGACACGGACACAGTGGGTGTTGCTCTCTGCCCCTCATGGTGCATTTGGGGAAACTGAGGCACGCACGGGCTGGCTGCCTCTCGGGTCACAGAACTGGGGAGTCCAGAAGCTGCGCTCTGGCTTCCCTCTGGGATGGGGCCTGATGGGCCCGGCCCTCGGCACACCTGGCTGCCTACCTGCCCCCAGCAGGCCGAGCACCAGGTCGACTGAAAAGGCGGCGAAGGGGTGCCGGCTGCTCACCGGGTCCTTTCCTTGTCCCCAGGATTCCGAGGGCTGGCCGGGGGGGGGGGGGGGTTTGGAGTACTCCTCGCCTTCTCCCCACCGGCTGTGGAGCAGGAGTCACTGGGGGCTGCAGCACCTGCCTCCCCGCCCGCGCCCTCCCTCCCGCAGCCGCCCTGTGCGTAATTGGCCAGATTGCTGGAATTCACGGCAGACGAGCGCAAATGTCACCGAGCAGGGCTTCGGCAGCACAGCCCCCTAGGGCCCTGCGATGCCGGCTCCGTGGGCAGGACCGGGATGAGCTCACCGACCTCGCAGAGGACCAACCTTGAGACGGAGGGGCGCGCTCCCGTCTCAGCCGTGACTCATCCCGGCCTCGGGCTCTGCCCTTCCTGTGGGGAGGGAGGGAGGACAGGCGGCCACCCGCCGACTCCAGGGCAACGGGGACGGGGCTGCAGCAACAACGCAGGCCCGGGAGGCTGCGGGGCCGCTGGTGCCCGTCCCGGCACTTCCGCCTGGAGTCCTCAGTGGACAGAACCCTGGGCAGTGTCACAGCCAGCGGGGCCGAGCAGGGGTTAAGAATCGCGCGTGAGTTCCCAGCAGCCTCGCTGAGCACGGCCCAGACAGAAACAGCCCCACATCCACCGACCAGGGGACGGAACGCAGAACGCTGGTGCACTGGAACATCACTGGGTCACGGTGAACCTCGGACACACGGCGCTGGGAAGCAGCCGGAGCCCACAGTGAGCAATCCCCAGAACAGGCGCGTCTGCAGGCCGCGAGCTCAACAGGGAGGTGCAGACGGGAGACACAGGGGCTGCTGCCTGGGGCGGCGGAAGTTCTGGAACTTTCCAGCAATGAGGGCTACACTCCTATGGACGGCACTGCTCACTCTTAGAGGATTTGGTCTTCGTGCTTTACCAAAGCGAAACAAACGAGGGAAAAGTTCACCCGGTTCCACTGAGGGCTCTCGTGCTCCATGGTGAAGCTCACTAGGAAGACAGGAAGCAGTGGCCAGCAGCACCCGGCCCCGCCAGTGGGAAACGATGCCCTCTACCCGGCAGCCCCTCTGCCCCAGACACAGGCTCAGCCGCAAGGAGGCAGGGCCCTGGCTGCTGCCTCCAGTCCACCAGGGAGATAAAGGTGCTGAGGGGCAGGGTGCCCAAGGAGGGCAGTGGCCGTGGGACAGTGACAGGCAGGGCGGGGGCTTGGGGCTTCCCGGGGCGGTGACAGGCAGGGCCCTCAGCTGCCCCCAGCAGGGCTATACCCAGCCCTTGGCTTCTCCCCAGCTCAGGCATGGGCAGAGGCCCCAGCTCTCAGCAATGGGGCGGGGAAACGGAGGCAGGCAAGACGGGAGTCGGCCACAGCCCCCAGCCTCAGCACCGCCTTGAGCCCTGCACTGGGCATGGAGAGGGAGGGGCAAGCCAGCCCCGGAGGCGTCAACCCATCCTCAGGACCCTCAACACCAACTTAGATGCCGCTCCGCTTGGCAAACAGGGCCCCGACACGGGCCACTGGGTCCTGGAGCCAGGACACAGCACTTCCGGCTCCACAAACCCGTCTGTGGTTTCCCGACTCTCGGCCTCCCAGGGGATACCCATGAGCCAAGAGCGGCTTCTGCTCCCTGTGACACGGTGACTCCAACAACCGCCAACAGCCCCAAAGTCCCCACCAGAGACGTAGTCCCAGAGCCGCCTGCCGCTGAAGAGGACCAACCCCCGCTGGGCAGGGACCACAGGCAGAGGCCCCCACTGGCCCAAAGGAGCTGGGCACAGAGCCCTCCCAGAAGGCACAGCGCCCGACCTCGCATGCTGCGCAGCCTCACAGCACAGCCACTCGTGCCCATTTCCTGGAGGGCAAAACCGAGGCTCCAGGAAGAAATGTCCAATCCAGAAACACCGTGGCACCACAGCCTGCCCCATCAGGTCTCGCCACTGTGCCCAGCCCGAGGCCGGCGTGTGGATCTCTCGGCTCAGCACCGGCACCCAGGCCACCCCAAGTCCCCAGCAGCCCCTCACCTTTCTTGGCCGTCTCCATCTCCTCCTCGGTCCAGCGGGAGCTCTCGTTCATCTCCATGGAAGCTGAAGAGAGAGGCGGCGGATTGGCCGGAGCCCGTCCAGGAGGCGGCCTCTGTCTTCTGGGTGGGCGGCTTTGCCCCAGAGCCAGGGAGGGAGCGGACAGGCCCTCGACACTGCCAACGCGCAGCTCTGAGCCCCGTGGGGAGGCCCCGTTTCAGATGCCCGTCCCAGCCGGTACCCAGCCCTCACCCAGCCCCATTTCACAGATGGGCACACAGAGGCAGCCAAGGGCCTCACCCGTGGCAGTTGCCCCTGCACACACTTGGCTGGGAAGGGGAGGGCCTGGAGCTTCAGCTGGGCTGGTCACTCCCAGTCACGCCACTGCCCAGTGCCCGCAGGGTCCCGCCTCTGTGAGCCACACCAGAAATGCCTGGGGGTGGGGGCAGCACCCACGCAGAGAGGCAGCCCCCAGGCAGGTGCAGGATGGATCTTCCAGCTGACGCAGAGGGGACCCGGCCGGCCTGGGAAGCACCACTTCTGAGCGCCCTCTGAGAAGGCCTGGCGTGGATCCCTACTCCTTCCCCTCGGGCTGCACAGGAGCAAAGCTGGGACCAGCAGCTCAGACCCTGGAGGGGAGCCAGTGCCCACCTCCTTCCCACAGGACCCCCAGAGAGAGGCTGTGCATGTCTGAGTGGGGCCAGGAGGGAGCGCTGGGGTCTCTTCCACCCTGCAGCCCAGCCCTGCAGCAGCCCCGGGCCTCCAGGACGCACCGCCAAGTGGCAGACCCCACGGGGCCGGGTTCAAATCCTGGCTGCCCCAGGAGGCTACGCCCTTTCTCCAGTTCTCAAGGAGTCCATCCACGAACTGCATCCAGACCACGTCCACGGGAAGAGGAGACGGGGGCCCGGCACAGTGAGAATGGAAAAACCCCATCCACGTCCACTGTGGGACGCAGCCCTGGGAGCAGGGCCCGGCCTGGGCACCAGCGGCCGCGGGTGGCTCCCAGGGAGGCTGCAAGGCTGACCCCAAACGGCTCAGAGCACAGGCGCCGTGGCTGCCCCAGGCTGCTGGCTCGGTGCCCTCTTCCCTCCGTGGAGGGCAGTGGGCTCAGGGCACCTGGAGGTGAAACAGCTGCTGAGGGCCACAGAGTTCAAGGTGCGACCCGGACGCCCGGCAGGGCTGCGGGCACCATGTGGACAGACCCTGGGAGCCACACCCTCCCTTGTGGCACAAAGCCAGAGCTGGCAGTGGCCTGGACCTGTGGCTGACACCTCCCTGCTTGCCCAGCGCAGCCCCAGGCCCTCCCTGCGCCTCTGACCCCATGGTTGCGGTGACCTCTACGACGCCCCCTCATGGAGAGGCTGAGATAGTCACTGCGGGGGCCATGGCTAATGCTGAGCTCTGAGCCGGCGCAACCAGCTCCAGTTCCACAGGATGCCTGCACGGCCACCGCCCCCGGCCCGGCTCGCCCGGCTCACCCAGCTCGGCGCTCTGCTGCGGCGTGGCGGCCTCCTCGCTGTGCGCCTCGCTGGCCATGGAACGCGTGATGCGGCCCTTGCGCCGCCCCTGGCTGTTGGCCGTCTTGCGGCCACGGGAGGCCACGGCCTCCTTCTCATCGTTGTCTTCCCCCGAGGTGTCGTCTGTCTTCTCCCTGCGGCCAAACGGGGAGCCAGGGACAGGGTCAGTGGGCTCGTCCGCCCCAGTGCTGGCCCAGGGGCCCGGGGTCTCCCTCGGTGCGCCCACTTTACACAGCATGACCAGGGCGGCCGTGCCCGCCGGCAAGCATGCTGCCCACTGGGTCCCCGCAGGCCGGCCGAGGGGCAGGGTGTATGTGAGCGGCGAAGCTGGGCTCTCAGAAGCTGCCTTCTCCCCGCTCCCCGTGTGTCTCCCTGAAAGGCCCGGGCTGGAGCGGGCTGGAGGCGCGAGGTGGCCAGACGTTCCAAGGCGCACTCCTGGGCCCCTCAAGTGGCACTGCCGCCGGCTGCCGCACCCCCTTCCCCCGACAGCACGGGGCCTGTCACAGCCACAGGTGCCCGCAGTCCCCACTCCTCCTGCAGTGAGAGCCGCCAGGGCCCGCGCACCCGGCCCCTCTGGTGCCTCAGGAGACCCCCTGGAGGCACCGCCCGCCTCCCAGCTGGGGTGGAGCTCAGATGACAGCTCAGCCTCGCAGGGCCCCGGGGGCAGCCGGGAAGGAGGAGAGGGGAGAGCAGCAGGAGGGGGCTGCCCGTATGCACGGGGAGGACCCGGCAGCTCTGCGGCCCGGGCCGGCTTACTTGGCGAGCTCCTCCCGGTCGTGCTCCACGTCCGGCTTCTCCTCCTCCTTCTCCGCCTCCTTCTCCTTCTCCTCCTTCTCCTCCTGGCTGTTGCGGGGCATCTGCTGCTGCTGCTGCTGCTGTTGCTGCTGCTGTCGGGCCCCGGAGAGCGGGGAACGGGGAGAGGAAACCCAGGCGTCAGCCAGAGAATCTCTGCTGCGGAGGAGCGGCCGGAGGCGGCAGGCGGCTGGGGACCCGGCCAGCCGGTGGGGCGGGTGGAGAGGCCACGGCTGAGTCTGGGGCCCGGGGGGTGTGGAGGAAGCGCTGGGCAGTCTCAGACACCCCAGGTTCCATCCCTTGCGCATGGGGCTCAACCCCATGCAACCGGGAATTCCGTGTGCTCACGCCTCAGCCAGGCGCTGGAGGCTCCACGGAACGCTTAGAATGGGGCGGACGGCCTGGACCCTTCAGTGGGGCAGGCGCTGGGACACAACACAGCCCAGCCCGACAGAGCTCAGGCCCCGCCCCTGGCCCCAGGGCTGTCTGCAGGAGGTCAGTGCGCCTAGCCTTGGTCCCCCACTCTCGATGCTCCCTGGGCAGTGTGGAACGGGCCAATTTCACAGCAAGGCTCAGGGCAAACCAGCCTCTGCCTCGGGCCCAGCTGCTCCCTGTCCTTCCCCAGCCGCCCCCTGACTGCCTTTGGGTCCCGTCTGATTTCTGTGAAGGCACACGTTGGGTCCCCCCTGCAGATGGTGCCAACCCATCCCCTGAGCCACAGGAAATAAAAACAATGCTGCCAACCAGAAAGAAACCCGGGCAGCGGGAACAGGGGCCAGGGCGGAGAGAGGAGAGTAAGCGAGCAAGCGAGAGAGAAAACACGTGTTCCCCTCCCCCATGCGAAGCCCTCGGACGCTGTCTCCTGCGGGGTGGAGCAGGGCACGGGGTCTGTGCTGAGATGCTGCCCAGCCTGGGCCTGCCGGGGACACTCCCAGCCTCCTGCTACTGCAGATTCCTCACCCATAGCCTCGACCCAGACTGACCCCTGACCCCTGGCCTCAAAGCCCCAGGCACTCAGGCTTGACCTGGAAACAGCTGGAGCTGGCGTCACTCCCAGCCCCTTGTCCATACCCAACAGGCCAGCCTCTGCAGCACTGGCCCAGCGCGTGGAGCTGGGATGGGAGGGTGTCCAGTTTGCTCCCACAGAGTCCTCCCCACAAGTGCAGAGGTGGGTGGGTGACTAGGGCAGGAGGGTGTGGCCACCTCCCATCAGTCGGCCGGGGCCATAGGATGTCTGGGCTTCCCCATGGCAGGAGGCTGGCGTCCCCAAAGCTGTGCCCAGCTCTCCCCATGGGGCGACAGCTGCTGTCACAGCCTCCCTCTCTGCCTCTCAAAGCAGGAGCAGTGGCTACTCTCGTGGCAAATCTGTCCACTGGCCCCGAGGTCTGGGATGCCGGGGCCCCACGACCTCTCACAACTCGCCCACGGCCCACAGCACAGACTAATGTTGTACAGCACGGCCAGAGGCAGCCGTGGAGCCTAGGAGGTCGCGGGCAGCCAGGGCTTGTGCGATGCTGGCTGAGGGGCAGCCCTGTCTGTCCTGCCTGCCCATCATGATCCCCTGATGCGCACCTGTCAGTGTCCCCACCGCGCTCCCCAGCGGCCCTGCTCACGTGCTGCCCCGGGCCCCCATGGCCTCCTCCACCAGCCCACTGCACAGAAGCGGAAACAGGCACAGACAGTGCGGCCGACGAAGCCGGCAAACAGCAGGGTCAGGACTCAAGCCTGGGGCCCACAGCCTGGGCCAGCGCCTGAGCAGGCCGGAAGTGCCCTTGGCAGCAGAGCCGGGGCGTGCCTCCGTCTATCTGTCCATCCAACAGTGCGAGGGGCCAGGTCCCGTTGCCACCTCCTCCCTGGAGCCCCCACCTCCCACCCTCGGCAGGGTGTGCACAGTGGATGCAGTGACTGGCACTAACCGGAGCCAGGGCCGGTTCCCCGCTTCTGCCGGCCTGAACTCTGTCTCCCGCAGGCCGGCGCCCACGCGCCCTAAGCGGGGTCACTCGCAGGACAAGGCGGGGAGAACAGTGCAGCCTAGACAACAGACGTGCATGGCCTGGGACCTCCAACCAGGGGCTGGTGGGCTTCTTCCCCAAGGGGTCCAGGTAAAATGCAGCTCTCCCATCCGTGGCCTGGGGCAGGCACTGTGGGTAGAAGCAGCTCCCTGGGCTCCCCGGTGCCCAGACCACAGGGACACCCGTGTCAGCCCACGTAGGGTCCTTGCCGCTGGCTGCAGATGCCACCCCAGCAGAGGGGCCTGGGAGGAGAGGAGTGGGGGAGAACTGGACGGCGCGGTGGGGTGCCTGCGACACAGACGTGGCCTCGGTCGGGGCCGCCGGCGAGCTCGGTGGCACCGCGTGGTCGAGAGCATCCGGGCCCTGACCAGGGAGCTGCAGGAAGCTGCCAGGATCCAGGGCTGGCCGGAGCCATGGTTCAAGCGCTCAGGGGTCCCTGCTTCTGGAAAACAATACTAACGGCACCAGAACGCTCACTGCACACAACGGGTGCTGGAGAGGCCATCTTCCCCGGCCACGCCTGCCAGCTTCCTGAGCCGCCCCGCTCCTCCGGCTGAGGACACAAAGACACAGAGGTGAAGCGCCTCCCCTGAGGTCACACAGCAGCTCCTAGCAGGGACCTGCACACAGGTGCCCCAGGCCTCCCGCTCGGGGCTGGAGGTCGTATCCCTCCCCGTACCCATCCACTCTCTCCCTGATGAGCAGGTGCTCAGCCCCCAGCAGGGGCCCTGAGCCACAGGAAGACATGGTCCCCAGGGCCTGCCCCAGGGCCGCAGTGAGATGCCAGAGACGGCACGAGTTCGTGGCAATGCAATCACCCTTGCCCACAAGGGCTCTGGGCGGACAGAGGCCTCCGGGCTGCCTCCCTGGGCTGTGGTTGCGCAGGCCGAGAGATGGCATTGGCGCGGTGGGGGAGGGCAGGTGGGCCAAAGCCCAGCGGTGTGGAAATGCCGGCTATGCCCACGAACACCAGCATGGGCCGAGGGGTGGGCAGGGAGTCCGGTGAGGAGGCGGTGCCTGCCAGCCACCGGGGAGCGGACAACATCAAGTCCCTGAAGGCAAGTTCTGAAAAATGGGTGGGGGTGGGGCCGGCACGGTGGTGCAGCAGGTGAAGCCGCCGCCCACAGCACCAGCATCCCACAAGGGCGCCAGCTGGAGTCCTGCCTGCTCCCCTTCCAATGCAGCTCCCTGCTAATGCAGGATAACCCAAGTGCTGGGGGCCCTGCACCCACGTGGGAGATCCACAAGAAACGCCTGCCTGCTGGCTTTGGTCTGGCCCAGCCCAGGCCACTGTGGCCATCTGGAACCAGCAGACACAAGATCTCTCTGTCTCTGTCTCTCTGTAACGCTGCCTTTCAAATAAACGAATATTTTTAAAAAACAACAAGGGACGGGGGTCTTTCCAGGACCCAGCCTCACTGGCTGCACCACCTCTCGCTCATTCCTTCATTCAACCAACACTTCACTGAGCGCTACCACATGCTGGGGCCCCTCCTGGCAGTGGGGGGAAGGCACCCAGGAGCCTGAGGCTGGTGTGGGGAGCAGGGTGAGGTCGGGCTGGGGTCAGAACAAGGTTTCCTTGCCCACTAACACCTGCCCCTGGGAGGGACGTGGCACCCCCACCAGGCCTCCAGCCCCAAGAACCAAGAACACCATCCCCAAAATGTGTTGGTGGGCTGTGGGCCTGGGGGACCTCTGCTCCCCTTCCCCAACCCCATGCACCCCCACAGGGGACAGCCAGCTGCTTCTGGAGGGCTTGGGCCACCTGGGCAAACCGGCAGGAGCCCAGGCCGGGGGCCCAGCCCTGCCCTGAGACACAAGCATGTGCCCTTCGGACATGCAAATCTCTCCCAGCTGTCAGGGGCTTCGTGGGCCGAGCAGGTCGGCCAGGCCCTAGAAGCAGTGCCAACCACACACAGCTCCCCCCCACTGAGCTTGGCTGCCACCCGCAGACCAGTCCTCCTGGTCACACTGCTTCCCGAGCAAGCCAGCAGGGTGCCCTGGCAACGGGAACAAGGTCACCCGTCCCTCGGCAGGGAGCTGGGAGAACCGGAGAGGTGGAGGTGGCAGGGCGGTGAGAGGGTGACAGACACGGAGACACGGGACAGGGGCCGGGGGGGGGGGAGGGGGGGCAGCAGACAGACGGGGGATACGGAGGGAAAGCGGACGCGGAGCCAGAGACGAGGGAGAGGAAGGCAGGGAAAGCATGAAGAGACAGCAACGGGCAGAGACCGAGCCAGATGGAGGCAGCAGGCTGGGGCTGGCAGCCTGGGCAGAGCAGAGCCTGGCTGAGGGAGGGACGGGGGCCCAGACACGGCCACGAGCTCTGAGCACGGGCCTGCGGGCGGGCAGGGGCGGGACAGTGGGGTCTCCATCCGGGGGAGGGGCGGCCCGGACAGTGGGGGAGGACAGCCTCGCCCGTCTCCTGCCATGTCTCTGTGGGAACAGACGGCGGCCCTGCTCCATCTTCGACCTCCCGGTGGCCCTGGGGGCTGCATGAGGAGCACTCAGCTCCAGGGACACATCCCCTTGGCCACTGGGCACCCTCATCGCTGCCCCTCGACCATGCACGGCCCGCCCCTCTCGGCTCCCTGGCGGTGTGCACGGTTAAGCCGCTCGCTGCCCTCGCATTCCTGGCCCCGGTGTTGTAATTCAGCGGGAAAACACGGTCCTTCGGTTGTTGAATCGTGAGCTGCAAGCCACTGGGCTGTCACCGGCAACCAGCCGGCACCCTGTGCCTGCGATTCACCCCGGGGCAGCCGGCACAGGGGCCAAGAGGTGCTCGGGCTGCAGCCCAGCCTGGAAGCGCACTGGTGTGAGGTGCTGGCATCCCAAACGTCTCCGCCTGCGTGAACCACGGCTGGAATGCAGAGAAGCTTCTGGAAGGCACCCTCCATTAGGTCATCACCCAGGGCACTGCCACTGCAGGTGACCAGGTCATGCCCCTTCCTCCCCGTGGGCCCCAGGGCCAGGCACCTGCAGGCAGATGCCGGAGGGCCCTGTTCTCTGGGGAGCCGGAGCAGGGGCCGCCTCCACAGGCTACCCCAGAGACTTCATGACCACCCGGGAACCACCCACGCATTTACAACGCCACCACCAAGACGCTGCATCCCACGAGAGTGCCTGGGTTCAAGTTCCAGCTCCACTCCCAATTCAACTTCTGGCTAACGCACATGTGGGAGGCAGCAGGTGAGGCTTAAGTACTCGAGTCCCTGCCACCCACAGGGGCAACCCAGACCGAGTTCTGGGCTCCTGGCTGCAGCCTGGCCTGATCCTGTCCATTGCAGGCGTTTAGGAAGTGAACCAGTGGATGGGAACCCTCTCTGTCTGCTTTTCAAATACATAGAAATTTTACATAAGGAAATGTTGAACAACCCAGCAGCAGTGCCCAGGGCACACAGTGTGGGGTGACGGGGTGGGGAAGGGCTATGCAGCCACCATGTGCAGGTGGAAGGCCCTGAGCAGCGTGTGGCATCCTGTGTGCCCATGGGGTGGCTGGGCACTGGGGCAGCACCAAGTGCACCGGCCTCCCTGGGAGCAGGGGCCCTGCCCAGGCAGAGCCCCCGCATGGCAGCCTGCACGGTGGAGCCATACCTCAGGGCCCAGCCTCCACTAGGGCCACCCGGCAAGGAGGCTCCGAGAACGGTCCCCGAGCAGTGCTGGGAGCTTGTCAGGAATGTGGGGTCTCAGTCCTGGCCCGCAGCCCAGCGATCTGGGGCCGGGTGGTCTGGCCCGGCCCAGCCCTGGGGCACACGCCAGCAGGCCTAAAGCAGCTGGCAGGGTCTGAACTCAGAGAAGGTCTGTCTTGATGTTTCCAGAGAGCCACTGTCCCCGCCAGCCCCACGGGCTCCCCCTGCTCATGCCCACGGCAATCCCAGGAGGCAGGAACACCAGCACAGTGCCGGTGACAAGCGGCCCCTGGGGCCTGCATCATCTGCTGGTGGACGAGGGAGCACCATGCCTGGAAGTCCCACCTGGTGTCCATCTTCCAGCTCTGCATGGGGTAGTTGCGGCATGGGCACTGGGGCCACTTCTCTGAAAGATGACAGCCAATCTGCCTCGGAACGGTGACGGCTGGCAGCCCTGGGTGACAGCAGCTGCTCCGTGCCCACCCAGGATAAACACACACACACACTGCACACAAGCCACAGGCACCTCCTGCGGCAGGCTGGGGGCACCTTGGAGAAACGAGGTGGGGCTGCCAGAGCAGCCTGGGCCCTGCTGGTGAGCGGAGCGGCCACTGGTGGCTGTCCTGAGCAACGGCGTGGCCCCGAGCCACGGGACCCGCGCCAGGACCACAGGCACCGCAGCCTCCCTGCGGCCACCCACAGCAGCCTCCGGCCACCCGGGAGCAGGGGTGTGCAGGGAGACAGGGCGAAGGCGAGGAGGAGAGGAGGAGGCACAGCCGTCAGGGGATCCCGGGACACGGCGGCAGCAGGGAGCCAGGCAGAGTGGACAGCCAGGGCCGGGGCATCTTGGGGAGAGCAGACAGGCCAGAGCCGGGCGGCCCCACATCTGTCCCTGTAGAAGGGCGGACCCTCATGGGGACCCCACCGGCCCAGCCTGACCAGCACAGCCCAGCAGAGCCCAAAGCAACCCCCACGGGGCCTGCAAAGAGGACTTGGGCTGGATTCACAGCCAGTGTTACCCACGGGGCCACATGACTGAGGGCCTGTGCCTCGGTTTCCCCCTGGGAAGCACTTCCCTCACAAAGCTGCAGAACGAGCAAGCATCGGGCCCTCAGCACGGGGCGCTAGGGGCCCGTCAGCCACCCCAGGGCTGTCACGGCTGTCGCCATCGCCATCATCCTCACACTGAGGGCCAGGCACGCCTGGAACCCTCCCTCGCCCCCCTACTCCAGACCCCTGCTGGGCCTCGTAACCAAACCAGAGCTCCAGGGAGGCAGCGAGGACCGGGCCTGTTCCCCAGAAAATGAACACCTCGGGAGCTGAGCCAGCGTCCAGCGGGCAGGTGGCCGGCCATGAGAAGGGAGCCAGAGGCCCCTCCTGGTGGCTGCAGCCCACCTGAGGTGACCCTGTCATCCACTGCCTTGGGGCTGCCTCACAGAGGTGGGGCCGGGAGAGGAGGCACAGGCCACCGACCCAAGGCAGCTGTGAGGCGGGGGCAGGGCAGGCTCATGAATGCACGCTATGCCCAGTCCAACCTGAGCCCAGGCTGCTGGGGATGGACCAAGAGAGCATGGGTCGGAGAAAGGGACAAGCCTCAGGCAGAGGGAACCTATCCCCACGGGGACCCTGGGGCCTGGGGGGCCGGGGAGTGGGCCCAGCCTGCCTGGCCTTCCTCACGCCCACCTGGGAACATCACGGCTTGGGAATGCCCCGCTCATCCGCTGTGTGCAGCTCAGCCCAGCACCGGCGTCGCTCTAGGGGCCCAGTGGAAACCTCCATGCAGGGCGGGGCCTGAGCCACCGGGACCCCTGTGGCAGCCCTGGCTGCTGGGAGAAGGCAGGAGCCCAAGACACGCCCCGTCTCCCAGTGAGAGGCGGGGCACCCGCCCTGCCTGTCTGAGGGGCAGAGCGCAAACACGGCTGGCCCCTCCATTCCAGGTGCCCCTCCCGGGATGCCGCGCAAGCCCCCCACCGCCCCAGAGGGAGCTCTGCAGGTCTCAGACTCAGAGATGGGCACACCCCTCCTGTGCTTTGGAACGCTGGCCTGGCCTCTGTCCCCAGTCACCTGACCCCTGCTGGGTTCCACACATGGCACACGTGGCTCCCGGCACGCCGTCAGGACACGTGGGCCCTTCCGTCTCCAGGGCCCCAGGCCAGCCACCCGGGTAGGCTCCCCACGGAGGCTGCACAAGGGGCACCGGGAGAAGCAGCCGTGCCCAGCAAACACCTGCCGACTCCACTACGGTCAGATCCCCACCATCGCCAGTCCCCGCCCACCCCAGCACGCAGCCGCTCTGCCTCTCGGGCCAGAAAACTCCAACACTCTAGGACTTCCAGAACAACACAACTGGGTCTGGAATGGCACAGTGTGGTGCCACGGAGCCTGGGGGCCAGGCTGGCCAGAAGACCCTGTCCACACACCCGGTCGGCTGCTGAGCCAACCCCACCCACGGGGAACGGCACTTCAGCTGGCACCCAGGTTGCGGCGAGGGTGGCCCAGCCCCTCCCGGACGTGCCTTCCTAATTCTGCTTCCATGGGGTGGGCACACGGCGGCCACTCAGCGGGCCCTGGGCTGACCCTGGGGCTTGGGGATCTTGAGCTCTGAGGCTGGAGGACAGCAGTGCTGGGCATCCCACAGAGGAAAACCCAGGGCCTTCCATCCGGCCGTGCCACCCTGGCCTTCGGCCCTGTCCCCTGGGCTCCCCCGGGCCATGGCCCCCAGGGAAGAAATGCCTCCCATGACTGGAGTGCAGCGCCAAGGCCCCACAGGGTCCAGCCCGCCCGCCTCTCCCCAGCCATGACCCTAGCACCCAGAGAGAAGCAAACGCAGCCCCACCTCCACCCCCAAGACCCCAGGGAGCCAGGCGCCCCTCTTGCTGTGCACAGAGGGTCTTTTCCTCTAGCTGAGATCACAAAATCCATTCTATAAAGTGCCAGGGAGCAAACACGGCGGGCGCTGCCAACCATCGGCTTCCGTTCCAATGGCTGCGACGGCACAGAAGCCGCCAGGGGGATGTCCACGCGTGGCGTGGCCATGTGCCAATAAAGCTTTATTCGCAAAAGCAGGCGATGGGCCGGACGCGGCCTGCGAACGGCGGTTCGCTGACTCCAGCTCCCACGGACACCACCCTCGGGCTCGCTCTGGGCAGCGACAGCCCAGAGACAGCAGGTCAAAGGGCAGGCTATTTTTCTCTCTGTATCCTCAAAGATAAACACACAGAACTACTCAAGTGTGCGAGATGTGAAGCCCGCAGGCCACCCCAGGTGGTCCCGGGAAGCCGGTGCTGTGGGAACGCGGCCTCCTGACCGCGGGGACCATGGAGCACACGGCCGGGAGTCCAGAATTTTCCAGGCCAAGAACAGCAGCAGCCACGGCCTGCCCTGCTCTGTGCCACCGGAGTGGGGAGAGGTCTCCATGGGCCGGCGGCCCACAAGGCGCTGGGGCCCAGTGACACCAGCACGTGGGCGTGGCTGCACACCCAGGATGCCGACCCCCACCCCGGCGCGCCTCTCACCTGGCTCTTGCCCCGGCGCCGATAGCTCCGCCTCACCAGGCTCTTGTAGTTCTCGTTCTTCTTGGTCAGGTAGTAATAGAGCACACACTCGGCCACTGTCTGCGGACGGAGCAGGAGGAGGGGCTGACGCACGCGTAGGCGGCGTCAGAGCAGAAGACCGAAGGCCAGCGACCCCGGGCCGGCCACCCAACCTCACAGGGGGCGGTGGGGAGGGGGAGGGGCAGCTCACTGCACAGGCTTCAGAGGATCCCTGAAGCTCAGGTGAGCACTGCTGGGGTGGAAGCAAGGCTGTAACAGTGCCACCTGCTGTGACTGCGGCTGGGCAGGCTCCAGCCTTCCCTGCTCCTGGTCTGGGGCTCCCTGTACCTACCGTGGCCTCCTGTTCCCTGAACCACCCCTTCCCAGCTCCACGCATCGGGGTGGCAGCACCCCTGCCTCTCCCCTCTCCCCTGCCCTGGTCTTGCCCGTGTGGGTCAGGGTCGGAAGCCCAGCTGCCTCCTCGCCCAAGCAGGGCCAGGGGGCCATTCTCGGAAAGCCAGGCCCGGTGCCCCTACCCACGTGGAGGAGCCTGGCTGGGTGCCCAAGCCAATGCCGAGCCAGGAGCACGTTGGAGCAGCTTCCGTGACGCCCGCTGGGTGCAGGGCTCCTGGACACAGTTGGAGCAGAGGCAGCTCCCAGGCTCACACGAGCGCGCCCACAAGGCAGCTAGGCACACCACCGGGCGATCAGACGCCACAGCTGCAAGTGGGACCGTGTGGGTGACTGACTTCTTCCCAGCTGCCTGGGACAGGCTGACCCCACGTGGTAGCTGCCCCCATGGACAAGGTCAGAGCAGCCAGTTCGGCCAGCTCCCCTGACACCAGCCGGGCTCACTGCCACCAGTCCCCAAGGGAGGGCACCTCCTGCCCAGACCTTACGGAAGCTTTGTGGGGGTCTCAGCCTGGGCCCCCTGGGTCCCCAGGGCGCGTTCCCCAGGACAGAGACCTCGGGTCCCCTTGTGCCTGCACGGGAGTCCTACCCTAGCCTGGGCCACCACCTGCCAGATGCTGCCACACTCCCAAGCAGGCGCTATTTCCAGGCCCGGAGAGACACTCGGGGGTCAACTCAGCAAAGGGAACCACTGAGAACAACTGTGACCCTTTAACGTCATTGCTGTGGACAGGGCCGGGAGTGGGCGTGCCCCATCACCCCGAGGAAGGCCACTGTCCCTCCCCACGACAATGCCGGGGCTCCATGGTCCCCTGCACATGCAGCTCCCTGCAGCCCATGGAGCCATCTGCCCCCATCCTCAGCCTGGGGATGTGACCCGGCTGGCGACAGTAAGCATCCACTGGGGACGCTTTGTGTCAGTTCTCCTGTTAGAGCCACAGCCTGGGGGAGGTGCGGGGCAAGGCACGGACTGGAGGGCGGAGGCTAGTCTCGGCATCGGGAGTGTTGGAAAACACACAGTGGCCAGCAGCAGGACAAGAGGCCACCAGGCTCTGGGCAGCACTGACACTGCAGCCTGCGAGGCCCCGGCTGGGACACCAGGCACAGCACCATGGCCAGAATCCACGGGTTCTCAAGGACACACACAGCCACATCGGAGCAGCCGGCAGGAGCCCCGGGAGGCCTGTCCACGCCACGCTCTGCTGCCAGGCTCCCCCTGTGGGCCTGCGCATCTTCTCCCAGACAAGAGGGGAGGGAGGAGGGCTGGCAGCCAGAGGCATGGGCCGGGGAGCGGGGGGCCTCCACCCCCAGCCCCAGTGGCTGCCACAGACATGGGCGTCAAAGGGACCCCGGGCAGCCCAGGGTGGCGGCTGGGCGGCTCACCTTCCTCTCCAGGAACGAGGCGATCAGGCCGAAGTTCTTCGGATGCTGCATGAACCTGCGGGACGAGATGGGCGGACGTGAGGCCGGGCCGCGGGGGCTCCTCTGCTGGGCGCCGGCCATCTCCACCAGCCAGCCGGGCGGGCAGCACCCCGTGGGGAGCAGTGAGGCCCAGGGGGTGTGGGAAGGGCCGGGCGGGCGGGGTTGGGGGTGAGGACCCGGGGCTGAGAGAGGGCGTTCCCCGGAGTGAGTCACTGGCGAGAGCGTCTTGAAAATGAGTTTGTTTGTCCTGCTGAGGGCGGCTTCCAGGAAAAATGAGGACATTGCAAGCAGCTCCGCGCGGGCCCCCTTCTAAGATCTGCTTTTGTTTCTCTCTCCAGCTGGGTCTGGGAAGCTGGGCTTTGGCCGGCCCCCATGGGCCCCCACCAAGAGGTCGCGGAGAGCTGGGGCAGAGGCAGAGTGCCCGCGGGCAGGCAGGAGGAACTGGCCAGCCAGGCGGGCGGCAGGGATGGCCCTCAGCCGGAAGGGGTGGCGGGAGCTGGCGACAGGCCACGGGCTTCCTGCGAAGCCAGGAGAATCGCTGGGAAACCACGCGGTGCGGCTAAAATGTCAGGGCAGAGGAGCAGGCTGACGGCAGGGGCGGGGATGTGGGTCAAGGCCGGCTCGGGCCCAGGGGTGCCGGGCGGAGGCCCAGGCGTCCCCACAATGCGCCACCACCACGACCTCCACCTCCCAGCCTTCCTCGGGGACGAGCTGCAGGGTCAAGGGCTGGTCTCGCCCTGCCTGTGCTGCAGGTGGCTGGGCAGGAGGCCAGTGGGCGCCGCCCTGCTTCTGGTCAGACACAGAGCCTCTGAACAGCCTTTTCCCTCTCTTCCCAGAGGAAGCAGCAAGTGCAGGGCGGCTGCGCTGGCCCAGCTGGGGCCACCCGGAGCGGCTCCTCCCCAGCCCAGGCAGGGATGGGCCCCAAAGCAACCAAGAACCACATGTGGAAATCGGTCCCAGCTCACCTGGGCCCCTGCCCGCGTCCACTGGAAACCAACTCCATGGAGTACCTGCGCCTGCCCCGAACACACACACACACACACACACACCCCGCCCCCCAGCCTAACGCCACAGCCTCAGCAGGTGCGCTGGAGCCGACGCCAGTCGTCTGGGCAGGACCTGAAGTGTGTGGGAGGGCCACGGGGTCACACAAAACACAAGCCGTGCAGCCCTGATCCGGATCCAAGAAATCCACAATGTTCCCAAAACGCCAAGCTTTCTCATCGCCGTGGAAAACGCCACACCTGCCTTCCCAGGGTCATAAAAATACTACACGAAACCGACTGCCTCTGGGCTGGGCGTGGACCCCATGCAGGGCAGGGGTCCACCCCCTGGGTACCCTGTGCGTGTGCAAATACTCCACCGTCGGAGAAAACCTGAAACCCAAAGCATGCTGGCCCCCAGATTTCAGACCAGGGGCCTCAGCCTGCACGGGGCCACTCCACACAGGGACTGGAGCAGCCGCAGCTCTCGGCAGATGTGAGTGTCGGGCGGGGGCTGTTTCCTCTGGGATACCAAGGGACAGTCGTGTGGCTGTGCCCATTTCACAGGTGAGGATGCTGAGGCTCAGAGGGGGGACTGAGTGGTGCACATGTGGCTGATTCCCCACGGCCCTGAGCGTCAGCGAGACCTCCATCCAGAGCCACGCTCCTCAGCAGGCACACGCAGCCAGGCTGCAGCCACCCAGGACCCACGCTGCACTGGCCCAGCCCAGGCAACACCCCCCACTGGCGGTTGCCAAGGTAACAGAGTGTCAAATCACCAGGCCTCTGGACGGCCGAAGCCGCAGAGCGCTCCCTAGAACACATAGATGAAAACACTCGTCACACCAGTTCCCGTGCCGCCTACCGCAGTGGCCCGGTCACCGACCACCGCATCACCTCTCTGGGTGGGAACGGCATGAGAGCACGTGTGTCCCTGTCACAAGGCCATCGGGGTCCCTGAGCAGCATCACCAGGCTGTACTCCCTGGCGCTGGGCCTGGGCCAGGGCATGCGAGGGCTGGGGAGCCCAGGCCTCTCTCCCCGTGCACCTTGGAGATCTTATCAGAGGCCACTCTAAAAACTGCCCCTGCCCCCAGGACCGGCTCGGCGGCCCCTTGTGTCCTGGCATCTCCATCCACGCCAGCCTTGCTGGGGCCGAGCCCATCTGAGCTGCCTGGGCTCTGACCCTGCAAGGCACTGGACCAGGAGTCACTTCTGGGGGGAAGCCTTCCCTGTGGGGGAGGGGTGTCGGTGCTCAGCAGGAGCTGGATGGGCCCCGGGCAGGGACGGCTACCAGCCCTGCCCTGCCCCGACGCTGCGGCCTCTGTCCCTGCCCTGGTTTCCATCGTCTGTCCTCCCTGGGGAGGTCTCCAGCCTGCAGGTGGCCGTAACTATGGTGCACGGTCCCCAACATGAGAGGAGGCTCAGCAGGACCTCTCCCCCCGCCGAACCGGGGCTCCCCGGTCACCTGCACCCCGGCCAGGCAGCAGCCCCTACAGCCTTGCTTTTGAAAACCCAATTCCGTTTTCTGCCCCACCAAAGCTCATCCTCCCTTCCACCGAGGGCACGCTGTGTGGCTGTCCGGGCTGGCAGGACGGACAGAGGGACAAAAGCACAAGGTCCCAAAGGCACTGGTGCAAGGCTGGGGTTGAGGCCACTCCACAAGCTGCCACCTTCAAAATCAAAAGCAAACCGGGCGCCGTGGGGACCGCCTGCTCCGCCACTCTCGGCCCCGTCTCGCAGGGGGGCCACCTTGCACTTTGCACCGGGCTGAACGGCACCCCCCTGAGACTCACACCCACGCACCCTGTCTGGAAACGGGGCCCCTGAAGGCACGGCACGTGAAGAGGGTGGCAGAGGGCGGCCGGCAGCCGCCGAGGGCCCGGGCCGCGCCCCACCCCGACTCCGGACCCCCGCGCCTCCGCCCCGGCCGCGGAGGACTCACTTCTCCCGGAAGGTGTCCTTCTCCTGCTCGCTCCACATGTTGGTGACCTGGCGGTCCTTGTACACCTTCATGGGGTCGTCCATGAGCCCGTTCATGTTGATGAACTTGATGCGCTGCTGGTCGGCGTCGTACAGCATCGGCGGGATCACGGCCAGCTGGCGCATCTGCTTCTCCAGGTTCTGCGGGGACACGGAGAGGGCAGCAGGCAGGGCCGGGGTGCCGGGGGCCAGGGGTGGCGTGGCGGGTATGGCCGTCGGGGGCCGGGCAGGAAAGTGCAGAAGCAAAGGGAAAGGGGAGAGTGGGAGCTTCACGGCAGCGTCGGCAGCAAGGGGGAGCGCGTGGGGCCAAGGCCGCAAACTGGGCTGGCAGGCGGGAAACACTGGGGTCCTGGCCGGTGCACTGCCCGGTGGGAGGGCAGGTGGGCGGGCCTCAGCACAAACACGGAGAGGGGTCAGCCGAGAGCCTGGTGCAACAGCAGGGCCGTGTCGCACTGCACCCCAGCCCAGGCCCGGATCTGGATCCACCGCCTTTGATAGCGCCCACCGGGCCCAGCCTGCGGCCAGCAGGGGTGATGGCCACTGGCTCGGAGCACGTCATGACAACCACGAGAGGTTCTGTGTGGCCACTCAACCCCCCTTTCTGCAGTCACCCATCGCTGGAGGGCTCGGTGCGGCCAAGGTCAGCCACCTGCCACTCGCACCCAACTCCTTCACTCCACATCCAGGACCCCAGCAGGGCGCAGAGCCTCACCAGGGCCCTGGGCTCACCACGTGCCTGCAGTCCCCAGTGCCTGGCCTCTGACCTTCCTGGGCTGCCCCAAGAGATGCAGGAACAGCGGCAGCCCAGGCCCGGCCGCAGCAGACGGCCCCACGGGCCCCCGCCCTCCCCTCGCAGGCACTGCCTGCCGCCCAGGCTTGTCCACACTGGGCACGTGCTCGCACACCAGAAGTGCCCAGGACGGCGTCTCCCCCTGCCCCTCCTCCACATTCTCCAGGGAACATCAGGGCCCCCGCCCACACCCCACTCCCTCCACAACACTGGGACCCGCGGAGGGGCCCGTGCGCTGGCACGCGTGTGACAATCAGCCTGGAATGCATGGTGGGGAGCGCTGGCCTCTTCCTGCTGCCAGTGCCAAGGAGGCCCCTGCCGGCACCCCTGCAGAACCCCCACAAAGCCGCAGCATCGGCGGGACACGCAGCCAAGGGCAGGGCCAGGGCTGGCGGCTGTGGGCCGCGGTCTCTGCTGCCTGGATGCAGTTCCACTTAACACGTCACAGGAAGTTTAAAAGTGAGAAAAAAAAAATACTTTAAATAACCAGCAAGCCTGCTTCAGAGCCAGGCCCCTGCAACCTAAACTGGCCGCTCGCCCCGGCTCTGAGCACCAGCACAGGGAGCGGCGCCATCCACCGGAAGTGCCAGGGCAGGGCCACCCCACACCCCGCAGTGCTTGGAGGTGCCTGGCACGATGCAGGAGGTGGGCTTTAATTCTCTCTCACCTGGACCCCTCCCAATGTAAACAGCCAACTGTGTGCAGCTGAGCCAGCTGGACGGGGTCCTCACCGGGGGACCGTGGTAGCCGTGGTGCTGGGCATGGGTGGCCCAACGTCACACTGGGTGCCTGGCCCACAAGACCCAGGAGGGGGCAGGCTCAGGCCAGCCCCTTCCCCGGGAGTCTCTGTTTCTTGACATCTCTGGGCCCAATGGCCCCCGCCAAGGTCCCCCCTTGACTAAGACCAAGGGAGGCTGGGGAGGTGTGGGGGGTAGGGGGCCATGTTCGAGCTGGGAGGGACGAGGGTCCCGTGAGACACACCCCTCCCGGGACGCTGAGGGGCTAGGTGTCCTCCGCTGGCCCCTGCAGGTGCCCCCAGCCCGCCAGGCTCTGGGCGCCGGGCGTGGGGCCTGGGACTGCTCTCTTGGGCACCCCTGCCCGCTGGCTCCCAGGAGGAGGAGCTGGGGGCGGAGCAAGGTGCGTGTGTGCCCCCGGCCCCCCTGCTGCTGTACCACTGGGGCCAGCGGGACAGCTGAGCCCCTGGGCTCGACCTGCCAGCCCACATCCTCTCTGTACTCGGCGCTGCGGGCCTGGAGACAGCTTCCCACACACACCCTGGTCCCGGGGCCCCGCGGCCCACAGAGCTCCCGCACTGGTGCGGCCGGGGACTCACCTCCTGCTCCGAGAGGCCGTCGATGATCTCCGAAACCTCATGCTCGCTGCGGGCGGCCGCCATGGAGAGCCCGCCGCCCCGCTGGCCCACCCTGCTGGGGACCGAAGGGCACACTCAGGACCGGAGCCCTGGCCGGTGCGGGGCACGGGGCTCAGGCCGCGGGCGCCCGCTCACCTCTGCATGCGCTCCTGCAGCTCGCGCTGCTTGCGGATCTCGGGGAACTGCTTCTCGTAGTACTCGCGCACCTTGCTCTCCTTGGCCCGCCGCCGCGGGTTGTTCTCAATGCGCTCCACCTTCTTCTCCCAGGCCTCCATGAGCTGGTCATAGCGCTGGCAGAACTTCTGCTCCTGCACCAGCGCGGGACAGCAGGGACAGCGCTCGCACGGCTCCGGCCCTGCGCACGCTCGAGGCCCCGTGGGCAGACGACAGACACCCACACCCATACACACACCCATGGACAGACACACACATACATGTACACACACACACACCCACGGATGGACGGACACACACACACATACCCATGGACAGACATACCGGACAGACGTGCACACATACACACACATACCCGTGGACAGACACACATACACGCACACACACATACCCACGGATGGACATACACATACACACACACAGCCATGGATGGACATACACATACACACATACCCATGGACAGACACACACAAACACACCCACAGATGGACATACACACAAACACACATACACCCACGGACGGACACACACACACACACCCACGGATGGACATACACACAAACACACGCACATACACATACACACACACAGCCATGGATGGCCATTCACATACACACACGCACACATACCCACGGACAGACACACACAAACACACATACCCACGGACAGACATGCACGCACACATACCCATGGACAGACACACAGACACACTCCCATGGACACAAACACACACACACATACCCACGGACACACACACATACACGCACGCACACATACCCACGGACACACACACACACACGCACACATCCAATGTGGCAGCAAAGCCCACCACCGCCAGGATTCTCAGCGGTCCAGGTCTCTGCCCCTCTTTCAAGTCTGACGCTCTGCCTTGCACCCCACGACAGACCCCTTGGCAAGCCATCTGGGATGTTCAAAGACCTCACACCCACCCCCCCCGCAGCCTCAACCTCCCGCCCAGGACCCCCGCCCCAAGCAGAGCCACGGCAGAAGAGACTCCCTAGTGGAAGATGTGTGTGGGGAGGAGCTCTAGAGGAGGGGGCAGGAACTCCTTCCTGTCTGGAGGGGAGGGAGGGACAGGGGTTAGCTGGAAGGCGGGGCCTCTATAGCCAGTGTCTCTACTGCCACGCGAGCCCACACGAGCTGGATGGATCCTAGGCACACGGCACAAAGTGCTCCTCACCCTCTCAGCTGCTCTGCACGACCAGAAGTCTTTTTTTTTTTTTTAAGATTTATTTATTTGAAAGGCAGAGTTATAGAGAAGCAGAGGCAGAGAGAGAAAGTCTTCCAACCACTGGTTCACTTCCCCAGATGGATGCAACAGCCAGAGCTGGGCTGATCTCAAGCCAGGAGCTGGGAGCTTCTTCTGGTTCTCCCATGCAGGTGCAGGGCCCAAGCACTTGGGCCATCTTCCACTGCTTTTCCAGGCCATAGCAGAGAGCTGGACTGGAAGAGGAGCAGCCAGGACTCGAACCAGCGCCCATATGGGATGCCAGTGCTGCAGGCGGCTGCTTTACTTACTACGTCATGGCGCCGGCCCCATGACCGGAAGTCTTACGAGACAGACTTCAATTCAGGTCAGTCATCCAGAACGCGTCGACTGGGGCGGGCGCCTGGTGCAGCAGTTAAGTCGCCACGTGGGATGCCCACACCTCCCATCTCAGCGCCTGGTCCAAGTCCCGGCTCCTCCACTTCCAACCGAGCTTCCTGCTCATGCTCACCCTGGGAGGCAGCTCAAGCACTCGGGTCCCTGCCACCCACGGGGAGACCCCGAGGGAGCCCCTGGCCCAGCCCTGGCTGCTGTGGGCATTGGGGGAGTGAACCAGCAGATGGAAGCTCTCCCTCTTTGTCTCTCTTTCAAATACAATGAACACAAATAAAAATTTTAAAAACACATTTGCTGGTTAAGAAGAAACCAAGTGCCCCCCCTGTGACCCCAGCATGAATGTGAATGTTTCCGGGTGATCTGATCCATCTCTCTACCCCTTGCCTATGACACTGTCCCCTGTGGCCCAAGCTGGCTCCAACCCCAGGGCCTTTGCACCTGCTGGCTCCTCAGTCTGCCGCCCTGCCCATCACCTGACCCTGAGAGCCGGCCCTGCCCAGCTCCCCCACCCAGCATCACCTGCCAGGCACAAGGCAGGTCCCCAGGGACTACTTCTTAACTGTGTTTCTTAGCTCCACGAGCCCGTCACCAGCCCTGGGCCTCTGGTCACCACTGTCATCTGCTCACCCTGTGGGCCCCGGGTGCTGCCGCCCAGCTGCTAGGCCCCGGCACGCAGTGGGGAGCGTTCCGTCCCCCAACGCCCCCTCTCTGCAGCAGGGACTTCCTGCCCAGCCCCGCCCTCCCCATGAGCCCTGCTCCTCAGCTCCCCCACTGCGGCCCTGCACTCCTCAGCCTCCACGCGCCCCGCCCCACTGCGGCCCTGCACCCCTCAGCCTCCACGCGCCCCGCCCCACTGCGGCCCTGCACCCCTCAGCCTCCACGCGCTCCCCCGCTGCGGCCCTGCACCCCTCAGCCTCCACGCGCCCCGCCCCACTGCGGCCCTGCACCCCTCAGCCTCCACGCGCCCCGCCCCACTGCGGCCCTGCACCCCTCAGCCTCCACGCGCTCCCCCGCTGCAGCCCTGCACTCCTCAGCCTCCACGCGCCCCGCCCCACTGCGGCCCTGCACCCCTCAGCCTCCACGCGCCCCGCCCCACTGCGGCCCTGCACCCCTCAGCCTCCACGCGCTCCCCCGCTGCGGCCCTGCACCCCTCAGCCTCCACGCGCTCCCCCCCCCCGCAGCCCTGCACTCCTCAGCCTCCACGAGCTCCCCCCCCCCCGCGGCCCTGCACTCCTCAGCCTCCACGAGCTCCCCCCCCCCGCCCCGCAGCCCTGCACTCCTCAGCCTCCACGCGCCCCGCCCCACTGCGGCCCTGCACCCCTCAGCCTCCACGCGCTCCCCTGCTGCGGCCCTGCACTCCTCAGCCTCCACGCGCTCCCCCCCCCCCCGCGGCCCTGCACTCCTCAGCCTCCACGAGCTCCCCCCCCCCGCCCCGCGGCCCTGCACTCCTCAGCCTCCACGCGCCCCGCCCCACTGCGGCCCTGCACTCCTCAGCCTCCACGCGCTCCCCCCCCCGCGGCCCTGCACTCCTCAGCCTCCACGAGCTCCCCCCCCCGCCCCGCGGCCCTGCACTCCTCAGCTTCCACGCGCCCCGCCCCACTGCGGCCCTGCACTCCTCAGCCTCCACGCGCTCCCCCGCTGCGGCCCTGCACCCCTCAGCCTCCACGCGCTCCCCCGCTGCGGCCCTGCACTCCTCAGCCTCCACGCGCCCCGCCCCACTGCGGCCCTGCACTCCTTAGCAACCACATGCTCTGCCCCAAGCCCGCGGACGGGAAGGGCCTCCGCGGGAGCTCAGAGCACAGGCTCGGGAGGCTGGGGGCCCGGGTTCCGATCCTGACCCCACCACTTCCCAGTAGTGACCTGGGCTGTCACGTAAGCTCTCTGTGCCTCAGTTTCCTCGACTGAACGGCCACTCACAGGGCCCACACACAGAAACACTCAGAGGAAGCACTGGGGCACCCAGCTGTGAGCTCCTGCACGTTCGCGTCCTTGCAGCCTCAGCACCGGCCTGGCACACAGCAGGCGCCCAATGACTGCACAGCGTGGACAGGGCCTGAGCCTCAGCAAGGGCCTGGCACACAGCAGGCGCCCAATGACTGCACGGCGTGGACAGGGCCTGAGCCTCAGCAACGGCCTGGCACACAGCAGGCGCCCAATGACTGCACGGCGTGGACAGGGCCTGAGCCTCAGCAAGGGCCTGGCACACAGCAGGCGCCCAATGACTGCACGGCGTGGACAGGGCCTGAGCCTCAGCAAGGGCCTGGCACACAGCAGGCGCCCAATGACTGCACGGCGTGGACAGGGCCTGAGCCTCAGCAAGGGCCTGGCACACAGCAGGCGCCCAATGACTGCACGGCGTGGACAGGGCCTGAGCCTCAGCAACGGCCTGGCACACAGCAGGCGCCCAATGACTGCACGGCGTGGACACACCCTGAGTCTCAGCAACGGCCTGGCACACAGCAGGCACCCAATGACTGCACAGCATGGACAGGGCCTGAGCCTCAGCAAGGGCCTGGCATTCAGTAGGTGCCCAGCGACTGCAAGCAAATGTGTCCATTTCTGGGCAATCAGCACTTAGCCATCGCCTACTGTGTACCAGAGAGGTCCATGCTCAGGACACAACCAAGCAGGACCACCTCGGAGCCCCCTCCCCCAGCAGAGCCAAGCAAGGGCTGGGGCCTCCCCCGAGAGAAGCCCCACATCCGTCCACAGAAACCTCCGGTGGCTCGGGCCTCGCCCGCGCCTACCCGAGACCGAGATGGGCTGAACACGGCCAGGGTTCCCTGCAGGGCCCCCAGATCGGCAGCTGCCCCTGCATGGCCCCCAGAGTCCCAGGGGCCGGTGTGAGGACGGGCGGCTCTCTCTGGATCTAGTGGACGCACACCTGCCCCAGAATCCCGTCCATGTCCTCACACACGGGCTGGGCACAGCAAAGAGACAGGAGGACTTGAGCGAGCCACGCCTGAGCCCCGCCCGCAGGCCACTGTCCCTTCCCTGTCTGTGCCCGCTCCTGCTCCCCTGGCAGCGGAAGGCACCTGAGCAGGCCCTCCCGCCCTTCCTCCTGAGAGTGGACGATGCACACGGCTCCCCAAACCGCACTGCACCTGCGGGCTGAGACACAGGACACGGACACTGTTTCCTGCTGGGACACAGGCTCCGCCCACCGACCCAGGCCAACGGGCCTCCTGGCTGCTCTCCATCTTCCTGGTCCACAAACGGAGCTCCCTGGGGCCCTGCCGCCTGGCACACAGCCCCACGCCCCCTCGAAGCCCCTGCCGGTCCTCTGGCCAGTGGCCCCAGGCCTTCAGACCACGCGTGCTTTCCTCCCCTCGAACTGGAAAGGAGGTGCTGGGCCCCCCACCCAGGCCTCGCTGTGACAGCCTGTGCTGTGCCGGCCTGGGGCAAACGTGGCCTCGATTCTGTCTCTGGACCTCCCGGGGGCCCGGCCGCAGAGGGGCTGGGCAGGGGGTCCCGGGAGCCCCCGGGGGCCCGGCTGCGGAGGGGCCAGGCAGCGAGTCCCGGGAGCCCCTGGGGGCCTGGCCGCGGAGGGGCTGGGAGCGAGTCCTGGGGAGCCCCTGGGGGCCCGGCCGCGGAGGGGCTGGGCAGCGAGTCCCGGGAGCCCCTGGGGGCCCGGCCGCGGAGGGGCTGGGCAGCGGGTCCCAGGAGCCCCTGGGGGCCCGGCCGCGGAGGGGCTGGGAGCGAGTCCTGGGGAGCCCCTGGGGTCCCGGCTGCGGAGGGGCTGGGCAGCGAGTCCCGGGAGCCCCTGGGGGCCCGGCCGCGGAGGGGCTGGGCAGCGGGTCCCAGGAGCCCCTGGGGGCCTGGCCGCGGAGGGGCTGGGAGCGAGTCCTGGGGAGCCCCTGGGGGCCCGGCCGCGGAGGGGCTGGGCAGCGGGTCCCGGGAGCCCCTGGGGGCCCGGCTGCGGAGGGGCTGGCAGCGGGTCCCGGGAGCCCGACGTACCCATTGCTTCCGCGCGTGGTTCCTCCTCTTGAAGTACAGGATCAGCTTCTTCCGCATGGCCTGGTTTCTGCAGCGGGGCAGAGCAGACGGGCGGGTCAGCACCGCGCACGGGCCAGCCCCCGCCGCCCCGGCTCTCCCTGTCCCTGTCCCTGCCCTGGCTGTCCCTGTGCTCCCCCCACTACCGCCTCCCTGTGAGCCACACCCTGCTGCCGTGCCCCCTCTGGCCCCCCAACACGTAGGTTGTGACCTTGGAGGCGCCGAGGGGCCTGTGGCTGCTGCCCCCGCCCAGCCCCCACGTGCACCCATACCCCATCAGTGACACACGTCAGCGGCTGGGGGAGATGGCCACGCCGAAACAGCCTCGGCCTCGGGCCAGGAAAGCGGTCTGAGTACACGGTCCCGGCCTGCACTGTGCAGGGCCAGGGTCTCAGGGCTGTGCAGGCGCCGTGAGAGCCACACGGTCAATCACGGGTCCACACGCGGCACCGGGGCAGTGGGCTCTTCCCGGGGAAGACACGGGCACTCCGAAAGGGGCAGCATCGTGGGGAGGGGCAGAGAGGCCCAGGAGGCCTAAGGTGAGGGACACATGAGCCTGGGGAGGGACAGGGTCCAGAGGGAGGCAGCTCGGGACCCAGGGACAGGAGAGCCGGGGCAGTGAGGCCACGGGGCCACCCCAGTCCCTCCTTCCCGACACAAAGCAGGGCCACGACAGGCGTCCTGGGGCTTGCGGAAGGACCCGGAACTCGCCCACCCTCTGGGGCCCGCAGTGCCATCGGCTCCCAGCTTCCCCGTTGCCAGTGCCCCAAACCCACAGAAAGCACGAACATTGGAAGCCGGGAGCCACAGCCGCGCTGTGCGGGCTGCGGGCTCAGATCAGCCGCAGCGCCCTGGGCCTCCCCTTGCCCAGGGGCCCCCACCGTGAGGCTCTGCCGCTCACATCAGCAAGTGGCCAGCACAGCTGAGGGCCTGGGTCACACAGGTGGGGCCTGGACCCCCGTGCTCCATAGAACGGCGTCTCCAAGCAAATCTCAGCTCTCCACGCCTCAGTTTCCCCATCCAAAAAACCCACATCATCACCCACTCATCTCCGCCACTCAAGCCCTGGGTACTGAGCTGGGCGCTGCACTGGGGACACAGCAGGGGGCCGGACAGACCAAGCCCTGGCCCTCAGGGAGGCGCTGCTCACAGGGGTCACACTGGCCATCGGCAACAGCTCTGGGTGCAGGGACTCAACTAGGGGTGTAGGGGAGAGAGACGGGGGAAGTGGAGAGGCTGGAATTAGGGGAGGGGTGGGCTGGACAGGTGGGGGTGGGCTGCAGAGACCAGGGGGTGGGGGGAGGCTGGAGAGACGGGGAGAGGGATGGAGAGAGGGGGGTGGGCTGGAGAGACAAGGAGAGGGATGGAGAGGTGGGGGTGGGCTGGAGAGACCAGCGGTGGTGGGGGGAGGCTGGAGAGACGGGGAGATGGATGGAGAGGTGGGGGTGGGCTGGAGAGACCAGCGGTGGTGGTGGGAGGCTGGAGAGATGGGGAGAGAGGGATGGAGAGGTGGGGGTGGGCTGGAGAGACGGGGAGAGGGATGGAGAGATAGGGGTGGGCTGCAGAGACCAGGGGGTGGGGGGAGGCTGGAGAGATGGGGAGAGGGATGGAGAGGTAGGGGTGGGCTGCAGAGACTGGGGGGTGGGGAGAGGCTGGAGAGATGGGAGCCTAGAGGGACGGGGAGAACAGCTGGGCTAGAGAACCTGGAAGAGGGGTGGAGAAATGGGGGGTGACTGCAGAGACCAAGAAGGTGGTGAGCTGCAAAGATGGGGGATGAGGCCGGCGCTGCAGCTCACTAGGCTAATCCTCCGCCTACAGCGCCGGCACCTTGGGTTCTAGTCCCGGTCAGGGTGCCGGATTCTGTCCCGGTCGCTCCTCTTCCTGTTCAGCTCTCTGCTGTGGCCCGGGAGTGCGGTGGAGGATGGCCCAAGTCCTTGGGCCCTGCACCCGCATGGGAGAGCAGGAGGGAGCACCTGGCTCCTGGCTTTGGATCAGCACAGTGCGCCAGCTGCAGCATGCCAGCTGCTGCAGCCATTAGGGGGTGAACCAACGGAAAAGGAAGACCTTTCTCTCTCTCTCTCACTGTCCACTCTGCCTGTCAAAAAAAAAAAAAAAAGATGGAGGGGTGGGCTGGAGAGACTGGCGGTGGGGAGGGGGTGAGGCTGGAAGATGGGGTGCCTAGAAAGACGGGGAGAACATTGGGTTGGAGAGCCTGGGGGAGGGGTGGAGAATCAAGCAGGGTGGGCTGCAGAGTGCCCAGCACTGGGATCAGGTGCCAGGGGCCTCCAGGAGACAGCCGGGAGCTGAGCTCCAGGACCCCAGGGGGGCCGCAGGGAAGGGAACTGATGCAGAGGGCGGCACAGCAAGTGCAAAGGCCCTGCGGCGGGACGGGCTCGGCACAGCTGCCGGGCAGACATGCACACACGCTGGCTCCACAAGCCACGTCAGCGAGGACGCCTGGCCAGGGGCGGTGAGCGTGGACGCAGGACAGGGTTTGGACTTTGATGCAAAAGACAAGGAGCCGAGAGGGCGCAGGCGCAGCGCTGGCAGCAGCCGTGAGCGCGCTGGCTCGGCTCTCCACCGTGAGGTCTTCGTTTCTATGGCGGACTCCTGGGCCCGGCCAGCAGCCTGCACAAGGAGCCCAGAGCCTCTCCAAGCAAAGAACTGGAGAAACATGGGGAGGCAAACACAGCCAAGGGCCCAGGAGCCAACCTGCAGCGCGTGCCTGCCGAGGCTGGATGGACGGCACTCGTCCCGGATCGCAGACCCGAGTAAAACGAGGCGCGCGTCCACGCTGATGTACATGAACGACTGCACAGATAGACGGAGAAGGGGAAACTTCCCCTCCTAGGCCCAGCGAAGAGATGCCTAAGGAGAGAAACCCGGAGAGAACTCGCGGCTGCCGTGGCCGGGCCAAGCACCGAGGGCAGCCGCGGAGATTTTAAGGAGACGGGGAGGCCGCACGGCCTCCAGCTATCCGACAGCACCCGAGTTACGGGGGCAGGGGAGGCGGCTCCAGCTCAGCCTACAAAGGGCTCCCCTCGGGCCTCCAGGAGGCTCAGTTCCACTCTCCCCACGCCAGGGCCAGGGCCCAGGAGGGGTCCCCAGCAGACACGGCCACAGCCAGCGACCGGGTGGATGGCGCCATGCCCCAGGTGCAGCCTTCTTCCCCAACCCCACCCACCCACCCACCCCATCTCGCTGCACAGAACACCACCAGACCTCCAAGGGCGGCCCCCAACAAGACCCTGACCAGCCTGATCCCACTCAAATTCGTGACAAACAAGACACAGCCACAGGCCAGGACACGGGGACTCAGCGCCACATGGGAACCCAGGTGGCATCTTGGCCCGGGGAGCGGATGTCAGCAGAAAGCCTGGTAAACGCCGAGCACGCTGCGGCTGGGCTGCCGTGTCGGGAGTGTCTCCTGGGCACGCAGGACGGCCGCAGGCTCTGCGGGAGGGAGTTTGCTGCATCGTTTGCAGCTCTCCAGACGTGCAGGGCAGAAACCCAAAACGCACGGTGAGGACAGATAACAGTCACTGCCGATGCCGCGGGCTCCTGCCGCCTACCTCACTAGGACTCGTGTCACTCCCGGAGCTCACTGGGAAACAGGACCTTCAGCAAGGCAAGCGAGACAAGGCGGGCACGGGGACCTACAGAGGGGACACCTGGGGGCGGGCACTGGGGTCCGCCCTCGTCCCCGCTGGGAGGCGGCAGGTGACTGCTCGTGTGCTCGGGCCCCTGCCACCCACGAGGATGGCCTTCCAAGCTCCTGGTTTTGCCGGGCCCAGCCTGGCTGTGGCAGGCATTTGGGGAGAGAACCAGTGGATGGAAGATCTATTTCTGTCTCTGTCTGCTTTCCAATCAAAAGGAAACACATAAAGAATTTTATCTAAAAAAAAAAAAAAAAAAAAAAAAAACCAACCAGAAGGGAAATCTGGGGCACAGACGCGCGAGGACGGCGCCATGGGAAGTGGGGGACGATGGGGACAGTGAGGCCGCGGCAACACGTGGACCGCCAGGAAAGCCGTGGACCCCGAGGCAGGTGAGCAAGGAGCGCCCCGGGGCCTGCCCAGCCCGGAATCCTGGCCCCGACCATCCAAGGACGGCTGATCTTGTTCTCAGCCACCGGGTCACCAGGTGTGTGGCACGGGCAGCAGCCCCAGGAATGGCCCGGCACCTCAGTCTTCCACAAAAGGCCCACACGGTCCGGCACCCGCACAGCCCTGCCCGTGGCAGCTGCTCACTGCCATGGGCAGCAACCACAGGGCGCAGATTCTCCCCGGCTGATCCGAGCTTCCTTCCAGAGCGAGCACGGTGCCTGGCACCCGGAGACCGCCTGCCACTGCCAAAGAGGACAGATGTCAGGTCCGCAGGCTGCAGCTGGCACCGGGCGCCGGCGCTGGCCAGCGCCAGTGTCTGGACTGCGGTGCTTTCTAGAAAACCTGTACCCATTGCCAGCACTTAAAGCCCAACTCCAGACGTCTCTCAAAACATCAGACGATCGGCCACACCCCCTTCAGGGCCACAGGCTGGGATCTGAGGTCTGGACCACCCCCCGAGGGCCTGAGCTCTGGGCTCACCACAGTCTCCACCACTCCCTACCGCCTCACCCCAGCCCCTCGCTAGCTTTCCTCCCCGCCCCTGGCGGCGTCCATCTGGGTCTGCAGCGCCCTCGACTCCTGGCTGCGGTCCGCTTGTTTAACATTCTCCTGGCAAACACTTTTGAGTGTTTATTTTGTTCCAAGCAGTGTTCTGGCAACATTGATGCAAACAGCTTATTGTGGATGATATTCTGGCCCAGTTTTCTGTCCAGAAGTGTCGGCGAGGGCCCGGCAGGGGCCAGCAGAGCGGCAGCGGGAGGCGCCGGGTGAGCGCGTGCACGGGGCGCTCCGGGGTCCTGCAGAACCAGGCTGTGACACAGCGCCTCCTGGCGGGACGCGCCGTCTTGCCGTCCACACCGGGGCAGGATGAGGGGACAAGGACAGGAGCAGGTCCGCTGGGCCGGGGCGGGCTCTGTGACCCTGGGGAAGCTCCCTAGCACCGCGGACCTCCTAGGCGGCACACAGGGGACCTGTGGACCACGGCCCAGGTCCTGACTGGCTGCCCACCGCCGAACCAGAGGAGTGCAGGGCTGGGCCTGGCCAGGGAGGCAGAGCTTACGGTCAGAACTGGCAGCAGCCCCAGGCCTGAGCCCCGGCCCCCTTCACGGGATCACATTTGGGCTGCACAGGGCAGCGGGTGGGGGCCCCGCAGCAGGTGCCCGCACAGCGAGAGCCCGGGTGCCGGCAGCAAGCACAGGTGACTCCCGCATGTCCTGCCACCCGCCACCCACACCGCAGGAAGCCAGGCGTGAAATTAACTTTAGCTCCAGGGCCGGCGCGCAGACACAGAGAAATTAAACTGACAGGCGAGGTCCCGGGGGAGGGACCACCCCCACCTCGGCGCGATCACAGCAGCGCAGCAGAGCCCACGGAGCAGCCCAGGGATGCGAGCCACCGTCCCTGTCACAGCTGTCACATTGCACAGGCCACATGGTGTCCCCCACACACGGAGACATCAGGACAGGGCCCAGCAGGCACAGACCTCAAAAATACCTGTGGGACCACCGACTCTGCGGCCCTGTGGGTCCCATCCCTCAGCAGCAAAGCCACGCGACCTGCTGTGGGCCGGCCCCGGGCTCGGCACACGGGGGCAGACGGTGACTGCCACGTCCCCCTGTACGCATTTCACAGACTGGGGCTCTGGGAGCGAGTGACCTCCTGCAAGGACACGGGCAGAGCGATTCCAGGGCCACCACACGGTCTTGAAGACCAGAGCCCTCTGAGCCCAGCCCCAGGCTTCACTGCCCCCGTCCCCAGCAGCGGCCACACTGGGGTGGCATGAATGGGGCATCTCCCCACACACTTCAGACACGTCTCCAGGCTCCCAGACTCCGGCTGCTCGCAGCCCTGGCTAGTGTCCCCCAAATCTGGCCGCCCTCGTCTTTGCTCCCCCCTCCCACACAGCGACCCTGACCTCCCTGGTCCTCCCGGCCCTCACCCTCCACACCGCACCCCTAGCAGCTCCTGCAGGGCCCTCCCCATAGCCCCTCCCCAGGTCTCCCCGGGTGGCCGCTTGCGCCACTGCCTTCTGGAACAAGCCTCCCTCTCGGCCTCCGCGGCACGGGTAACTCACGCTCCCAATGCTCCTAGCTGGTCCACGAGGTCCAGCCCACCCTGCCCTGGCCACGCAGCCCCAGGCCTTCTGCACAGCCCATTCTACCTGCTAGGCCACGGCCGCCCTGGAGGCCCACACGCCTGCTGCTGCTGCTCGGCCCGAGAGTCCCCTCAACTGTCACTGCCGCCGTCCCCGCGCCTCGTGGAGTCTTTGCAAGCGACTGAGTTGAGGACGACCATGCTGCCCCTCACGCCGAGGACCGGGCAGTTCAAGCAATTGCCTTAGAGGTGCACTGCTCCCCCACGCACTGGCCCGCTTGCCGCAGAGCGAGCCGGTCTTACCCTAGGCTGCAAGCACATGACTCCTGGGATCCAGAGGGGAGCAAACGCCCTCTCCGGGGAGGAATATGGGATGGCGAGTGGTTCTGTGCTACCCCACCCCACGTATGGTCCCATCTGCTGGACCTGCTGTCACCCGTGTGGGCGTCTTCCTCCGCTCTCACTTGGACTCCGTGCTTATTTCCAGAAATCACTCACATTATTCCGTTGAAAACGCCACTCCGTTGAAGTGCTAAAACCCGCCTGGGATGTTGGGGGAGGGGCTGACATGGACAGCCTCGGTGCTGGGTGCCTCCCGCCCCACACCTGCGACCCCTTCCTGGCCACAGCTGAGAACAGCAGTGCCACTGACCCCACGAGGCCTCTGTGGCAGGGGCTCGGGGCCCAAAGCCCCTAGGCAGTCTCCAGGTTGCCCTGGCCATCGCTGCGAGTGTGGCCTGGCTGGTCACCCACGCCTGTAGGGTCGGGTCACTCCCACTACAGCCCTGGGCATGCACAGCAGCTGGGATCATCAGGCGGGCTGCACCGACCACTGACCACTGACCACCAAACACTGCTCTTCCAGGCAGCATGTGAACGCCTGCGCCCTCAGTGACCGGCCCGGGACACTCGGACGGCGAACCAGCCTGGCTCCCAGCTCACCTCCGCCCCGTGCACAGCCACGTGCTCCTCACGGGCCCACCCAGCCCCTCTGACCGTGGCTTCCTGTCTGACCACGTGACATCACACCCCTTCCACAGCCGAGCAGACCACGCCCACTAATGCATCCCCGGAGAACGCCAGCCCACTCCCGGCAGCCCCCTCTCCCCCCCAGCGCCCAGTGCCTAGCACAGCCCTGGTGCCGGCCACGGCACTTACCTCTCCTTCCCCTCCCAGCATCCGCGCAATGGGGACCCTTGTCCCTGGGACACATCGGCCTCTGGGCCTGTGTCAGGGCTGCTAGCTGCCCTGGCTGGGCTGTGTCCCCACGTAGGTGTCCATGGGACCCCAGTATGTCCCAGGCCCATGGCCCTTCACCTTGGCTGGCTCCCGTCCATCCGGTCAGGACGCGGATGCCCACGCTCCACCTCCCCACCCCAGTGTCTGTCTCCTGAAGCTCATGGGACCATTTGCACCCCTGCATCCGGTCTGCGGAGCCCCATCCCAGACCTTGCCTGGCCCAGAGCTCTCGCCCCGCCCCCCAGCACCACAGCGCCGCCAGCACTCACATTTTGATGTTCTCATGGTACTGCCGGGTGTCGGAGGGCTGGTTGTACAGCGGCTGCAGGGCGAGACAGAGAGGCATGTCAGAGCCGGGCAGGAGTGTGGGCAGGGGCCAGGCAGCCCCAGCTGCGGGGCCCAAGGCCCAGGCACCAGGGCACATCTGTGGGGCTGAGCGTCGGGCTGCCCGCCAACCTCTGTGAGCAGGAACACGGGGCATTGTGTGGGCGCCGCCATGGTGGCTGCCCTGGGGGGTGCTGGGCAGTGCTGGCCTGGAAGGAGCCACAGCCCACACTCCCCCCGGGGTCAGCCCTGGCCACCGGATCTGTCTCGAGGTAACATGGAGACCCCCCCTGCCCCGCCCAAACCCTGTGAGGTGTGGCTGCACCCTCCTGCCCAGCAAAGATGAAGTCCAGAACCGCAGTGGGAGGGGCCTGCGCCCTGCACCCTGGCCCCCACACACGCCCCGGGCACCACAGGAGACGGGAGCCAGCTGGACGCCCCTGCCACAGGCACCACTAAGGGCCTGGGGCTCGTCCCAGCTCACAGCCGCGACACCACGAGGACCGGGCTGGACAGCCCCACGAGGGCCAGAGTGAGCTCCCCAGGGCCTCAAAGCCATGGGCTGTGAGCAGGGACCAAACGGTGGCCCCACCACTCTCTAGGGTGCCCGCGTCCACAGGGCTGCAGCAAGGGTGTGGGGGCTGCTCCGGCACACCACCTGCGTCACCCACTCCTGGCCGGGGGCTTCGAGTCCTGCCTGTCTGCTTCTCCCTGCCAAGCTGGAGCCACCGCGGGGACCAGCGCAGCGGCCGCCTTGAGGCCAGCAGTGAGGCCGGGTGTGCTGAGCTGTGTCCACAGAGCCACTCGGCCGGGGTCCACGCAGGGGAGGGAGCAAACATGGCTGCTGCCCCGTGACACAGCAGGAGCCCTGGCTCAAGGGCCATCTGCTGCCCAGATGGGGAGTTAACTTGTGGCCCAGGCTGCAAGCCCCAAGCTTGGGGGAGGGTCCCCCCTCAACCCTAGCGCCGGAGGGCAGGGGGATCGCGCACTCTCTCGCCCACGCACGCTACAGCGGCCAGGGAGCACCGCGGTGGAGCGGTGGACAGGTACAGGGTGTGGGAGCTCGAGAACGGGAGAGGGACGCAGCGTCCTGGGCCTCCGGGCAGGGCCGAGAAGGGACACAGGAGGCCCACCCTGCTGCTCGGCCAGGGCCACCCGGGCATTGGGACCCCAGGCCCCATCTCTTCTCAGCCCCACACCCTGTCCTGGGCACCTCCATGGGCAGGTGGGCCTCGGCAGCCGGGGCTGGTGATGGCAAGGTCCCCATCATGTGACTGACCGCTGAGCTCCAGGCCCAGCTCCTCTCTCGAGCCGACGTCACCAGTGCTGACAGGGAGGGATTCTCCCCGCACTGGGTCATGCTGTCTGCCTAGGTGCTCGGCCGAAGCGGGGCAAGGTTTGCCCACCCCCACCGTGGAGCTGAACAGGAAAGGAGAAGTGAAAGTGGAGAGCAGAGAGCCCGTGGTCAGACCCAGGGCATAGCCCCCAGGGAGACACCGCTGCAGGAGGCTGCTGGCCCCTGAGGGCTGACGTCCAGCCTCAGGAGCCCCAGGGCCCTGGGGAGGTGCCCAGCCCCCACCCTGGCCAACAGAACAAAGACCCGGCCCCAAGTGCGGGTTCAGGCACAGCCGAGCCCTGGTTCACAGGCCAGGTCCGACAAGGGCCTCCAAACCCCAGGCCTCAACGTCCTCATCTGGAAAATGGGCACAGGACAGAGCACCTGCCTTGCTGAGTAGCCCAGAAACTCAGATATGGTAGTGACTTGGCCTTGTCTGGGTTTTAAAGAGGTCAAGTTGGCCACAGGAGCCAGGACAGGGTGGAAAGACCTCGGCGGGCTGGGCAGGGGGCCCGGGCTTCCACGGCACGGGAAGGGCCAGAGAAAGGAGACCCAGGGCTTCCAGGCGGCCAGCAGGGTCCTGGTGGAGCAAGCAGCCCCTAGCGGCGGCTCAAGGGGAAGACCCGGGAGCACCCTGCAGGTGCACCGCCACTCCCCCAGGCAAGCCAGGCCGGGGGCCCCACAGAGCCCAGATGCTCTCCTCCGTCCTGGACACAGCCCCCAAAGCAGCCAGGGCGTGGGGAGGGGCAGTGACAGCTCCAGCAGGCACAGTGTGGCCAGGGGGTGGGACCAGGGCCCACGGTCCCCCAGCCCCACCTTGCCCTCCGCGCAGGGCTGCACAGAGGCCAGGCAGCTCCCCGGGCCAAGGCCTGCGTTGGCACCAGGGGCAGGAGCCAACACTGTGGCCGCAAAGCCACTCTGAGCCCCCTCCTGAGGGGGGCCGCCCTGGGGACGGGGAGGCCCCGGGCTGTCCCTGGCCCTCTCTGAGCCCTTCCTCCTCCACAAACAGGGCCCTGGCGGCCACTGAGGGCACACCGGGGGCACTGGCGGCGTGCAGCCCGGGGCAGGGGCAGGCCCCGCCGTGACTCAGGCGGGGAGCGCCATGGCCCTGACCTCCAGCCAGCCGCGGTGACGGAGAGAGCCGGCAGGGCCAGGTGGATGGCAGGCAGCAACAGAGGCGTCAGCCCCGGCCTCAACCCCGCAGTGACACCACATTCTTAAAATAACTCCTCCACGCAGGAAGGAAGCAAGCGGATGACTCAAAGCAGAGGGGCCGGCCGCTATGAGCACACCCTCCGCCCACCCCGGCTGCAGCAGGGACCGAGAGGCAGCCAGCAGAGGGGTGGCCGGCAGAGGGGCGGCCGGCAGAGTCCGGGCTGCACGGGGGGGCGGGGCCGCCCCATGGCCCCTGCGGTGCGAATTCCACCAAAGCTCTCACACAGGGACTGCGCCCGTGGGCGGGAGCCGCGGGAGCCCCAGGAAGCCTTGGCAGAGTGCCCCTGGCCACGCCGCAGGCCACGAATGCGAGGAATCTGCAGCCAGAGCCCCCAGCCCCTGGGTGAGCAGCACCAGGCCAGCCCCACTGGACCGGGGTGGGGGGCGCACAGGGGCCCCTGCAGGGAGTGCAACCCTAAGTTGTCCCGCCTTGGACACACTGTGTGCTTGGCCACACCCCGCCCCTCGTCACTTGCTGTGTGACCACGAGCAAGACATTGCCCTCTCTGAGGCCCAGAAAACGGGAAAGGCCTCACCTGCGGTGCCCTGTCCTGTGAGTCCCTTCCGTCCCCACCAAAGGCCACCAAGCCACCAGAAACCACAAACGTGGCTGCCTTGCAGCTGAACACGGGCCCCTTCTCCCCTGCAGCCACTGGGAGTCTGGGGGCTACAGGGCTCGAGGCCAGCAGACGCCCCCTCCCGACGGGCTCAGCAGGCCCCATCCCTCAAGCCGCTACGACTCACGGGCCTCCAGCTCTGACCCCAGCAGGCCCTGGAGACGGAGCAAGGGGCAGGCGAGGGAGAACCGGGGGAATGGTCCGTCTGCTCTTTAATTTATGATTCCTTTCTTTTCAACCTTGACGCCCTGGGCAACGACCTGGCTATGGGACAGAAGCATTGCTGCGTCCTTCTTGTGAGCCGGGCCCTGGAGGGAGGGTGGCCGAGCCCCCAGCCAACGAGCATTCTGGTGCTCGGCTGCCAAGGATGCAGCGTCCAGGCCTGTGGCCCTTTAAGAACTTGTACTTTTGAACAACAGTCAGCTCGGTCGGGGGGGGGGGGGCCTGGCTTCTGAGCCCCTCCCTGCCTGAGGGCCACCTAACCACAACAGCCCCGTGGGGCCAGTGGCAGGCCCCCAGTCCCTACACACCCGCAGATGGGGGACAGCCGAGCCACCTTCTGCAGGGTCAGGCCACTATGACTCGAGTCCCCAGGGGAGCCAGGTCCCCATGGGCAAGCAGCGGCTCACCCTCAGCCTCGGCCACCCAGCCCTGCTGCCCGCACCTGGCAAAAGGGGAAACTGAGGCAAACAGCAGCTCCCTGGTGGGAATGGAAAAATGGGACAGCCAGCCAGGCTGCTCACAAGGCAGACACGGCGCCGCCACGCGGCCCAGCCATCCACCGCCGGGCACCGGGCCCAGGGCGAAACGCCCGTCCACGCAGAAACCACGCCCAGCCCAGGGCGGTTGCGCCCCTGGCACCCGAGGAGTAAGAGACGCACGACACGTGGCCCATGCACAGGAGGAGGCCACCGACCAGAGGGAAGGCCCAGTCCGCCCGCCAGGGGACTGACCTGGAGACCCTGGCCCAGGTGAAACCAACACTGCCAGGGGAGGGGGGGGTCCCCGCACACAGAGGCCTGCGGTGGAGACAGGCACCTGAGGGGGCGGCTGCTTACAGCCACTGGGGGCATTGTGTGCCACATGCATGGCGTCCCAACGGAGCCGGGGCCGGGGACAGCCCAGCGGGAGGAGCCAGTGCCCAGCCCAGCCCCAGCTGAGTCCTGGTGGGAAGTCCAGCCAGGGAGAGAGGGGCAGCACCTGCCGTCCATCTCTGCCTCCTGAGCGGGCCCGGGGGTCAGCAGCTCACTGCTCCCCAGTGGCCAGTGCTGGGGCAGCTCTCCTGCACAAAACGGGCAAACAGCCTCCCGCTGCCGACTGCTCACCACGAAACTGAGGTCCTGGGGGCCGAGACCCGTCCCCCGGCCTCTCCCCCGGGCAGTGAGTTCAGAACGGGGCTCTGAAGACATGACACGGTACTGATGCCCCACGAGCACCCACAGGCTCCAGGCCCGCCCGCCCCGGCACCCGCTCACCCGACAGCACAGGCAGGCGGGGCTTGAGTGGGGCTCCCAGGGCTGAGGCCTGGGCCTGCCGCTGCCCCCAGCCAGGCTCCAGGAGGCCCGGGTCTGCTCTCCAGCTCCACCGTGGCCCTGCGGTCCACCCACCACGGCCGTGAGAATAAAGGGAGCGACAGCTGCCCAGCACTCAGGGCCACGGCAGGCAGCGAGCACACAGAGAGCCACTCAGCCAACCTCCCTGCGGCCTGACGGGACGGGCGGGATCACTGTTCTCACTTTCCATACGAGGAAACAGGCACAGAGCCAGAGGTGCACCTGGGAGGTGCAGGCCGATCATGGTGTCCGCGCAAGGGCTCTGCGGTCTGGGCTGGGACCCACGATCGCACCACAGATGTGTGCCCCCTCCTGCAGTCCAGCCAGCCGAGCGCTCGGCCACCGCTCCTCCCCTGGCCCGGCCCCCACCCGGCCTGGCAGCCTTATCAGGAGGGAGTGCTTCCTGTGCCGGGCAGCGCTGCGGACTTCCTCCTCCTCCTCCCCCCACTCCTCACCCACCTGCCACCCGCCCGCCCACACCCCCCTCCCCTGGGCCCCAGCTCACCAGCTCCACCTGGGGCCCCAGGCCTTCCAGAATTCGGTGCGCAGCCTCGGCCTTCTTCTGCAGGACGGAGAGGCGGAGCGGTGAGAGACACAGAGAGAAGAGATTAGAAACAGAGGCCTCTCAGAGCAGCAGGCAGTGGCCAGCCCGCACGCCAGGCCACGGCCCCCTCCCGGCCCGCCCCACGCTGCGTCACGCACACAGGGGCCTCAGGACCCCGTGGCGGCCCCAGCAAGCCGGCGGAGTTGCGGTTTCTGGCGCCATGCCGAGTCCCCCCGGGCCGGCGACGTGGGCGCTGCTCCCTGCCAGGCCCAAGCCGCCGCCGTGCCCTGGAAGCCGGCTGGGTCGCCTACAGTGATCCCGAGCTGGTGCGGCGAGGGGGCGGGAGGAGGGGACGGGGCTGGAGTGCGGCCTTCTAGGATTCCTGTGTTTCACAATCACATGACGAGGTCTGGGCTGCCCTGGGGCCTCCCCGCCTCCCTCCCCTCTCACCACCAGGGACGTATTAGGAAGCTGGGAACGTGTGGCAGAGAGGACTCCCGGCTGCCGCCGCCGCAATGGGCCAGGCCCCAGCCCCCACCCCAGGCCCTCAGCCCTGAACGCAGCCATTGTGCCTCGGCCTGGGACCACCAGGCCCTCCTCCCAGGAGGCCTGGACAGGGCAGGGAGGCTGGGCGGGCAGAGGCGGCTTCCCCGTGGCTGGGGCAGGGGGCGGAGGGCAGAGGGCAGGACCCGGGCCAGTGCGGGCTGTGCAGAGAAACCAGAGCGGCACACTCGGCGGCCAAGCCAGGGGGACCTGAGGTGTTTGTCGTGCGCTGGGACCATCTTCACACAGAAACCGCCCAGCGCTGGGGAGGCCCAGGGCTCCCAGCGGGAGGCACCAGAGCGGCCCCTGCACGGTGGGTTTGTAGGTGGGCTCAAGCTGGCCTAGAACAACCTCTGCCTAGAGCCCAGGGCCCAGCCCACCCAAGGCAGAGCCATGCTCTCGGCCCCGTTCGTGCAAGCCAAAACCCCGAGACCAGCATCCTCGGAGTGCGGCTGGGGGCCGGAATCAGGGGCGGCTTGTGCGACCATGGACGGCCCCGTTACTGTGGCCGCTGTGAGCCAAGCACTGGGCGCATGGCACACGGCACACACGATCACACACAAGCACCACACGAGGCGGAGACGAGGAGCAGTCCCACTTTACAGATGGACAGACTGAGGCACAGGAAGACGATACAGGGAAGAAGTCCCTCTGTGGTACGCAGGCCCCAGGAAGGGAGAAAGCCAAGGGTTGGGCTCCACGGGAGGCCTCGGCTAGGCTTGACGCCAGCTCCCGCACAGGGAGGCAGGTGCCGCCGACAGTCACTGCAGAGCGTCCTGGGGTGCTGAGGCCGTCAGAATCCAAGCCGGGCTGAGTACAGGACTGGGTACGGGGCGGAGTAGGGCTGGGCTCCCGGAACATTTCCTGAGCACCCATTCGGCATTGAGCCCGGGAGAGATGGACGTCCAGAGAGACCCAGGAGCAGACAAGGGTAAGGTTGGGGTTCAGGCAGAGATGGGTCCGTGGGGGGCACGTGGGGGTACAAGGTGGGCACAGGCCACTCTTCCAGAAAGGGACCAGGAGAAATCAGGAGCTGGGTTTTGAGGGGTGAACAGGAGTCCGTATATACCATGAGGCTCTGGGGGGCCAGCAACAACTGCTTACGCGGACTAAGGGGTGACTCCGGAGCAGCCGGGCATGAGAGCTACACGTCCCACAGTGGGCCTGTGCCTCGGATCCTCAGCCTGAGTCCCTCCAGCCCCCGTCCCTCACCCTGTCACCCTGGGTACCAAGCCCCCAGGCCTTCTGCAAGGAACAATGACACAGCGTGTACCGTCGCTTTCCGCCTTCAGGGGGTGGCAGGGCAAGACGGCGCGGACGCAGGCCGCAGACCCGGGCCTGATCAGGGCGGAATCCAGACTCCTGGCCAGGGTCCCAGGGTCCCAAGGTCCCAGAGTCCCAGCCCTCACAGGGCCTTGGCCTCTGCTGTCCGCACACCGCTCCCCATACACCCACAGCCACTTCTGCCTCGGGCCTTTGCACCTGCTGCTGCTCCGCCTGGAACGCCATTCCCGCCTGCCCTCAGCCAGAGGGGCCTTCGCTGACCACCCCAGGACAGCCCACCGCCCTCTCGCCCTGGCCTGGCCAACTGTGCGGCAGCCGAGCAGCGGGACAGACCCGCCGTGCCTCTGCCGGAGGCTGTCTCCCCGGGACGTCAGCCCCCAGAGCCCCAGGGGCTCGGCTCTGCCCTCAGCCACGAGCACAGGACAGCGCCTGGCACAGAGGGTGTGCTCGGAGACGCTCTCTCCGGCTGGGAGGGGCTCAGGCTGGGGTCTCCCTCTAGCACCAGCTGGCGCCTCAGCGTCCCGGGTCCCCAGCACCTGCACAGAGCCCGGCACACAACCGGGCCCCCACGCTGAGATCCGTAAACGCCCCAACATCCGACATGCGTGCCCCCAACCAAGGCACACTCACGCCTGTCCCCATGCGTGTGGCCCACGCGACCACGTGCACAGGCATGTGTAAATGTACAAGAAACCACATGTGCCCCACACCTGCCACCTCACGCCGCCCTCTGTATACACATCAGCCTACCACATGACTGCGTACCGATGCCCTCAGGGACACAGGTGCACAAGCAGACACACGTGTGCCCCCATGTGCTCACTCGTACACACGGGCACTCAGCAGCCACACACACACGTCCACATGCACACGCAAGTGCCAAAAAACCACAAGGAACCACAGGCCCACACGTGCTCCCACATGCACCCATACCGATGTGCCAACCACACACAGTCCTCCTCCAGGATGGAAGACTGAGAGCCCCCATCCACCCACCGGGGAGCCCCAGGCCAGCTCCTCACTGAGCAAGCAGGCAGCGGGGACAGCGCCCAGAACCCCCGGCCGCACGCCCTGGCTCCAGGACAGTGCTCACCCAGAGGTTCAGCTGTGTCTCTGGAGAAGGAGCCCCCGGCCCAGGAGCCCGGCCAGGAGCCCTCCCCGGGGGGTGAGCAAGCAGGAAAAGCAGGCAGTTGGGGAGCCACGTGTGGGGCGTGGGCAAGGCATGGGGGCAGGACTGGGGTGGGGACCTGCCAGAGGACTCTGGGGGAGAGGAGCGGGCCTTGGCCACTGCCCAGAAAGGCCCAGATGGCGACTGGGCCTTGGGGCGCCAGGACCCCGAGTGTTCTGCAGAGTGCCCGGCTCAGCAGTCGCAGGCCTGGTGGCCGCAGGTACTGCCTCTCCACCACCCCTGCCCCGGCCACCGTCTCTGTGCTGGACTACCTCGGCCTCTCCCCAGCCATGCTCATTTCTGCAGAGCTCACGCGAGTCCACCTCCTCCATGAAGCCCACCCCGGTAAACAACCCACTGCCTGAAGTGCTTCAGACTCACGCGGCCCCCACCCGTAACTCCCCCGTGCTGCCCACGCGTGCACTCCACCCACACGCAAGGCAGGAGCTTCCTCTGAAGATCAAAGGAGGCCCCCCACGGCCCTCCGGGCTTGGCTGCGCGGTGACCCCACGCCCACCGCCGTCTGCAGGCACCTGCCTGCCCGCTGGGCCACTCCTGCTGGCAGGAAAGGCCCAGCACAGTGGCAGCTCCTGGTGTGCACCGCGTGCCTAACGAGCCCCGAATGAAGGCTCGGAAGAGCCGGAGGCCGCGCGTGGCGGGGAGCTGCGCTTCCCAGGCGCTGGCCTCGCCCTCCCTCTCTCCCAGGAACCAGCAGGGAAGGGAGTGGGAAAGGGATTAGGACGGAATCCTGCTGCTCCCCGAGGGCGTGAGTCCTGGCTGCCCCGCACGCCAGGTGCAGAGGCTCAGCGCAGCGGAGGCACCCAGCGCCCCACGGCTTGGGAAGACCCGGCTTCTCACCCTCCACTCAGCAAACACAGGTCAGGCGTCGGCGCCAGGCACTCTGGCAGGTGCCAGCGATACAGCCGGGCCAGCAGACAGCTCTGGCCCCAAGGGGCTCCTGTTCCCGGTAAGCAGGAAGTCAGGAGAGCCGACTCCTGTCCTTGGGGTGGGGGGGCAACAAGGGATGGGGAAAGCAAGAGCCAGGAAGGGGAGAGGGGCCTGGGAGGCTTCCAGGACTAGGCAGGGGCCTCACTGAGTGAAGAGCGGGGCAGGCGACAGAGACCCGGCGGGAAGGGGCTCCGAGCAGAGGGCCGGGCCGAGGGTGTGCTGGCCGGCAGGACCCAGGGCCACTGGCGGCTCTCCACCGAGTGGCCACCTGGGGGACCCTCGCCGTCCCCCACACCACAGGCTCCTGGGACCGGCTCAGTCTTGGCGCCACACCAGGCTCACCTGCCCCCTCTGAGCCTGAGCTGGCTCAGTAACGTGGAGAGGACGCAGGCACCCGTCGCATACAGATGTGGACGGGAGGAGATGCAACACGCAACGCACGAACAGCAGCAAGAGCAGAGAGCCAGCGACAGTGACGACAGCCCCAGCTGGCACTTCCTGGGTGCCAGGCACTGGCCCGGGGGCACACAGCCGTGACCGCGTGAGCCCCGGAGCGGCTGCACACAGTGGGTGCCGATGTCATCTGTCTTCGCCAAGGAGCAGGAAGCACAGGAGGACTGGCGAGACGCTCAAGGTCACAGGGTCAGGAGGCGGGAGAGATGGGATGCGAACCCAGGACGTCTGGCAGAGCCACAGTGGCCCCTTGGCTCTCCTACGGTCAGCCAGGGCAAGGGGGTGTGGGAGGGTGGCCGGAGCAAACAGGCCCCAGGAGCCCAGCAGGCCAGGGCTCGTCCTGCACCATATGACCACCTCAGGAGGTGCAGGCAGAGCCCAGCTGGCCGATCGGCAGTTTCCTGCCACGCGTTCCCGTGGGCCAGCGAGGGCCCAGCACCACCACAAATGCCGCCAGCTCCCACTTGGACTTCGAGCACTGATTCAGGCAGGGGAGAATCCATAGAACCACAGCCAGGAAGGGTGGCTGGGGCCACAGCAGGGGAAGGATGGGAGGTGCCGAGGTCACTCTGCACCCTCAGACAAGGACTAGCCCCTCCCCCCACTGTTCACCCACCCATGAAATAAAGGAGGGACCCCGGCATGCATGGGTCCTGCCGAAGATCACCAGACTCAGCTCTCAGTGGCCTCGTGGGGGTGACGGGGAGCTCACCACCTCCCCAGCACCAAGTGCCACCTCCAGGCAGCCCTTGGAGATAGCCTGCCTGGGGCACCTCGGCCCCTTCCCAAGATCGAGCCCCTCCCAGGGTCCCCAGAGCCTGCTCCAGGCCCCGTGTGTCCGTCAGCCCCAAAGCCCCTTCCAGGCCCAACGCGAGCCGGCACGGAAGGATCGGGCAACATGGGCGACAGGCTCGGCTCCCAGCTGTGCCACCTCCCAGCTCTGTGACCTGGACGAGGAACTCGCCGTCTCTGGGCCTCAGTTTCTCCATTCATGAAAGGGAAATGGCGCCTGTGAGCCCCTCCCAGGCCTGTCCGTCAAGGGCTGGCGGGCAGGGGCTGGGCAGGAGCTGCTACTGTGACTGCTACCTGTGCCCCAGCAGCTGCCTCCACACGGGGCCTGGAGCGGCTGCCCTCGCACAGGGCCAGGGGGCCTGGGGCGCCCCACGCCCCCCAGTCCAACCATAGGCCCAGCAGCCACACTTGGTAGCCACGCCCCGCCGCCCACCTGCAAATCCGCCTGGGCAGGAGGGTCACCGTGCCCCCACCTCCCCGACGGGGAGGGAGCCGGGAGCGGGGGACGCGCGGGGCGCACGTACCCGGTTCTCGTCGTAGATGATCTGCACGAGGCTCCGGTGCTTGGCCTCGCTGGGCGGCGGTGACACTGGCTTCTCCGGCTCAGCCGGCTTGGCGGCCTCCTCCTCCAGCTGTTGCTGTGGGACAGGGCAGAGCGTGAGGGGAGGGCTCTGACCGCACGCAGGAAGTCAGGCCGCTCCCCGCTTCCTCTGAGTCACTCGGGCACTCGGGGCTGCGCAGGGGCCCCGGCTGCAGCCTCTCGGCTCCTGGCGGGCCTTCCCGGGGTTCAAATCCTGTCCCCAAGACTGGGCAGCCAGGGGCCGGAGGCACGCCGGGCCTCGGTTTGCTCCTCCACCGCGGGCACCAAGAGGTAACGGTGCTCGGCAGGGGCTGGCTTGCCGACAGCCCCCAGTGTCACCCACTGCGGCCCCCACAGGACCATCGGCACCAGGGCGGCTGCACGGGCCCAGAGGCCAGCGGCCCAGGCGGGGACGCTGCGCCTCCTCCGGACCGGCTGGGCAGCCTTGGGCATTTCCCATGCATCTCTGAGCCTCACCTCCTCAGGGGGACAGGGGGCCGAGGACCGCTCTGAGCCCCACCGCCACCGGCTTCCCCTGCACTGTCGCCAGCACCGACCTCATCTGCCCTGCGCCCTGCATGCTGGAGCCCCCAGTCCCCACCACCTCCGGGAAGGCCGCCCCTTCCTGCTGCTGTCTGCGCTCTGCGCGACAAGGAGCAGAAAAGCGCAGGGCTCACGACACCGGCCCCACGCCACACAGGCAGCAGAGGCCCGGTCTGTCACCTTGCAGGGCGACACGAGTGAGAGGGGACCCAGCTCCACTGGGCCCACGACGCCCACAGCCTGCCCGTGGCCGTGAGGCAGACCACCAGGAACCCAGGGGCAGCCGAGAGGAGGGCTGCACAGAAAGCGTCGGCAAACCCGGAGCCCTGGGTGGAGCGGCGCAGCTTCCAAACGCCCCCAAAGGTGCAAAACCAATAAAGCCAAGGAATGAAGCGGTCAGATGGGGCGGGCACCCAGTCAGATGGGGTGAGCACAGTCAGATGGGGTAGGCACATAGTCAGATGGGGCAGGCGCACAGTCAGATGGGGTGGGCCCAGTCAGATGGGGCGGGCACCCAGTCAGATGGGGTGGGCCCAGTCAGATGGGGCGGGCACCCAGTCAGATGGGGTGGGCCCAGTCAGATGGGGTAGGCACATAGTCAGATGGGGCAGGCGCACAGTCAGATGGGGTGGGCCCAGTCAGATGGGGCGGGTACCCAGTCAGATGGGGCGGGCACCCAGTCAGATGGGGTAGGCACATAGTCAGATGGGGCAGGCACCCAGTCAGATGGGGCAGGCGCACAGTCAGATGGGGTAGGCACCCAGTCAGATGGGGCAGGCACACAGTCAGATGGGGCAGGCACCCAGTCAGATGGGGCAGGCACACAGTCAGATGGGGCGGGCACCCAGTCAGATAGGGCGGGCACCCAGTCAGATGGGGTGGGCCCAGTCAGATGGGGCAGGCACACAGTCAGATGGGGTGAGCACACAGTCAGATGGGGCAGGCACACAGTCAGATGGGGCAGGCACACAGTCAGATGGGGCGGGCACACAGTCAGATGGGGCAGGCACACAGTCAGATGGGGTGGGCCCAGTCAGATGGGGCAGGCACACAGTCAGATGGGGTGAGCACACAGTCAGATGGGGCAGGCACACAGTCAGATAGGGCAGGCACACAGTCAGATGGGGCGGGCACACAGTCAGATGGGGCGGGCACACAGTCAGATGGGGCAGGCACACAGTCAGATGGGGTGAGCACACAGTCAGATGGGGCAGGCACACAGTCAGATGGGGCGGGCACACAGTCAGATGGGGCAGGCACACAGTCAGATGGGGTGAGCACACAGTCAGATGGGGTGAGCATAGTCAGATGGGGCAGGCACACAGTCAGATGGGGTGAGCATAGTCAGATGGGGCAGGCACACAGTCAGATGGGGTGGGCACAGTCAGATGAGGCGGGTGCAGTCAGATGGGGCAGATACCTGGTCGGATGGGGTGGGCGCAGTCAGATGGGGCGGGCACCCAGCAGGGAGCAGTGGCTGGAGCCCCTGCAGAACGAGGGTGCCCACTGCACCGCACTGAGCCGCACGGCACCAGCACGGCCAGCACACTGCTGCTGGATGTGGGGAAACCTGCTGGGGAGACCGGTGGGCAGCCGCTCACCAAGTCCAACCAGAGAGCCCACGTGACCACCGGGAAAGCCAGGAGATGACGGAGCCCCAGGGCAGCGCGCACAGCGGCCAAAGGGAAGAAGCCCGGGTGTGGACAACACGGCTCTCCACGTTGCGGTCGGGAGCAAAGCCCCGGGCCAGGCACAGTGCGCAGGAACCTCGGACAGGTGCTGTGGCACGAGCCCCGACACAAGAGGTCCCCGGTGCAGGATTCCAGCGGCATAGCACACCCGGCACAGACGGGGGGCAGGGCCACTGCTGCCAGGGCCGGGGCCTCCTCTCGGAACCAGCCGAGGGGGCGTTTGCACGTGGGTGCACCAAATGCCTCTGAACCGCGCTTGCAAAGGGTTGGTTATGTTTGCAAATTTAGAAAAAAAACACAAAAACAAACCCTGACTGTGCAAGGCCTCTCTACACCACTGGCCTCCCTCTGATCCCTCACGGGAAACCCTCCTACCAGCCCCGCAGCCTCTGACCTCTGGCCGAGCCCCACTGACCGTCCCCCAGACCCGACCCCGATGCCCCTCGCTCCTACACAACCTCCAGAAACACACTAGGCGCCCCTTCCAGGAGGCCCTCTCTCCTCAGCCCCCACTCCAGGCCCACGGTGGCTGGGATGGGCCCTGTGTTCCCCACACAGCCTGCATGCCCTTGTCCACAGGGACCCGCATGAGCCCGCCACGCCGGCAGCCTGCACGCTCCCAGGGGTGGCCAGCAGACAACAGTGAGCACCTCCTATGCACCCTGCACTGCCAGGGGCACAGCAGTGGCCAGGGAGACAAGGGCTCTGCTTTCCGGCGTGGCCAGAGGAAACCACGGCTAAGCGAGCAGGATGCTGACGTCACCAACCGGGCAGCCCAGGAGTTACGGACACAACCAGGCACAGCTGTGTGCCAACCAAACTTCATTTACAAAAACCAGCAGCAACGCACATTGGGCTGGACCGGCCGCTCCGGGGACGAAGGCTGGTGAGGCTCTTGGTGGAGGGGACCTCAGCAGGGCCCTGGGGGGCAGCAGGGAGGGAGCCAGAGCCAGGGAAGCAGATCAGCAATGACCTGACACCAACGGCACGCAGGCCAGCGCCGTAAGGGGAGTGTGATAAACACTTCTTTTTTTTTTTTTTTTTTTTTTTTTTTTTTGACAGGCAGAGTGGACAGTGAGAGAGAGACAGAGAGAAAGGTCTTCCTTTTGCCGTTGGTTCACCCTCCAATGGCCGCCGCGGTAGCGCGCTGCGGCCCGCGCACCGCGCTGTTCCGATGGCAGGAGCCAGGTGCTTCTCCTGGTCTCCCATGGGGTGCAGAGCCCAAACACTTGGGCCATCCTCCACTGCACTCCCTGACCACAGCAGAGAGCTGGCCTGGAAGAGGGGCAACCGGGACAGGATCGGTGCCCCGACCGGGACTAGAACCCGGTGTGCCGGCACCGCAAGGCAGAGGATTAGCCTGTTGAGCCACGGCGCCGGCCTGATAAACACTTCTTCACATGGCCCGGTGACTCCGACAGCAACCACACGAGCTTGCTGTCAAATCACATGACCCTGCCCCTCCACACAACCCCGGGACGGGGAGGCCTGCCTGTGCCCATCACACGGTCAAGGGGACCGAGGCTCCTGGAGGTGAAGCTCGTAAAGCCACACGTGGCAGGGGAGGGGAGTGACAGTCACCCCACGCTGCCTGAAAGCCATGGCACCAAGACTGGACCTGTGCGGCCTGGCGACAGCTCCCACGCTCCGACAGCAGCAGCTCCAGGGCCTCAGTGAGTGTAGACTGACTTAGTCGACACACAGCTGAGAATTCCAATCCCGCAGCTACACTGCAGTGCACACACGGCCTGCGGCCACCACGCGGAACAGAGCAGAGAGTCCAGCTGGATGGGGCTGGGCCTCCTGAGGCTCCTATGGAACAAACTCAAACGGCGTAAGGAGGAGCCCGCACAGGGGACAGCACCACACTGTGCATCCTCCGGCTGACGCAGGTGAGAGCAAAGGTGGCGCCCGGCACTGGGGGGCGTGGGCGCACGCTCACCACCACCACTTCCGGTACCACCCTCGCTGTGGGGCCCGAGAGCCGCCCCCTGCCCCACGCACCTGCTTCTTCTTCAGCTTCGAGATCTGCTGCTCCACCATGGTGATCTCGCGGTCCACGCGGTCCATGTTCTGGATCAGCTCCTCCTTGGACAGCCGTGGAGGGACCAGTTCCAGCTCGGGGTCAGCATGGGGAGGGCTGGGCGGAGACACAGGCTCCAGCTTGCCCGTCAGGCTGCGATCCTGGGAGAGAGGGACAGTGGGCACAGTCAGCGCACAGAGCACCCCAGCTCCCAGCGATAACTTCATGGCCCAGCACGCCAGTCACAAGACAGCTCACGGGTGCCCCTCCTGCCACAGACCCTCCGAGGGTCAGGGTCCTTCAGAGTCTTCCACGATGAAGCCCAAGCGCTCCCCTGAAGCCCCCACTTTTCCCATAGCACCCCCTCTCTTACTGCTCCCAGCCGCCGGGTCCCACCCCCACACCCTCCGTCACCCTTCACGATGCTCCCTCCGCCCATCCATGTAGCCACGGCCTGATCCACCGTGGTCGGGCTGGGGATGTCCACGCTGTGCAGTGGCACAATCGCCCATGGCCGGCACGTGCAGAGGGACCTGCTCTGAGCGGTGGGTGGCAGGGGGCTTCTGCTTTCTGCCTTTTATTCCCCAGCTACGTTTCTGATGGGCTTCCCCGAGGGCAGCTCTCCGCGGAAAATGCTTTCAGAATTGTGTTTGCCACCCGAGGGAAGAGGGAGCCGGCGCTGTGTCTCCAGGGCTTCCCGGTCCCGTGCCTCTTGTAGACGGAACACCTGCTCACGGGGCACCTGCTCTGCCCCACGCAGCACCCTGCCTCAGGCTCCTCGTCTGTGCCACGGGGAAAGGAACGGTCCCAGCCGCCCCAGCAGTCGCGATCTTGAGTGTCCACGTGTGGAGCGTGTGCAACCCAGCCCCGAACCATGCCAGCCTCAGGCCCAGCCGCAGCTGCAGCCGCGGCCCCAGGGGAGTGCCAGGCCGCCACGGCAGCTGCACCAAGGACACAGGGGGCAGTATTCCCAGGACAACTGCAGCCCAGGCCCCCTGAAACCCCGCCACAACAGAGGCTGCGCCATCTTCTCTGTACCCCCCACAGCCACCCCAAGACCCCAGCAGAGCCCACAGGGGCCAGGAGTGCCAGGATTGCTCTGGGTTTGCCTCCTGGCCTCACTATCACCGTGGGAAATGCAGGGACACGGGGAGCCGGGGCTGGACTGCAGAGCCTCCCTCCTCACACCCAGGAGCCCAGAGGGAAATGCAGGAAAAGCCCAAGTCCCTCATCGGCCCCAAAGTGCCCCCCCAAACCAGAAATGTGGCCCGGGCCGCTCTGCTCAGCATAGCCCAGCCCACCAGCGACTGCACCCCTACCGCAGAGACGCGGAAGCAAAGCCTGAGGCCTGGCCCACACCAGGCAAAGCCTGCAGGCAACACGCTTTTCTGTAAGGGACCAGGCCTAGAAGTATCGCAGGCCCTGAGGGCCTGGTGAGCTCACCCTGCCGAAAGCAGCCGCCAGCCATGCACAGTAAACATGCATGGTTGTGTACCAATAAAACTTTATCGACAAAAGCAAGCCCAGGGCCAGATCTGGAGCTTGTGGAGCTCACTGTCCCCTGAGCGGAGCAATCCACAAGTCGTGACTCGGGTCACCGTCACAGCCACTGTTCTCCCGCTTTCCAGACATGGGCACTAAGGGACAGCAAGGGTCAACGGTGCCCGAGGCCACACGGCCACAGCGTAATGCAGTCTGCAGGTGGACGATGCAGAAAGGGGGGCCCTGGTCACACATTTGTTGCCCCCACAGAATCACACGTCTGGGCAGAAGAACCAAACCAAGATCCCTTCTAGGGACCCAGGGCCCGGAACGCCCTGAAATTAAAGACAAAATTGTGTATGCAAGAAAATCCCCTATAAAAATGCTCACAAGGGACCAGTGCTGTGGTGCAGCGGGTAAAGCCGCCACCTGCAGCGCCGGCATCCCATATGGGTACAGGTTCGAGTCCCGGCTTCTCCACTTCCTATCCAGCTCTCTGCTGTGGCCTGGGAAAGCAGTAGAAGATGGCCTAGGTGCTTGGGCCCCTGCACCCACAAGGGAGACCCGGATGAAGCTCCTGGCTCCTGGCTTTGGTCTGGTCCAGTTCTAGCTGCTAATCGTGGCCATTTGGAGTGAACCAGAAGATGGAAGGTCATTCTCACTTGCCCGCTCTCTCCTTCTCTCTGACTCTGCCTTTCAAATAAAAAATAAATAAATCTTTTTTAAAAAAATGCTCATGACAGAGCCAGCACTGTGTGGTCTAGCAGGTAAAGCCACTGCCTGAAGTGCCGGCGTCCCATATGGGTGCTGGTTCTAGTCCTGGCTGCTCCTCTTCCAATCCAGCTCTCTGCTGTGGCCTGGGAAGGCAGCGGAAAATGGCCCAAATCCTTGGGCCCCTGTACCTGCATGGGAGACCTGGAAGAAGCTCCTGGCTCCTGGCTTCAGATCGGCGCAGCCATTTAGGGGGTGAACCCACGGAGGAAGACCTCTCTCTCTCTGCCTCTGCCTCTCTGTAACTCTGCTTTTCAAATAAATAAATATTTTTTAAAAAATGCTCATGAGGGCTGGCGCTGTGGCTCACTTGGTTAATCCTCCGCCTGCAGCACCAGCATCCCATATGGGCGACGGGTTCTAGTTCCGGTTGCTCCTCTTCCAGTCCAGCTCTCTGCTATGGCCCGGGAAGGTAGTGGAGGATGGCCCAAGTGCTTGGGCCCCTGCACCCACATGGGAGACCAGGAAGAAGCACCTGGCTCCTGGCTTCGGATCGGCGCAGCGCCAGCTGTGGCAGCCATTTGGGGGGTGAACCAACGGAGGGAAGACCTTTTTCTCTGTCTCTCTCTCTCTGTCTATAACTCTACTTGTCAAATAAAAAGAATGCTCATGAGGGTGTGTGTGTGTGCCAATGGGGGTGGGCCCGACAGGAGGTCAGGGCAGGGGCCTGGGGACATCCGGTCCCCACGTAGCAATTCAGCAGTGCCTCATGCATCTACCACCCCAGGGCCTTTGCAAAAGCTGTGCCCTGTACCCAGAGTGCTCAACCCCACTTCAATGCCAGGGAAATCGGAGCCACACCTCCAACACCAGCTGGCCCCTCCCCAGTGCACCCCACAGCACCTGGTCTCCCAGAGCTGCTGCAGGACACTCCTCCCCCTGCTCTGCCACCGAGGCGAGAGGGGACGAGAGTGCAGAAGGGCGGGCTCTGGGCCAAGCGTCCATCCAAGCCAGGAGAGCGGCTGAAGAGCAAGGCTGGCACGGGACACCCCCGGCCCCCTGACTGGCCGCCCAGCTCCTGTCGGGAATGTCGGAGAAGTCCCGGAAACACCTGTCCCTTCAACTCCTGGGGGCAAGGAGCCGTCTTCCTCACAGCTTCTTCAAGGCTCAGCTTCTGTTCTGAGCAAAAGTGCACACGTGCATCCGTCAGCCTTCGGAGAGAGAAACCACGCAGGCACAGGCTGCGATTCGGCTGCGTGAGGGACCGAGGCACCGACACCTGCCACAGCTGGCCGCACCTTGGGAATGAGGTGCCGAGAGACGGAAGCAGATGCAGGCCCCCAAGCTGGCGGCCGGTGCGGAACGCGCAGAGGCGGCCGACGGACAGGCAGAGCGCTCGCAGCCGCCAGGGGCAGGAGGACTGGGGAGAAGGGGGAGGGACCGCCCCCCAGGAGGACTGGGGAGAAGGGGGAGGGACCGCCCCCCTATGGGCCAGATTTCCCTCCAGAGTGCTGAGAATGTTCTGGAATGTGATGGCAGTGGTGGCAGCCGCAGGTCTGTGGACAGCCTACGTGTCACTAACCTGCCCACTGTAATGGGGTTAATCTCGAGCTACGTCGGGGTGAGCATTCGGCTCAGCACTTGGAGCACGCATATCCCATGTCAGAGTGGCCGGGCTCCAGCACTGGCTCCTCTGATTCCAATCCAGCTTCCTGCTAGTGTATGCCTAAGGGCTTGGGCCCCACCACCCACTCGAGACCCAGGTGGAGCTCCTGACTCCTGGCTCCAGCCTGGCCCGGCCGTCGCAGGCATTCGGGGAGTGAGCCAATGGAGAAACGGCCTCTCTGTCTCTTAGCCTTCCAAATAAAATGAAACAAATGAAAAGGCGAAGCTCCCGGGGAAGCTGCACTTTGAAAAACCCACAGTACGTGATCCTCACCTCAGTTCCCAGGAAGAGGCACAGCCGGATGGCAAGGAGCCAGCGACCAGGCCTTGAAGGCCGCCCGAGCCTGTGGGAGGCACACAGAGGCCCCCGCCCCCGCCCCGGGCTGCCAGTGAGCAGCTGGCACCGCTCTCCATCCGCGGCCGCCCGCCCGTGGCATGAAACCTCAGGCCAGCGCTGTGGAGCGGAGCTCATTACGCAAAACAAAAGACACGGGGGCGGCAAGGGACTCCGAGGCCGCCCGGTCCCAGAGCCGGGGAGGGGGCAGGGCCAGCCCCGGGCACCCACAGTCTGTGCCTGGCCCAGCCACACTGACAGGCTCCAGGAAGGCCGTGAGCCGGTGGGGGCTGGGGCTGGAGCGGGCAGAGGCGGAGGGGGCTCTCTGCCGCCCCTGAACCTCGGAGGAGCAGGGCTGAGCCCCACACTGCTTGGTTGCTGACAGAGACCACATGACAAACGGCAGGGCCGAGAGGGCCAGGGCTGGGGGTCTTGCTGAGCTGGACCACGCTGTGCCCGCGGCCATGTAGCCCCTGGTGAGCCAGTCTGATGGGGCAGACGCCTCTGCCCGCCACAGACCCCGGAGGCAGGGCCAGGGGCGTGTTCTTCACATGAAATGGAGCGCAGCTGGCACGAGGAGGACGAGCAGCAAACGCCGGCCCCAGGGTGCAGCTGAATTCCACACGGCAGACGCAAACCCCGGCCTGCACCGCGGGCCTCCCAGGCCGCCTCCGCCCAGCGCTGGCTCAGACTTTCCAATGGCTCCAACAGCCTGCAGCAATTATAGCAGAGGCCACGCCCCATCCAGGGGCCCCCCACGGGCCCTGGGAACAGGAAGACCACCAGGGGCCTGTAAAGCCAGACACAGAGCGCAGGCAGCGCGGGAGCACGGGAAGGGGAGCCCCAGGCAGCGGGGAGGGGGAGCCCCAGGTGGTGCGGGAGTGGGGGTGGCACAGTGAGGGACACAGACCCTGCAGACTGGGGGCTCAGCCCCTGGCCAGAGCAGACGCCTGATAGGGACAGTTGGGGCAAGGACAGGAGTGCCTGGGGACAACAGCCCACAGGGGCCGGGAGCCTGAAATCCCCTGGGATCTCCAGCAGGAGGGAGGCTGCAGGCAGCATTGGGCGGGCACCTGGGGGTGGTGAGCAGGAGGAGGGAAGGAAAGGGGTGGGGCGGGGGGAGGTGCCAACAGCCAAGGCACCACCCCCATCTCGGAGGACCTGGCTCCAGCCCCAGACCTGGACTGCTGCATAAGCACCTCGAGCTACAGCCTAGAGACCCCCGAAGGCCCCAGGGGGGGCCTCCCTCAGCCATGACCTCAGGGGGTCCTCGCGGAGCTGGCCCCAGGCTCCCAGGGGGGGCCTCCCTCAGCCATGACCCCAGGGGGTCCTCACAGAGCTGACCCCAGGCTCCCAGGGGGGCCTCCCTCAGCCACGACCTCAGGGGGTCCTCGTGGAGCTGGCCCCAGGTTCCCAGGGGCAACGAAGAAGGAAGGCAGAAAGAACGCGCCTCCCTGGGATTCCTGGGCAAGAGGGAACCACGCAGACCTGCAGGGCGGGAGCTGAGGGACTGGGCTGACCAGAGAGGCCAGGGCGGTGATGGGGCTGCAGCACGCAGACCTGCCGGCCACCCAGACGGCTCCCCGTTCCCAGTGCCTGGCCAGGGTCAGCCCCGTGGGCACCTGGGAGGTGTGCAGGCATCAGAGCTGCGAGCCCCACAGAGCAGGAGGGGAGGCCTGGACACCCCCTCCTGCCCTTGCCCGCCCAGTCCTGCCCCAGGGCCCTCCAGGGTCCACAATGCTGCCATCCCTCCTCACCAGAAGCCCCGCCCACACAGCCACCAGCCACGCCGGCCGGGGACATGAGGCTCACAGCCAGGCACTCTGCCCCATGGCCTGCGCAACACAGGAGCGCCCATCAGTCCCCCGTTGAACGAGGAGAGAACGGGGCACAGAGAGGCACAGCCCCCTGCCTAGAGCCACACAGCAGCCAGGCCAGGGCGGCGGGGGACAGAGCCACGGAGGCGCCAGATCAAAAGGTCCTGGGTAGGTTAAGTGCGCAGGTGAGACCAGGGGTGACAGGGCCCAGCTCCCCCTGCCCGACGCCCGCCCTGGGGTCCTGTAGGCCCAGCAGCTACAGATTCCCAACACAGCCCAGGACCACCGCGTGGAGGAGAGTGTGCTGCCCCCAGCAGGGGCTCCGGGGCCGAGCAAGCACGGCCTCCGTGGTGCCAGCAGGATTTGGCCCACGTCACATTGGGAGCACAAGCCCAGGAGGCTGCCTGCTGAACAGCGTTTCGGGGACCCTCTGAGCACCCTGGCCAAAGCAAGCGACGAACGGAACCTCAGGGCCTGCCCGGGTTCAGTGCGGGGTACGGGCTATCCTCAACCCCCTACCCCAGCACTCTGCCCAGCACTTCCCCGGGACCCCCGGGGTCCCTGACACTCCCGTCACTCCAGCTGGCCACAAGGCCACTGCTCTGGCCACCTGGAACTGTTAGGTCGGAAGTTAAGAAGGGGCCTGTGTGTGCGAGAGGGGCCGAGGAAAACAGCGTCTACAGAAGCTCCCCTGGGAGCAGTCCTGCCCAGACCCTGGTAACTTGCGAGGCGCTCGCAGCCCCCCACCCAGGGGAACCTCCCAGGACCATCCTCTCTCCTCAGCACCACGTGGGTGACCTGGCCTAGTGGCCTGGAGCAATCAAACCATTACGGCCTTCCTCCGAGGCGGGCGCCTCTGCCCGTGCCAGCTGGGCTCCCCTGCCTGAGAGCACTGAGCAGTGAAACCCGGGGGAATCTCCCTTGTCCTGGAGACGGGGGAGGAGAAACAGCGGGGCAAACTGGAACCTCCCTTACGCGCCGCGGTCTGACTGCGCGCTCGGCCCTCTGCTCTCTGCTGAGCCGCCCACCTGGCCTGCCAGCTGCGTGCTCTCCGTTTGCCCACGTGACTTTGCTGTCCCCAGGCTGACAGGGCGCTCTCTCTCGGCTTCTGTCTGGAGAGGCGCCCGTCCGTCCTTGTGGGTGCCACCCCAATAAACCTGGCTACCTTGCTCACCACCGCTCTGTGGCACACCTGAACTCTTTCTTGTGCCAAGACGAGAACCCCACACTTGGATCTCTGCTAACAGAACCCTCTTCCCGATCTGGCCCGTTCTGGGGCGCCGCCAGGAGACCTGGCCTTGCCAGCCTCTGGGCACCCTGTGCGGGGCCCTGTCCCCCGCCTGGGCCCCTCAGCCCCGCACACCGACACCTTACCTTGGTGAGGTCGTCAGAGGCTCCGGGCTGGCCTGTGGCCAGCAGGGCCGAGGGCCGCAGCAGGGGCTCGGGCAGCAGCTCCAGGCGCGGGCGCTTGCTCTCCATGAACTCCAACTCTGACTTGCCCAGCTCGGGCAGGTACGTGTGCGGCTCGGGCCGCAGGTGGAGCTCCTGGGACCTGGGGGTGGTAAAGGCACGTGTCACTGAACTGGGCAGCGAGGCTCGGGAGAGTCGGGGGCCCCGCTGACCCCACAGGGCACCCCACACACCGCACGCTGCACAGCCCTATGGCTGAAGCTTGGGAAGACACTGGGAGACAGCAGCCCTCCCCCCCCCCCCCGCCCCCGCTCAGCGGCAAGGGCAGATCTGGAGCTCCCCTCCCCCGCCCCACCACCCGACCTGACTCAGAGGCTGCCCGGGCCACTCTGAGCAGCCCGATGACCACACATCCTCATCACCCAGCCACGCAGGCATCACTAGCCAATCACAGCACGCAAGTCCCCTGCACGGTCTGATCACTCGGGACCAGCTCTCTCTAACTGCACTTCGTTCTCCCAGGGAGGGACCCCCAGCCTGCCCCCCCACACACACTGCCCTTGCCTGGGGGCTTCTCCAGCATTTCCTTCTTGCTTAGGGTGGGACCCAAAGTCCCCACCCCCAGCCCAGAACCCCAGGCCCACCTCCCTGACCCTGCTCACCTCACCACTGCGTTCCTGCCTCAGGACGGCCGCCGGGCCAGGTCCCCTCCCCGGCCCCCTCTCCCCCTTTGTGCCCCAATGCAGAAGGTGCGGAGGCCCTCATGTGCTGGACCCACGGCAGCCAGCACCCCAACATCCCTTCTGCCACCACCCGGAGCATGGCTGGAAGCCAGAGGCTTTTCATTTAGACACAAGGCCGCTGCACTGGGCTGAATGGGGTCCCCAAACCCCAAGGGACCTGTCGATGGCACTGAGCTAAGCTGAGGTCACACTGGACCGGGGCGTGCTCAAAACCCCATGACCACTGTCCTCCTAAGAGCATGAGAACTGCGGCAGGGGAGGAGCCCTGTGCAAGAGTGCGAGTGCAGGGGTGCGGCCCCGGGAGCCGGCAGAGGCAGGAGCGGCCTCCCCCAGAGCCCCAGGAGGAAACAGAGCCCCGCTGATACTGCGGTTGCACACTCCTCGCCCCAGAACGGAGGGACGCGCCTGTCTGAGGTCCTGGGGGACAGCGGCCCCAGGAAACCACCCCAGGCCCCCGAGCGAGATCCCTGGGTCTCCCTGCACCTGCATCCGCTCCTGCCTGAGTGCCCTGGCCCCACCCACTCCCGGGGGACCCTTGGCGGTGGGCTCCCCACCAGGGCCCTAGGGTCTGTGGCACTGTGACGGTCCTGGTCTCGGGGCTCTAGTTCCCTTCCTTGACTCCACCTCAGCCTCAGCTGCCCCTCCCAGGAAATGGGCACACTCCTCTCCCCTAGCTGCCTCCAGCAGCTCCTGAGGAAGGGAGGAGAAAGGATGAGGCCAAAGGGCTCCGAATCTCAGCGCTGGCAGCCATGCTCCCCGCCAGGGCCTGCCCCCGGCTCCCCAACCTGGACGGGCAGGAAGCTGAGGGCCTCAGCCGGCAGCAGGAGAGCAGAGGACAACGGGAGGGAGGGCAGGGGCTCCTCGTGCCCGGGGCGTGCTCATGCCCCTCCCAGTCAGGACACGCACCTGCTCCCGCCCGTGTGGACACTCACCCTCTGCCCGGGCCCCTCAGGCACAGAGGCCCGTGGACAGTCCATGCTGGGAGCTCGGGCCACACAGCTCTTCCCTCGGGTCACGGTGGCCTAGGACAAGGCAAACGCCCCCACCTGCCGACCCCGCTCCCCCAGGCCCCGCGTGGCCCCGAGCCAGGAGGCGCCGCATCTGCTCACCGTTCATTCCCGGGCTGGAACTCGGACAGCAGGGAGGGCCTCCTCCTCTGGGGCTGGATGATGGAGCCGGGCGACAGGTGCGAGGCGTAGTCTCGCGGGCGGTGCTGGTACTCGAGCAGCCCGACATCCTGCAGACGCCGTGGGGCAGTGAGTGAGCGGGGCACGGGCACGGGCTGCCCGGGCACAGGCTTGACAAGACCCGGCACACACACCCTTGTCCTCCCCGGGCCCTTCCAGACCCGGTGGTCAGGGCGCGGCACTGGGGCCACTCCCCAGTAAGGACAGCACAGGCTGCCTGAGCCCCTCCCAGCCTCCCCGGGAGCCACTGCGGCCTCTGCAGCCGTGCCCAGTCTACAGGTGAAACAACTGAGCCTAGGGAGCTTCCATGGCCCGCCCACGGCCACAGACAGGTAAAGACCGGCGAACCTGCCCCAACCACTGCACACGCCTCCCAGGACCATGGCATCCAAGGACAGGACAGGCAGAGGCGAGGGCAGAAGCCGGCCCCCACTTCCCACCCTCCCACCTGCCACTGTCAACAGCGCAGGCCCCTCAGCCCCCGCAGCACCCTGGGAAAGCCAGCAGACTGGGGCAGACACACCAGCCACGTGTGTTCTCTGCACACAGACACGTGGGAGCACGCAGCAGAGGACCAGGGACAGCAAACGAGGCAGCCGCATGAGCACACCTTGCAGGGGAGGGGGGATGGACCACACAGCCTGTGGTCTGGAGAGACCAGGCCACATATGTAGCGCCCGGCTCGGGAGCCCCAGTCCCGCACCAGGACCGTGCACATGCGGGCGGTGGTCAGAGGAGGCAGGGAAGCCCCTCTGGGCAGACTCCAGCTTCTGGAGCTGTCCTCATGCTGGGCCTTGGCCTCGACCCCTCCTAGGAGGGCCCCAGGAGGAGTCAGAGCAGAGAGGACCCCACCCCAACGCTCCCCCCAGGAAGGAACTCTACCCAGGACCCCCCACCCTCGCAGGGCTGGCTGGACTTGGGGCCGAGCGCCACGCCCCGCCCTATTGCGTGGGTCTGACCCCCGCTGCAACAGCCCTGCACAAAGTCTCCCCCGCTGTTGGAACAATGGCAGAGTCAGTTTTTCTTTAATACATTCTCCATCATGCTCCAGGAGAAGCCAAACATCAACAAATTAGATGTTCCCCAATCGCCAAGTACACCGGATTTGAGAGGCGTTAAATGTTTCAAAAAAAGAAGAAAGAAACAACAAACAAGAAAGGAGGCGGACTTCACGCAAGATTAGTTCTGTCTGCCTAGAACACGCAGTCATACAGTGAGTGGCAATCGATTAGTGATGTCTGACACGGGTATGGCTCCACAGAGAACAGGACTGCAGGCGACAGCTTCTTCCTGGCATCTACTCGTAATTTCCCCAATTTTTTATAAAAATCGAGTCTTTTGGCCAGCGTTGCAGCTCAATAGGCTAATCCTCCACCTGCAGCGCCAGCACACCAGGTTCTAGTCCCGGTTGGGGTGCCGGATTCTGTCCCGGTTGCCCCTCTTCCAGGCCAGCTCTCTGCTGTAGCCCGGGAGTGCAGTGGAGGATGGCCCAAGTGCCTGGGCCCTGCACCCCATGGGAGACCAGGAGAAGCACCTGGCTCCTGGCTTCAGATCAGCGCGGCACACTGGCCATAGCGGCCATTGAGGGGTGAACCAACGGCAAAAAAGACCTTTCTCTCTGCCTCTCTCTCTCTCACTGTCCACTCTGCCTGTCAAAAAAAAAAAAAAAATCGAGTCTTTCTTTAGTTGTCTGGGTTTTCATTTTAAAGCCGTTATTTTTGCTAAGGGGATCAGAGAGGGCACGGGGTGGGTGTGTTAACGTATCTGTTTCAGGTCCTACATGACACAAAGGCGAGAGGCTGGGGGCCCGGGGGCAGCACAGCGTGAGTGAGGGGACCTCAGAAGCCGGACGCATTGTGGGGAGGGCGTCCCGAGCAGCTCGGCGTGGAAGCAATCAGCTGCAGACGGGGCCGGCGTGGAGATGCAGTGGGTCAGCCCCCACTCGCGAAGCCCACATCCCATATGGGCGCTGGACGGAGTCCCGGCTGCTCCACTTCCCATCCAGCTCCCTGCCAATGCACCTGGGAAGGCAGTGGAGGATGGCCCAGGTGCTAAGGTCCCTGTCACATGGGAGACCAGGGTGGAGTTCCAGGCTCCTGGCTTCGACCTGGCCCAGGCCTGCCTGTGCGGGTATTTGGGGAGTGAACCAGGGGATGGATGGTGTGTGTGTGTGTGTGTGTGTGTCTCCTCTCTCGTTCTTTGCTCTTTCAAATAAATAAATTTAAAAAGAAAAAAAGCTGTACGACTTCAGGCTGGGTCCCCGTTACTCAACTCCTCTGAGCCTCAGCTTCCTCGTCTCTGAAATGGGTGCCTGACCCAGATGGAAGGAGGCCCCCGAACCTCCCACACCAAGCCCCCTTCTCGCCCCGGGGGATTTGCCCAGAGACTGAGGGCAGGAAGGGAGGAGCCCTCCCCGTCCCAGCGTCCAGCATAAGACACCAGATGCTCGCGAGCCCACGCGCGGGAGAAGGAAGCAGGGGTGAGGAGGGGTGAGGAGGGGAGGGGAGGGGAGGGGAGGAGGCGCACACGCAGAGGTGTGAAAGGAAACCAGCGGGCCCTGCAGCTGCCGGAGCGACAGTCCCGTCCCCAGAGAGGCTCCCAGCACGGCGCCTTCCGCTGCCAGCCAGGCGGGGGAGGCACATGGCGCGGCCTCAGTTTCCCAGGTTCAGGAGCATCCGGGGGGGCCCGTACTGCGGGTGTCCACCTGGTCCCCACCCCAGGGCTTGATGCCGGTGTTGTGGGCTGAGTCCAGGACACTCCCCAGGGACGCCTGGAAGCTGTCCAGGACACAGCCAGACAGAAGCTGGCCAAGGTGGGCGCACGGCATCCCGGGAACCTGAATACGCCTGGGCTGGAAGCCCTCAGCCTCGTCTCAGGGCAGGTGACGGCGGCGGTAACGCACACATCGGCAGCGGCGACACCCGGCGCCTGTAAACCACCTACTGCGTGCACCTGCCGCGGAAGACTTCCTTTCTATTAATTAGTGGATCCTGCAGCACCCCGCGAGGCGGCTGCCATGGTAACCCCAGCATTGGAGGCATGGCGAGCTCACGTGGCAGGGAGGGCAGGTTCAGAGCCGGGAGCGGAGGCTAGGCAGCTTCCTGCGGGGGGACAGGCGGGGGCAAACCCAACCTGGGGCGGGGGAGAGTGGCCCGGCCTCTCCGCGTGTGTCCAGGGCCGCTGCACAAAGCCGGCGGGAGGCTGAGCATGCCCGGGCGGCACCACCCCGGCCTCCGTGGCCTTGGGAGCTGGAAACGGGGGCTGCCGGTCAGCAACGCCCTCAAAATCCTCAGGAGACCGTGGACAAGCTGCTTTCCGGGAGCAAGCCCAGAGGGTGCCTCCCCGGCCAGGCCCCGAGGGGCTGGGGCAGCTGGACCTGGGATGCTGGGTCTAGATTCTGGGTACGGATGAACAGGGGCTGGAAGGATTCTCCCTGTGGCTGGGCTGAGAGAGGGGTGCTCACCCCAGAAGGGGTCTGGAAAAGGCCTGGGGGCACGGGCGCAAAGGAAGAGCCCAGCCCTTCCCTGGACCTGGCCTCGTGGGTCCTCCCAGAATGATGGAGCTATTGCCACAAGCACGTCCACCTCTGGGCCTTTGCACATGCCACACCCTCAGCCTGGCGCCCGCCCTAGCCAGACGTCCATGAGCCTGGCCCTTCCTCTGCTTTTCGATGCCAACCCCAACGCTGGCTTCTCCGAGAGGCTTCCTCCCCAACACCCTCCCCGACCTCGGCTCTCTCCTCCTCCCCAACGCCCTCCCCGACCTCGGCTCTCTCCTCCTCCCCTGCCTCTGCTCCCCGACCTCGGCTCTCTCCTCCTCGCCTGCCTCTGCTCCCCGTGAGAACACGCTGATCTGTTTGTTCACTGCTACGCTCCCAGGGTTTAGAAGAGGACATGCGGTGCCTGCTAAGCACCTGCTGAACAAACGAATCTGCCCCGGTGCGAGGCTCCCAAACCATCCCTCACAGCCTCTCCAGGGCGCAGCCCAGCCTGGAGCTGCAGGAGGGGCCAGAGACCCCCCCCCACCAAGGGCCCTCAGGACAGAGTGGAGGCTCCGACTCTCGTCTCCCCTGCTGCAGGAGAGGCCCACGAGGCTGCTGCCCCAGCGACGAGAGCCCACGACCCCTCGGAGCTGCGCCTGCCTGCAGCGTCCATGAGCATGGCCCACACACGGGCTGCCGAGCTCGGTCCCGGCCAGTCCCTGCCTGGGCACAACAGCCTCTCCTCTCGGTTCGGGACAAAGGCAGTGAAGCAGGCTGGTCCCTTCCACGGAGAGCCAGGCAAACACCCGGGCAGGAGGCAGCAAACCAGGCCCAGGGCCGAAGCCAGGCGCAGTCCAGCGTCCAGTGCAACTGGCATGTGGCCACGCCCACCCGTGGCGGCTGAGACGGCGACGTCGTGGGCCGCGAGAGCGTTTTGCCGCCCCTGCCGTGGGCAAGCCCAAACCACACCCTTGGGGCCACTGGGAAAAGGACACCAGCAGCAGCACCAGCACCGTCCTCCCCAGCACTGCTCCAGGGCCAGCTACACCCAGCGCCCACTCCCTCCACCCCTGCACATGTCTCACGGCCTCCGAACCACCCCACCGGCTATGCTGACGGGGAAACTGAGGCATCATCGCACGCATGCAAGCAGTCTGATTCCAGAGCCATGCACTCAACTGCTCCTCTCTACTGAGAAACAGAGAGGTTAACTAACCCACCCAAAGCCACACAGCAGAAGGGTTGGTGCTGGGAGCTGGTCTCGGGGTCTCTTATTAACTGCGCTCATTCAGACCAGGGCCTGCAGGAGCTCAGCAGCGTCCAGGGGCCGAGAGGATTCAGGGGGCTGGGAGGTTGGGGGGAGAGGGTGCTGACAGCCTCGAGCTGGGCTACAGAGAAACCAGAAGGAGGCCGGGAGGGGAGGGGTGTGGGTCTCAGACACCAACAACTCTGCAGCATTTTGTTAGTGGACCCTTGGCCCCGGGGAACCCCAATCCCGTCCGAGAGGGAGCTGGGACCGTGGGCATGGGGAGGAGCAGGCTGGGACCCAGGGAGGGATGCACGCGGCGTGGGTGTGGCCGGGCTGGGTCATGGCCTGGGCTTCCCGAAGTCTGCAGGCGGTCCCTGCACTGCCCACCCAGAGCCCTGTCCTGAGCCCCACTCTGTCTCCTGTCACCCTGCTAGGAGGAAGGAAGTGACTCCCCGTGCTTACTGGGAACAGGGACCACCCCCCACTGCTCAGACCCACCCATGCCGCAGGTGGGCAAACGGAGGCCGCTCCTGGTCGTGCAGTGAGCAGCCAGCGTCGCCTGGCAAGATGGCATTGGCCAGGGACTCAGAACCACGCGGCAGCTCTCAGGCTGCGGAGCGGCACTTACAGAGCAGCTCCAGGCCAGAGGCGTGGCAGCCACGCCTGCGGGGAGCGCGTGTACAAGACGCGGGGCCTGAACCCCAGAGGCTCCCTTGTCTGAACCCCCCAGGGATTGTCTCCACCTCTGCGTGCAGCCAGGGCTCCTGCCTCCTCCCTGTCTGAGCCCCCCCAGGGATCATGCAGCCAGGGCTCCTGCCTCCTCCCTGTCCGAGCCCCCCAGGGATCATGCAGCCAGGGCTCCTGCCTCCTCCCTGTCTGAGCCCCCCCAGGGATCATGCAGCCAGGGCTCCTGCCTCCTCCCTGTCCGAGCCCCTCAGGGATCATGCAGCCAGGGCTCCTGCCTCGCCTCCTCCCTGTCCGAGCCCCCCAGGGATCATGCAGCCAGGGCTCCTGCCTCCTCCCTGTCCGAGCCCCCCAGGGATCATGCAGCCAGGGCTCCTGCCTCCTCCCTGTCTGAGCCCCCCAGGGATCATGCAGCCAGGGCTCCTGCCTCCTCCCTGTCCGAGCCCCCCAGGGATCATCTCCGCCCCTGCACACAGCGGGAGCTCTGGCCTCCTCCCTGTCCTCCCAAGGCTCAGGCCTCACAAAGGTGGCAGCTCGCAAGCCGCACCCTTGCCCAGCACAGGGGCCAGTGGGAAGCCCCAGGCGGTGGGGGCTGCTGTGGGCGTCCTCCACCCAACAGACCCCAGTGCGCGCCTCCTCCAGCCCTGGACACAGCCCAGGAGGACAAGAGCCCCTCCTCAGGTGCCCAGAACCGCGTCTCAGCCGCCTGAGTGGCAGGCGAGGGAGTCTGGGGCAGGCGCAGGGGAGCAGGCCTGGCAGCTGCCCACACAAACACACAGCACTCCGGCCTGCAGCTTCCCCTGCTCAGCCCTGACCTCAGCCTCTGGCCCGGAGAGGGCAGTGGCCGCTTGGTCCTGGCCTACCATGCCCTGCGTCACTAAGGGCCCAGCTGAGGAGGGGGCGGTGCCCACAGGCAACTGGTGACCCTGCATGCCGGGCGGAGGCTGGGCCAGGGCGCAGGGCAGGGGAAGACTGAGTCCGTGGGGCCACTGAAGGCTTCTCGGAGTCTGGAGAGGGAGTCGCTGCTGCCCCACTTTATGGATGACAAAACTGAGGCCCAGAGAGGCTAAGCCCCTCATCCGGCCTCCTCAGCCGCCCACTCTGGCACACCTGCCCTGCAGTAAACACCCCGTGACGAGCACTCGGGGTGACCACAGGGCTGACGAGGACGATACGTGACAACTGTGATGGCAATCCCACTGCGCTCGGACCTCGGCCCCGGGCACACAGGCACGTGGACAAGGAGCTCAGCACAGCTTCGGTGGAACCTGCTGGCTGCGACATAAGCTGAGCCTCGGTCGCCACGCGTGTACAGGGCAGGGGTGGGGGGCTGTTGCAGCTCCATTCAGGGTGAATTCCCCACACAGCGACCCCCGATGCTGGCACCTGCTGCAGGAGCCTCTGCAGAGCACCCTGAGCCCCCACACTCAGCCAGAGCGCCCTGGGCCCCCACACTCAGCCAGAGCGCCCCGGGCCCCCACGCTCAGCCAGAGCGCCCCGGGCCCCCACGCTCAGCAGCCAGAGCACCCTGGGCTCCCCAGGGCCAGGCCCCGGAGTTCACAAGCAAACAACTCGCTCACAGCCGAGGGCCTCCCACCCCACTTCCTCCCAGAGACTCACAGGGAGCGGCTGCACTGGCCACATGCTAAGCCAACACGCGTGCACACACACACGGAAAGGCCCTCCCACACCGCTTCCTCCAGGCATCTCACGGGAAGGGCTGATGCAGGACACACGCATACACACGCCCGCACACGCACGCGCACACACAGGCCAGCGGGGTCAGCGGCCGCCTCAGCCAGGCCTCCCCTCCCCGTGCTACGTAGCCAAGAGGTCAAACGGGGGAGAATCAGGGCTCAGAGCCCTTTGGCAAGTACCCAGGAACACGGCAAACAGTAGGAACTAAATATGCCAGCAGAGTGGACCCAGAGTGTTCCCCGCCCCCTCCCCTGGTCACACCACACAGCAAAGGTGAGGCAGGACACAGGGCCCCCGCTGGACAGCAGAGAAGGGCGCGAGCGAGGAGCCAGCGGGCACCACCCTGGGCCCCAGGTCAGCAGTCAGGACACGGCACGGCCTGGGCCTCAGCGCCTTAGGAGGATGTGACTGGAGTCCCCGGGAAGCCACCACCATCCAAAACCCTGGGGGAACCAGGCGTATACAACAGGCGCTCCACACTTGTGTGTGACCTCAAGAAGGAGCCAGCCGCAGCCTCTATCGTCCCAGCTTTAAAATGGGAGGAAGGAGACGTGACCACGTGCTCCTGGGCCTGGGAAAGGCCCTGAGACACCAGCAGCCTGTGGGGAGGCTTCCCACGTCGGAGCCACGGCAGCCACGTCCCAAGGAGAGGAACCCAGAGGAGGGAAGAAGGCCCGGGGGTGGCCCCAGGCACACACACGCACCCCCTTACCGTGTGGGGCCGGGCGATCTGCACCGGGTAGGAGATGCCGTGGGGTGGGTAGCGGGGCTCCGTGGCCCTCCACGTCTGTGCCACAGGCTGCGTGGACCCTGACATGGCGACGGGGATCCAGGGGTGGGGACTCGAGGCCCCGATGAACTCTCAATCACCAGCAAGGACTAAACGCCAGTCCTCGGCATCTGCTCCCACACCGCCGCACCACGGACACCTGTGGAAAGAACAGAAAAAACAAGATCAGTCCTGGGGCCGCAGGCTCCTCCCAAGCCCCCAGGGAGCGCCCCACGTCAGAGCCTGCCTGGACTCACTTCCCTCCATGGGCGCCTGCTCACCAACAGCACAGAGAGACAGGCTGCGGCCTTGGAGAGCAGGCCAGCAGAGGCCACCCGAGCCACATGGCCCCTGCCCAGCAGGCATGGGAACCCCGACGCGGTGGGGGCCCCCTCCAGATGGCACCCAAGCCCCCCTGGAGCACCCACCCTCCCTGCTACCACGGCTTCCAGGGCTTTCCGAGCCTCAGGACAAAAGTCTCCGACAGCACCTGCCGGCTCGGACATGGGTACTCGGCCGGTCCCGAGAGGCAGGGCCAGCAGGGGAGGCGCACACAAGTGACCTGGGCGGTGGCAGCCAGGACCAGTGCAGGCACAGGTCACAGCATGACCCCAAGCAAGGCCAGGCCGCGTGGGCCTCCCTGTTACCCTCAGCAGGAAGATGACGTAATCGCTGGCGTGGGATGGATCAGACACGGGGTTGGCCCAGCGGCCAGCCACAGGCGGAGGGATCAGGACACCGAGGGCCACACACGGAAGCAGCTGAGGGCAGGACAAGAGCTGGGGCAGGGAGGGAGGGCCCCAATCAGCTCCCCGGGGCACACAAAGCTGCCTCGCAGGGAGAGGAGCACCCACGGCCACACTGGGCAGAGTTGCAAGCTGTGGTCCACTGGTTTCACGGTGGAAGACCCCGAAGGAGGGAGGGCTCAAGACCCTCTAGGCCCCCACAGCCCTCCTCCTGGGCCTCTGCTCCAGGGGCCACACTGGCCCCGTCCCCTCCCTCCCCCAACTCTGGAAAGGTGTGAGTACAGGGGGCCCTGCCACCTGCAGACTCCTCGCCACCCCCCACGTCCCTGCCCCCAGAGCCCAGCACCTGGACATGGCCATCAGAGAAGAAGGCCGGGGGCGGGGGTAAGGAGGGGACCAGAAGGCTCCCCAGCTCCCCGCAACAGCATCACGATGCCCCCGCCCTGAGCTGGGCACTGCCCACTCCCGGGGTGGGCGTCCTGGTCATCGGCCGGCCAGAGAGCACCTCGGCGATGCTGGGTGGCAGGAGTAAGAGGTGGTGGCCCCAGGGCTGTGGCCGTGTCCATTCCCCCCTCCTAGTGCACACCTGACTTTGCTTTCCTCCCCAGGCTCCAGGACAGTCACATGATCCTGGCCTGGCCAATCAGCTTCCCATTCCCCACCCCCGGGCCAGCAACTGGTTAGGAGGAGAGCATGTGACCCAACGGGAGCCAATGAGAGTCTGTCTTGAGGCTTCTGCTGGCAGCACCAGGAACCAGGCGCTCTCTGCTGGGAGCCTGCCCAAGAGCAGTGCCAGCCGGCGGGAAGGCAGAGCTAACGGGTGCACGGGGAGCGCCATCTGTGCCGACGCCAGCCTGGCTGCAGGCAGATCAAAGCCTGCTCACGGCACTTGGGGCTGGGCACTGCTGCCAGTGATCTGGCCCCACCAGCCAAAGCTGGGTTTCTGTCACTTGCCACCCGGAGCCCTGACTCCCACGTGCACCTTCCAACGCCAGCAGGCTAAGGACCTAGGAGCACTGCAGGAAGCAGCCACGGGGACACAGTGGTTGGGGCACAGGTTCTAGCTCCCCCGGCGTGGCTCTGGGCCTGGCTGGCCTCCCGCCCCCCAGGGAGGCCACTGCCCACTCAAAGGGGTCCCCGCTCTGTGTCCTCGCTAGGCGGTTGGGGACCAGGTGACTGGAGGCTTCCTTCACGCAACTCAACCTCCCTCTGCCCAACCTCCACTCCCTAGAACCTGATACAATCTTGCCAAATCAAAAAAAAGGAAACAGTTTGGCAGATCCTTAAAATCTTAAAACACAGTTACCACCGACCCCAACAATTCCACTCCTAGGCAGAGACCCAGAGGACCTGAAAACAGGGTACAAACAGAATACCCCCGGAAGTTCGGCACCGCACTGCTCCCGGCAGCCAGGGAACTGTCACTCAGCCACAGAGGGAACCCAAAAGCAGGCGCGCCTGGGAAACGAGCCGCAGGGACGCCAAGCACGGCTCCCCGGAGTGCTCCGTCCACAGCAGGAACGCGCACGGGGCAGAAGGTGGGGTCCTGGCTGCCGGGGCGGGTGAGGGAGCGGCAGGGAGACCAACAGTGATGGAAACGTGCAGAGGGTGCACCACACGGGGACGGAGAGAGAATGAAGCTTCGACTCTTCATGATCAAGGTGGGGCAGGAATGCAGAGGGGAAACCGCGGGGTGACCTCCTCATAGGCGGGGTGCCAGAGGCCAAGGGCACTGGGCCGAGCCCTGAGGGTGGGGTCCAGCAGGAGGGATGGGGTGCAGGCTGAGGACGGGGGTGCTGTCGTCTAGGGGTGCAGTCTGGGCCAGCGCTCCTCCCCCGCAGACCAGCCAGCACCCAAGCCCGGCCCCAGCTCAGGTGCTGGCGGCTTGAAGTGACCGAGGCAGGGCCAGGCCCCAGACAGACGAGCGCCAGTGACCACCGAGAGTGAAGGCTGGGGACTCTGGAACCTGAGTCCACCCCAGCCCCGGGGCAGCGGGAGACAGCCAGGGAGGAGGGAGGGGAGGCGCTCCAGGCACAGGATACTCCTGAACCAGCACCCAGAGGCGAGACCAGGAGGCCCCTCCGAGAGGCCTGCTCAGGGGAGTGGGGGCAGGGCAAGGGCCATGGTGTGGCCAGGTCTTGCTCCCAGAGCCACGGAAGCGGGGTGACGGGGACAGCAAGGGGCAGAGGGCTCTACAAGCAGGCACTGTGGGGAGAAGAGGGAGAGGGCGCGCGCGGGATCCGGAAGCGGCAGAGGCAGGAATGCCGGGCAGGTGCCGACTGCAGCTCCGAGCCTCAGCTGCGGACTGGCGCCTGGAGATTGGACCCCGGCCCAAGTGAGGTGTCTCGTGAACAGCAGGTGCCGACGCAGCAAGGCCGGGAAGACCGCATTCCCGTGAGGGTGAGGAGACTGGTGCCCAGCCAGCCTCTGCAAAGTCAAGCCACAAACCACGGCACCAGAGCGCCCCGCCGCCCCCGAGTCACATGATGGCCGCTGCCCACAGTGAGGGGTCTCCCAGCCACAGCCCAAGGTGACCGTCTGGCCACCCCACAGCCCTCCCCAAGGCTGGCTCCCAGTGTCCTTGTGTGCCTTGCTTCTAGCTGCACCTTGGGGTCTCCCGCTGCGCCTGGCGCACAGTAGGCACTCAGTGCACGCATTGTCCATCAGAGGCACAGGCCAGCAACCACCACACCTGCCTCCGCCCGCTCTGCCCCACCTGGGAGCCCTGGGAGCTTTATCAGGTCCTCCGGCTCCACCTTCCTCCCCCGCTCCCGCAGGCCAGCCAGGGCCATGGCGCTTGGACACACTCCACAGATCTCCGTGTCACCAGCAGCGGTCTGGGTCGGGGGAGGTGGAATTCCACGGGGAGCGGCGGGTGGGGGCCTCGGCGCATTCAGCCTGCACTGCCAGGACACGGAAGGCAGCGGAGCCGTCTGCAGCAAACGTGCCTGAAATTTCCTCGGAACTAATGGGCACTGACATTGAACTTGTGGCAGGTGGGAGAGCCGCAGAATTAACAATCAGCCTGCCAGGCAGGGCGAGCACGCTGCACCTGCACGCTCAACAGAGCCCTCCCAGGGTGGGAGCGCCACAGCCCCTGGAGGTGCCAGGCACACAGGAGGCACCCCATCACCACGCACTGGGTGGCTGCACCCAACAGGACTCTCGTGTCCTGGTTCCCAAGGCAGTGCTCCCTTGGAAGACCCCAGGGGTGACCTCGTGGCCGCTCTGGCTTCTCACGGCTCCTGCATCCCTCGGTGTCCCTCACAGCTCCCGCCTCTGCCTGGGCCCCTGGGGCTGTGCCTCTGTGTCCTCCCGTCCGCTAATGACACTGGGCGGGCCTGTGGGTGCAGAGCCCACCGTAACCCAGGCTGACCCCCCGGGAGAGGATACCTGCAAAGCCCCTTCCAAGGCAGGCCCCATTCACAGGGCAAACTCAAGTCCACTGCAGGTGCGCCGGACAAAGACCACTGTGAACGCCTGTTTTGCTGTGTTCATGGCTGTGCCCCCAGGGCCTGGCCCCTCGTATGCATCCCACCCCATTCACTCCCCAGGAGCACCACAGGCTGCCGGGCCCAGGACAGGGCAACACAGCAGCCCCCAGAGAGCCCTGCAGGCACAGGCCTGATTCCCCGCCCCCAGGGGTCAGCTCCCAATGCCCTCGCCTGCCTGGCTCCAGACTCAGAGGTAGAAACCGTCCTGGGGTGGAAGTCAAGACGCTGCAGTAATGCCAGCTGTGGCCTCTGGGCCGTGACACCTCGCGATGTCAACGTTCAGCACTGTAAACACCGGGGAAGCCACCAGGTGCTGGATGGCCACCCTCAGCAGGGACTCCGGGTGCCCAGCAGACGCACAAAGCTTGGCTCTCCAGAGTCCCAGGACACAAAGTACCCCTGGGGCATGGCCGGTATGCGCTGCAGCCAGCTGGGCCCGAAGGAGCCCCCACAGGGACACAGGCAGGGTGCAGAACGCCTCCTGCCCGCCATGGCTTGTCCCTGTGTCCACCGCGATTTCCAAGTGTTGACTGTGTGACAGGTGCAGGGACGAGAGTAACAGACCCCGATTCCTGCCCTCACAAAGCTAACATTCCAGCAGGCGAGACGGGAGTGGTCATGGGGTGTTAGAGGGCGCCAGTGCTGCAGGGAGAAGTCGAACTGGGGAAGGGCGGGCCAGGGGTGGGGGGTGCAACTTCAGAACAGGTGGTCAGGGCAGCCTCCCTGGAAGAAGCTGTTGATGCCAAGATGTGGGAGAGAAGAGGCAATGGTACAGGTATCAGGAACAGGGTTCCAGGCAGGGGGACCAGCAGGTGGGACTGCGCCCAGTGTGGGGAGACCATGACAGTGAGGGGAGGGAACAGAGGCTGAGGGGCCCAGGCCCGTGAGCTCCTGGGGAGTCACTCCGAGGGAGTGGGACAGTCACAGCGCGTGCACTCTGAGCAGGGCTGGCCTGGGCAGTCTCCTGTGCCAAGCCCACCTCTGGGTCTCTGTTAAAAGGAAACCTGAGCTGTGCACAGGCCGCCGTGGGAGCCACGAGTGAAAGGGCCCTCTGTGACCACCATGTGAGCAAAGCCAGCAGCTCCAGGGCCTGGGGACGTGGCTTCACGAGGCTCAGAGCGCGGGCTCACTGGCCCCAGGTGTCACAGCCAGTCTGCCACTAGGCTCGAGTCCGGCCCCCCACGCCCCAGGCCCCAGCTGGAGCCGGCGGACGGGAAGTGGCGCTGGCTGCAGCCAGCGGAGGAGGCCTCCGTGCGTTTCCGACGTAACCGGTCCATTTGTGCTTGCTGGGCTGCTGCCAGCCGGGCCCGCCAGCGAGGTCTGCTCAGAATCGCTTCCTCCCCGGCTCCTTCTTCTCCATTGAGTTTTGCAAACAAGAGAGCTGAACCGCAGCCCAGCAAACCCTTCCTGCTCTGCGGGTTCCCGGCTGCTGCCCCAGGGCGGCCCCTCTGCTGGCTCCTCCTCGCTAAGTGCTGGGCGCCCCCGGGGTGGTTTCCATTCCATGCAGCTCCCCATCTGGCCTTGCTTCCCGGCAGCCGCAGGGGGTGAGGGGGAGGGGCGGAGGAAGGGCTCCACCCCTCATGGGGGTCTCAGCCAGTGTCAGAGGCTGCAGTCTGAGTGGGGGCTGTGACTGCCCGACTGAACCAACAGCCCGGAACTAAAGAAACCCAAAACACAGCCCCGACCTCCCACCCAGGGACAGCGACCTCCCGCCCAGGGACAGCGGCCAGGCACAAAGAACGCACACTGGGTGACCACGGTCTGGAGCTGGCTCCCTGCATCCACGCACACTGAGTGGGGTGGCAGGCAGCAGCTGTGGTGGGGGGAGCAGCACAGGGGTTCACCACCGTTAGAAATTTTAAAAGCCCACCCCACCCCCCACCTCACACCTCCTCCAGAAAGGCCTCTTGATTGCTAGCCACGGGCTTAGTTGAACCAATGTTGTTCTGTGGTGACCCCAAATGCCCGGGCTGTCTCCTGATAGACACCCAGCACTCAGGGGACCCTCCCAGCCCCCTGGGGTATGGCCAGGAAGGTCCCATCCCCTGGCTTGCCACGACCTCAAGGAACCATCGGAGGGCCAGTCCGGAGAGGCTGCCCGCTCTCTCCCTCTGCCCACCAGCCTGCCGTCGCCCCCAGAGGCTCCCAGACCCGGGTGGGAAGGAGGCGACCCCTCAGGTTCCCAACATCTGGCCCACACACCCTCAGCTGCTGGAACACCGCCCCTCCTCCACCACAGGCCCGGAGGACGACTTTCCCAGGAATTTATGGGGTCGCCCCCGTATTCCAGGGCAGATCTCTGGGGGACATCAGTCACATGTGAAGACGGACAAATGACGCTGCTGCTAAGAATAGCTACGCCCCCGGCCTGGCCGCAGCCCACCCACTCAACAACGCCCACCCCCACCCCGGGCAACCGTCCAGGCCAGACTCCACGGAGCCTCCCTCCCCAGCCCAGCTGCTCAGCCCTGAGGCCACCCAGACACCCCGGCCAAGGGGGAAGGCCCCACCAGCCCTGCCTGTCGCTCAAAGGTGGGCTCATCTGGGCCAGGCAAGCACCCCCGGCGCTGACCACTAAGTGGCCAGAACGCCTGTGGCCATGGCGGCTACCGAGGGCCAGGGGCCCGGGGCAGCAAACACGCAGTGTCCACCTGGGCCCGAAGCACCCGCCTGTGGCCGGAACAAGGTTATGAACCAGGCCGGGCAGAAGCAGGGTGTGGACAGAAAGGGACCCACAAACCTCCTGGGACAAAAGGGGGCCAGGCGGGACCTGTGCCAAGGAGGGAACTGTGTGTGAAAGGGCACAGGCCCCTTAGGCAGGGGCTGGCTGAGCTGAGCCAGAGCGCAGGGGTGTGACCCAGAACACATGAAGCTGGCAGGCCGCGTGCGGAGAGCCCTCCTAACACCTTGGGAAGACACTGAGCACACGCGCCACCCCCCCCCATAAGTCAGCGTGGCCCCCACAGCTCACGACATGCAGTCCTAGAAGCCACAGGAGGTGGCCCAGTAACGTGTGGAGGCGGGGGTGGGCAGGAAAGGCTTGGAGGTGGACCCAAGAGGCTCCCAGGTACCAGCGGGTGAGGGGCTGGGCCCGCGGACCCCCCTCTACCGCCACAGGACACAGCCAGGCAGACTCCATCTCAACACATGAGGCAAACCAGCCGAGGCGACACGGCAACCCCTGCACGCCTGCCGACGGCTGCTCCCTGGAATCTGGGGGAGGCTGACCCTGCCCTCCAGGTCTGGCCACTCAGGGCCAGTCCAAGGCCATGGTGATTGCTTTAGGGAGGGCCTCCGCTCTCGAGCCAGGCAGTGAGACTCCTCCTAGGGCTTCCGCTGGAGCCTCGGGACAGCAAGCTTTCCTTCCACTGGATGACAGGCCTCTGGCTACCCAGGACTGGATGGGGACAGTGCCTGGATCCAACTGTGCCTGAAGCCTCCCCTGAGGTTTGGTTTGGCTTGGTTTACTGGAAGCTTCCTGCTATAAACGTAAGAGGACGGGGGGGGGGGGGGGGGGGGGCGGGGGGGTCTGCCCATTGCAGCCAAGCATCCTCTCCCACCAAAATCCCACGCTCTCCTCCCCCTCCCAGCCCCTCACCTTGCAGGTGGGGAGAGCTCCAAAGCCAGCCAGCGGGAGACAGGCCTGCCTGCCTCCTGCCCTGGGGGCAGAGGCACGCCACCCAGCCCAGCCTGAGCCTGCAGCCACTCTAACGGGGCAGAGCTAGGCAGATAAGGGCAGCCAGCTTGGCCTAGCCAGCTCCGGCCAGATCTGGGTCACTCCTGGGCGGCAGTCACACCCCGCCCACGGCGCCCCCAGCGGTAACCGGAGCCCCAGCCGGGGCTTCTGGAGGAACATCCCGATCTCAATCGCTCTGTCCCCGGGACATCTGCTACCAGGGCCACAGAGCCCAGTGCCTGCTGTGATAAACAGAGCCCAGGCCAGAAGAAAGGGGCATTGTCTGCAGCCCGAGGCCCCAGGGGCCAGACCCTGCACGGCCTCTGCCTCCTGGACTGTAAAATGGGCGGCCATCCCTGGCCTGAGGATGGCCAAGGCCTGCCCCTGCTCTCCCCTGCTGGCCCTGCTGGTGTGGGTGGGCCCCCCTCAGTCCCCTCCCCACAGCCCTGGGCCTGTTTCTGCTCCCATTCCACAGCCTGAGCTCTGCCCACAGGCAGGGACAGGAAGATTAGCAGTGCTGTTTCCTGCCCCTGGGTCCCGAGCAACCCCAGAGCCAACAGATCCAGGGCAGGTGCCTCACAGCACGGCCACAGCCAGTGGTGGCCACAGCCAAGGCCAGTGGTCACTGCAGCACTCGCGAGCATCTGCACATGTGACCACCACACCCATGTGACAGGCTCCACTATTATCCCCATTCCCCAGGCAGAGAGACTGAGGTACACGCAGGCTGATCAGTCACTTGCCTGAGGTCACAGAGCTCCAAAGTGGCCCAGCCTGGAGGCAAACCCAGGAGAGTCCCCTCCACTGCCCACTTCAAACTGTAGCCGGCGACCTGTCAGGCTGCAGGGACCCCCGCCTCCCCACCAGCCAGAACCAGGCACCACGGGTCCCTGCTCCTGGGACCAGGCCCAGCCTGCAGCGGGAGGTGGCCCCAGGCAGGGCACAAGGGCTGCGCCATCCCCATGGCCTCTGGGTCAGGCCCTGGGGCCGCTGCCCCCAGGCTCTGCCACCCCTCTCACCAGGGGCCTGGTTCCAGTCCTGTCCCTTCACTCTCCCTCTCCTCAAGCCCCAAGCCTAGGAACCACGAATGCAAGAGCCACGCCTGCTGTGACCCCAGAGTGCCCGCACCCCGCACACAGGAGGCGCTAAGGGCTTGTTGAATCCATGAGCATGCCAAGGGCAGAACCGCAGGCGGCTCAGAGACGGTTCGGCAAACAGAAACACGCGAGGGACCCGGCAGGGCCTCTCACCGCCAGCCTGCGCCAGCAGGTTCATCACAGGTGGCCGCACATCCCCAGACATCGGGTGACGACCCCACATCAGCAACACACCAAGTCCCCAGACCCTCGTCCCTGGGAGCCACAATGCCAGGCCACCCACGGCTGGGGCCTGGACGGCTCTGTGCGCCTCAGCTCCCAAGGTCCCGAGTGCAGAGCCAGGCGTGTGGGGAGAGGCATCTGCAGCCTCTACCTCCCGGGTGCCCGGAGGCAGGACAGCCAGCAGCAGGTAACAAGCAGGCTTCTGGGGGCACCAGGCCTCGCCGGCTGGTGGCCACACAGTCCAGGCTCGGCCCTGGCTTCCACGCAGCCATCCCCTCCGCCTCGCCCAAGGACCCTGGTCATGGGCTTTCGTTAGGGTCCATCTGTGTAAGCCAAGATGACATCATCTAAAGTGCACCTGCCCCGCGTACAGGCACATGGACGGGGCCCGCATCAGGAGAACACGCTCATGGCTTTGGGGGCCACCGTCCACCCCACTGCGCCAGACCCGGCCTTTCCTGTGGTCACTCAACCAGAGTGCTCAACCGCTGCCCAGCCCCGCAGCCGGGCCCTGGCAGTACCCAGCATGCAGAGGGGGAAACAGACAAGGGAGCCGAGCCACACGCCAAGGGGCCTTCTGAGCGGACCCGGCAGCCAAGGCCTTCCTCCAGCCTCCGGGAAGCCAGAGGCTCCCACGCCCACGGCGATGACTCACCCCCACTTCCCAGGCCAAGAGGCGGCTCAGAGCTGTTCCTAGGGAGGAGGGAAGGACAGACAAACAGGGGTCCGGGACCACCCCCCAAGGCCTCTGTGATTCGCTCCACTGCCAAATGGGAAGCCCCCTCGAGAGACAAGGAGAGACAGGAAGGCAGCAGCACGGCCCAGCCGGCACCAGCTCTCTGGTCGTTAGCACACAGCTGCCACCCAGCTCGGACCCTGGCAGAAAGGGCCTATTGTGACATCACAGGCCGGGAATTCTGTGATTAGCCAGGGAAGGGGGACAAAGGACCCAGTGTCATGCAAATAGGAGGGGCAGCCCCTCCTGGAGAGGTGGGCACCTCTAGGCCTCTGACCTGCACTGCAGCCACGCCCCCCGGGGGTCAGAGAGGGGCCTCAGTGGGTGAAGCGAGGCAAGCTCCTGTGAGCTCCCAGCAGGAGAACCAGACCACACAGAAGTACCCCGGCCCGCTGGGACCCCAGCACGCTGCCGCGTGTCTGTGGGCATGCTGCCGACCCTCTCTGCGCCCAGGCCGGGGGGCTGTGGGAGAGACACAGAAACTGGCCAGAGGTGTGCAGGACGCCCCAGCCATGCAGTCGGCACCTCCCCCACACCTGACCCTATCTGGGAGGCCAGGACGCCCTAGGATGGCCATGGATACTCAGTAAACACACAGCAAACACAGGACATCTCCGGAGGGCCTGTCTGAGGCCCTGCCCCCACCCCGCAGGGCGGCAGTGCCCACGAATTCCAGGGTGGGACTTTGTGGTGGGGGAGAGGCCCAGGCCCTTGGGGGACACTGAGCAGGCACAACCACTTATGGAGTGGCCACTGTCCCCCGGGGACACAGCAGTGACCACGATGGAGGACCTGGGCGGGGGTGCTGTGGTCAGCTCATCACCATGTGAGGGCATCAGAGGGGCCCCTGGAGGCGACTGGCGCCCTAGCAGGGGACCCCAGCGGGCTCTGCCTCCCACCTCACCGTGAGGACACCAGACGACGCCATCCACGAGCCGGTACACAGACCCTCAGCAGACCCCAGTCTGTGGCTCCCAGCCTCTGCCACTCGTGAGGTGCCCTGGGACAGCCACACCCACCACTGAACACGGGCACGTGGCAGATTCCAGGTGGTGAGCACCACTCCTGTCCAGGTGGAGCCCAGAGGCCTGCGGCTGCCGGGAGGGCAGCTCAGGGAAGGTGTTCTGAGCAGAGAGCACAGCCGATAACAAGGCCCTGAGGCAGGACCCCGAGACAAGGAGCAAAGAGGCTCCCGAGGGTGCACCGGCCCCCGCAGGCTCCCTCGGCAAAGCCCAAACCTGAGACCCTAAGCAGCAGCCGACAGCCCCCTCCCCACAAAGGCACACACATGCATACACACAACACACAGCCATGTGCACACACGCACACAGGCGTGCACACAACACATACCCCCACACACGTGCACCCACACTCACACGTGCATCTCCACCGACCACTCCCCTGTGGTGACAGAACTCCCCAGGAACAGCTCTGGGCGGGACCACCTGGCCGCCCGATTTGCTCAGGAATCCCCATGGCCCCCAGGTGTGAAGCAAGCCCTGCCTGGACCTCCCGGGCCACCTGAGCCCACGTCCAGCCCCAGGCCACCTGAGCCCCCCATCCCCCCATCACCTTGGCCGGACAGAAACCCATCCCTGGAGCTCGCGTGCTGGGGTGACACGGCCCACAGCAGGGAGAGCTCCTGCACCCCGGGGGCCTGCTCACCACCGGCTCACCACCCTCACCACCGGCACAGCCAGAGAACACGCCGAGAGGAAAGGGAGGGGTGGGCGTGGCGGGGGGCAGTCACAGAGGCTGAACTGGGACTTCCCTGGATGTCCCAGAGCCCAACCTGGCTACCCAAGACTCTGAGGAAGAGAGGTTGGCGGCTCTGGGTGGGCGCACCCAGGCCACGTGCCCAGGCCCCATCCCCGCCCCAGCCCGGCCCACATGTGGGGCAGGGAGGAGGCGGCACCTGCAGCTCCAGGCGAGTGGGGGACCTCCCTGAGCCCAGCTCCCGGACCTCAGCTTCCTCATCTGAGAGTGGGACCACCCAGCACCCTCCCTTCCCGGGGAGGATCACGGGGCAAACCGGCACAGGCACACTGGCGGTGGCCGCGGCAAACCCACAGGCACCAGGCCCACGCAGGCGCCATCTTCATGGCTCTGCAGGCTCCCCGAGCGCCTGAGGAGCTGCGGGACGGCACGCCATTCCAGGTAAGGGAGCAGAGGCCTGGAGGCCCAGAGCCACCAGTTGCAACCTGGGTGTGGCCCCTGCAGACCGACGCGCAGTGGGGAGACCCCAGGATACCATGGGCCAGTGGCAGGTCCCACTCACTGGGGACCACAGCCACGCCAGTGCCACCACAGCAGAGCCCTCGGGTCCACCGGGCCGCGTGAGTGCACACGTGTTCCCATGAGTGCACATGGGTTCCACATGCTCTGACATGCGACAGAGCCCTCGAGTCCACTCTGCCACGTGAGTGCACACGTGACCACGTGCTCTGCCATACAGCGGAGCTCTCAGGTCCACCTCGCCATGAGTGTTCCACACCTCGCCACATGAGTGCCCGCCCGTTCCACACGCTCTGTCACCCCTCCAGTCCACACAGGGCTGCTCATTGCAGGGACTCAGCCTGAACCCCCGCGCCCCACCGTAGGTCTGTCACCAGCACCACGCTAGGGGCAGGGCAAGGGCCGCAAGGCAGCTCCACGGCTGACCCGAGCAGACGCACATGGGGTCACAGCGCCGGGGCCTCTCCCAAGGTCCCTGGGGAGGCCCATCGGATAGCATGCAGCTGGCGTGGGAGCCTGGACACCCGGGGAAGTCCCCTCTGGCTCCTGCTCGCCCAAGAGGGGAGGCCCCAAGCCAGCCAGAGGCCCGGCATCCGGTGTCACTTACACTCACAGGACAGCTGCCACACCGGGCAAGCCCGCGGCCCCTCCCCCCTCCGCCCCCAGGACACACCGGGCAGAGTCGCGACTCCTGGCCCAGGGCCAGCAGGAGACGGGACAGCAGAGCCCCCTTGGGGGAGCTCTGAGGACCCAGGCCCAGCTGAAGACAGAGCCTGAGGCCCCTCCCCTCCCCTCCCTGGCTGTGGGCTCCTGTAAAGCGGAACTCTCTGCAGGGAAGAAGAGAAATGGCAGGAGACCGGGGTGAACTCAGACCTAAAGCCCGCCTGCCGTCTACACTGGGGAGCTGCGCACAGCAGCGCCGAGGGCCCCCAGAACCCCCATGCCCTGACACACACCTGCCGTCTACACTGGGGAGCTGCACACAGCAGCGCCGAGGGCCCCCAGCACCCCCATGCCCTGACACACACCTGCCGTCTACACTGGGGAGCTGCACACAGCAGCGCCGAGGGCCCCCCGGCACCCCCATGCCCTGACACACACCTGCCGTCTACACTGGGGAGCTGCGCACAGCAGCGCCAAGGGCCCCCAGCACCCCCATGCCCTGACACACACCTGCCATCTACACTGGGGAGCTGCACACAGCAGCGCCGAGGGCCCTCCAGTACCCCCCACCAGTGCCCTGACACACACCTGCCGTCTACGCTGGGGAGCTGCGCACAGCAGCACCGAGGGCCCCCCAGCACCTCCCCCAGCGCCCTGACACACACCTGCCGTCTACACATGGGGAGCTGCACACAGAAGCACGCAGGGTCCCCTGGCACCCCCCCCAGCGCCCTGACACACACCCGCCGTCTACACTGGGGGAGCTGCACACAGCAGTGCCGAGGGTCCCCTGGCACACACACCCCCCCCCCGGCGCCCTGACACACACCTGCTGTCTATACTGGGGGAGCTGCACACAGAAGCACGCAGGGTCCCCCGGCGCCCTGACACACACCTGCCGTCTACAGTGGGGGAGCTGCACACAGCAGCACGCAGGGTCCCCCGGCACCGCCTCCCCCCGGTGCCCTGACACACACCTGCCGTCTACACTGGGGAGCTGCACATAGCAGTGCCAAGGGCCCCCGGCACCCCCCGGCACCCTGACACACACCTGCCATCTACACTGGGGAGCTGCACACCCCCCCGGCACCCTGACACACATCTGCCGTCTACACTGGGGGAGCTGTGCACCCCCCCCCCAGCGCCCTGACACACACCCGCCATCTACACTGGGGGAGCTGCACACAGCAGCACGCAGGGTCCCCTGGCACCCCCCCCGGCGCCCTGACACACACCTGCTGTCTACACTGGGGAGCTGCGCACACCCCGCCCCCGGTGCCCTGACACACACCTGCCGTCTACACTGGGGGAGCTGCACACAGCAGCACGCAGGGTCCCCTGGCACATACCCCCCTGGCGCCCTGACACACACCTGCCGTCTACACTGGGGGAGCTGCACACAGAAGCACGCAGGGTCCCCTGGCACCCTCCCGGCACCCTGACACACACCTGCCGTCTACACTGGGGAGCTGTGCACCACCACCACCCCGGCGCCCTGACACACACCTGCCATCTACACTGGGGAGCTGCGCACACACACCCCCGGCACCCTGACACACACCTGCCGTCTACACTGGGGAGATGCGCACCCCCCCCCGGCGCCCTGACACACACCTGCCGTCTACACTGGGGAGATGCGCACCCCCCCCCCGGCGCCCTGACACACACCTGCCATCTACACTGGGGAGCTGCACACCCCCCCGGCGCCCTGACACACACCTGCCGTCTACACTGCGCACGCTCCCCCCCAGCGCCCTGACACACACCTGCCGTCTACACTGGGGAGCTGCGCACCCCCCCGGCGCCCTGACACACACCTGCCGTCTACAATGGGGAGCTGCGCACCCCCCCGGCGCCCTGACACACACCTGCCGTCTACACTGCGCACACACACACACCCCCAGCGCCCTGACACACACCTGCCGTCTACACTGGGCACACACACACACCCCGGCGCCCTGACACACACCTGCCGTCTACACTGTGCACCACCCCTGAGCCATACGCACAAGGAACTGAGGCCAAGATCCAGGACTCACACGATGCCTGGCCGCATGGGGCCCAGCCAGGACTAGGACCTCGGTTTGGCCACTAAACCCTAGCCCTAAGGGACCAGAACCTCCACAAGCCCCTCCCACCCCAATTCAGGCTTCTGGGGGTGGGGCAGGGCAGCATCTTCCTCCTCCTCACTGTTGAGCCACAGCTGCAGCACCAGCTAACACTGACCACACACCCGCCAAGCCAGCATGCCCAGCGAGCACGTCCACTTGTCAGATGGGAAAACTGAGGCTGAGGGACGTGAAGGGCCTCGTGCAAGGGCATCCGACCCAGGTGTAAACCCAGGTGGTCTGCCCAGAGGCAGCTACAAAGCTACAGCTCCTTCTCGTGACGGCCCCTCCCCCTGCAACTTCACCCCATTTGGGGAAACTGAGGCTCCCGGAGAAGAGGCGCCCAGGGCCACACAGCAGAGAAAGGGACGGAGCCAGGACGCCACCTGGAACGCAGCGCCCGGGGCCTGGGCTCAGAGGTGCCCCCGACACGACACCCGCTTCCCAGCGCGCTCGGCTCGGGACAAACGGCTCCCTCGTGCCCTCAGCTCGCTCGCAACTGAAGGCCCCTTGTGAGCCTGGGAAGCCCTTCCAACTTTCCAGCATTTATCCCGGCTCCTCGCTGCCAAGTCCCGGGCAAGCCTGGGCCGGTGGCCCTGATCTCAGACCAGCCCTGGGCGCCCAGCCAAGCACCGACCTCGGTGGGGAGCCGCCTGCACCTGGCTCTCGGGCCGGAGCCCACCCCCACATCCCCAGGCCTCGAGCCCACGCCCTCCCGCACCCAGTCCCGAGAACAAACTCCTGGGCCCCAGGGCCCTGCAGCTCAGCACACTCTAGGACAAGACACCGGGCTGTGCACGGGCTCCAAGCAGAGGGGCACGGCGTCCCTGGGACGTCCACTCCCCCAGAGGGCCGGCTCCGGAGTCCGGCCCCAGCCAGGGCCTCTGAGCTCTTCCCGTGACTGCAGCAACTCCGAGCGTCTGCAAAGATGGGCCCATTGTCCCGCGAGCACAGCCTGACCCGCGTCCCGCTGCCCCCGCCGCCTAGCCAGCATCCCCGCAGCCCCCAGCCCTGGCCCAGGGCCACCAAGGCCAACGGCGGGCCCAGGGCTCCAGCCAGGTGACGCCAGGGGCGCCCGGCAACACCCCCCACCCGCGTCTGGGAGCCACGGCCCCTGTGGCGCCCACCCCCACCCCAGGCCACAGCGAGCCCGGCGCCTTCCCTTACCAAGCACACGCGCAGCCTCCCGCTCAGGCCAGCTCCGCACAACTTGCGGGAAGTCTCCCACAGAGAGGACAGGAAGAGGCCGGGAGACGGCCTCGGCACGCACCGGCCACGCCACGGGCTCCCAGCAGACACCCCGCGGCCGACGGCGAGCCCATCCTTCCTCCAGGACGGACACGGGCCGAGGGACGGCCCCGCAGAGCGGCCGCTCCGCCTTCCCGCGAGACTTCGGGCTCCCACCCCGGCGGAGGAGGCCCTGCCGGGGGCCAGCGGCCCAGCAGCCAGGCCGGGCTCCCCAGGCTTCCGGCGCGACGTCCCCCAAAACTGGGGCAGGCCGGGGCCCACCGGGGACAAGCTGCCGGGGCACCAGACCCCACGCGGGGCGGCGAGCGAGACGGCGGCCTCCAGCGACAGGCTCTCGCCTCCTGCCACTCCGGGCCCATAAACACAGGGAATTACATAAGTCCACTCCTCTTGTTTGGAAGCCAGAAGTACGAGCCTTGGCAGTAAGTAATAATTCCTCATCGCCATGGTAACCCTGGCGGGCTTCCAGCCGACACTCGGGAGCTCAAACACTGTGGGGCCTTTTTATAGCTCGGCTCGAAAAACCTCCCCAGTCTGCTCGCTGGCAGGCGGAGCGAGCTGCAGCCCCGCGTCTCCGCCTTTAACCCATTTCCTCCCAGTTGGACGTCCCCCCGACCCACGCCGGGCGCCAGAGCACACGGGCCTGGCCAGGCCCGGGGTCAGAGGGCCCGAGGGGCAGGCTTTGCCTCGAAAACTCATCCGTCCCTTTCACCTGTGGGAAAGGAAACGTGGCACCCTGGGCTGGGGTCATCACGGGGACAGGCCTAAGAACCACGCACGCACACACGCACCGGCCCAAGCAGATGGCCCGGTGGCCAGCAGGAGTCTGGCCCTCGGCTCTGCTGCGCCTCGCCGTGTGACTCAGCCAAGGCTCAGCTTCTCCCAGGTCAACTTCCCGTCCGTCCGAGAGGCAGAGGCAGGGCTCTGGGCAGGGGAAGAGGGCTGGGGCAGGCCGCCAGGAGGTGGGGTCTCACACGTTGCCAAGGGTGCAGACGCAGGGGAAACCCCTGGGAACGGGCTCAGCAAACGCCAAACTGCAGGCCTGGTGCCGGGAGCCGAGCAGAGGCCGGCAGGCCCGAGTGACGGGTAATGGGGTGAGAAGGGGGGGTGGGGGAGTTAGCAGGCTCCGAGGGCTGTGGGCAGGGGCGACTGCAGGAGTGAAGGCGGCCCCACTCAGGGCCCACCAGGCGCCCGTGCTGGGCCGAGCTCCTCACCTGTGGAACCTGCTGTTCCCACCTGATAGGCGCAGGTGCAGCCACAGTGCAGGCCCAGAGAGGGCAAGCGCCTCGTCCAAGGTTGCAGGCTAGGAAGCGGCTGTGCTGGGTCCTGAACCCAGGTCACGTGGTGCAGTCAGCCAGCAGCCACAGAAGGGCTTTGGGAGCAAGATCAGATCTGTAGGTGACAAGGGTCTGTGGCTGCCGGTCTGGCCAGGGCCCCAAGTGGCCACCAGGAGAGCAGGGCACCTCACCACCCAGGGCAGCTCACTCCTCCAGCCCTCGTGAGGACAACAGCCCCTGGAGTGCTGCCTCCACATGGGCGTGCTGCCCTCAGAAGCCTCCATTCACAGTGGGGAAGTCGAGGCACGGACAGAACGAACCGGGTGACTGAGAGCCAGTGTGTTTTTAGCTCAGATCTGGGCACCGGCTTCCCGCCCGCTGGCTCTCGCCGTAACCACCAGGAGGCTATGAAACCTGGAAAACAGCACCAAGAAGCAGTGTGGAGCAGCTGGGGCAGGACCCACGGGCTCCTGTTGTCCTGTAATTGTTCTGGACACAAACCTGCGCCCAGCTCCTGCCACAAGCCAGACAATCGCACCCCAACGCCCTCCACAGTGACCTCAAGTCTCGGGCAGGTTCCAGGCTGCCCCCCCGAGACGCTGGGCGGCAGACCGACAGAAACAACTAACCGAAAACCGGAACGGCCCCGGCAGCACCTCCTCACCAAATCTAGAGCTCAGGTTCCAAACAAGTGAAGTTTGCTGTCATCTGTCCGGCCCCGGAAAATCCCCCGCCCACCGAGCCGCCGCCAGAGACCAGCGCTCCCCCATGCCAAGGAGCCCCATGCCACAGATCTCCCAACTCGCCCCGCCCAGGGCCTGTCTGCTGAGCACGGCTCGGGGTCAGGGGAAGGGCCGACTTGGTGGGGGCCACAGGGCAGGAGCACGTGGGCGAAGAGGTGGCAGCAAGGGGGACCCTTGGGCTGAGCAGTCACGGCCTGCCCCCCACCTCGCCTCTCCAGGGTGAGTCTCCTCAGCCCTCCAACAGGGGCGCACCTGCCACCGCCCCCCTCGGGGTCCTCAGAACGAGACCTCCAAAGGACAGCTGTGGGCACACAGCCGCGGCCACTGCTCGGCGCCCAGCACCAGCAGGAGGGGAGGGCCGAGGGGAAGGAAGAGACAGCATCGGAAGCGTCTCCGCCCCCTGCCACCCCGCCCTGGGCCCCAGTGCTCGGGACCTGAGCAGCCTCAGTTTCCCCATCTCCTGTGCGCTGGTTTGCCTGACACACGTGTGCTTGCGCCACAGGAGGGAAGGACGTCCCGGTCCACGGCGCCACGCGGATGCCGAGAAGGCACCGCTGGGCTGAGTGCAAGCAGCGGTGCAGGGGCACAGGGCGCAGGTGCAGCCGGGAGCTGGGCTCACAGGTGGGCTGGACGATGCGGGGACGGGGCTGCCCGTGGGGTGGTGAGGACAGTGTGGGCGGGGCTGCCCTGGGATGGTGAGGACAGTGTGGGCGGGGCTGCCCTGGGATGGTGAGGACAGTGTGGGCGGGGCTGCCCTGGGGTGGTGAGGACAGTGTGGGCGGGGCTGCCCTGGGGTGGTGAGGACAGTGTGGGCGGGGCTGCCTGTGGGTCATGAGGACAGTGTGGGCGGGGCTGCCTGTGGGGTGGTGAGCACAGGTGTGGGCGTGGGCGTGGATGTGCAGCTTGAGGGATGCTCTCAGGGCTCAAGGACTCACTTGAAAACGGTCCGGTTCCCGTGGTATGGGTTTCACCTGGACATGAACTAAAGCACAGTGGTCACGTGAGATGCACTGTCCAGCCACCCCCCAGCCGGTAAGAGCCCTGACCCCCCATCCCGGCCTGGTGTCGTCAGCAACGTTTAAGCCCCTACTGTTCGCGCTGGGCACTGGAACTACGGCCATGAGCGAGATAAGAACAAACTTCACCCTTGCCGTGCGGTTAATGTAAGGTCCCCAGGGGATCCCAGGTCCCCATGGCAGCTGGGACAAATCAGCAGGAATGGGGTGCTCAGGGCAGCTCGCATGGAAGCCACAGTCAGAAACCGGGGTCCACAGGGCCGTGCTCCCCCACCAGGCTCAAGGGGAGGCCACCTCCCTCCTGGCGCCAGCCCTGGCCTGTGGGCGTCTGTGATCCTCCCCTTAGTACCCGGGCAAAGACCTCTGAGCAGTGAGCACCCCTGCCACAACCCAGACTGCGTCCAGCACCCAAAACGTCCATTACAGGGGCCCCGGCCGGGAGCCCCCCCACCAAGTGATGACAGCGCGGGTACAGATACCCCCTGCCGGCCCGAACCAGCCAAAGACAGCCCCAAGCGCCCCACCCCCTCCCGAGGGAAGCGGCAGGGAGGCCCGAGGCCACCTGCAGGAACGGCGCTGTGACAGGGGAGGCCAGAACACAGGCCCGGCTCTGCCCCCAGAGGCGACACCGCCAGACCCAAAGGCACAAACGTGTCAAACGAGCCCTGGACCCCCGGCGGCAGATGCCTCCTCTGGTGGCCGTTTGCATCTCAAAGGGGCCGCTGGGAGCTGGCAGCTGGCAGAGCTAACTGCTCACCAAGACTGGCTTCCAACTGCAGCACACCTGGCTGGCCAGGGTGCCAGGGGCACCAGCAACGGGCAGCGAGGGTGGGGCCGAGGGCCTGGGAAGCCACGCCTGGCCAGGGTGCCAGGGGCACCTACAACGGGCGGCGAGGGTGGGGCCGAGGGCCTGGGGCGGGGGGCCAGCCAGCCGGTCACAGGGCCTCTGGCAGGGAAGACCACCCAGCACCTGCTCGCTCAGGCTGGACGGAGGCACGGGGCGGGGGCAGTCTGTGATGCCTCCAACAACCTGGTGGGCGCTGTGACGCGGGAGGTGGCAGAGCCGGTCTCCGAGCCCACAGAGCACGACGCCCCGGCTCCGAGTCGCTGACCACCGGGCGTCACTGTCTCAGCGCAGGCCAGCCCACCCCCCACCCCCCGAGACAGGGAGCTCCCTCCTTCCTGGGGGACTGCTGCAGCCCCAGGCCCCAGCCTTCGGAAACGGCGACTCCAGACACCGCGTCCCACGACCTGGGCCTCCCGGCGCATTCCGTGAGACGATCTGCCCAGACCACAGGCGAAAGACTCAGATCAAAGTCACAGCTAAGAACAGAGGCCACAAAATGGTGACAGCCAGCTGCGGCCGACCAGGAAGCTTTCTGGCCCACATAATGTTTTTCTCAAAATTGGGGCATTTCTTATAAAATCCAGACTTACAGTTTCTCTTGGCCAACGACCGGCATACCTGCCATGCCAGTCACCCACAATCCCGCCTCCCTCTCGCCTGCCTCTGATTCACTCCCTCCCTCCCTCCCCGTGTCTGAGACACCCCCTCGCTCCCACACTGGCCACCTCCCTCGGCTGTGGCAAAGAAGCAAACCGGGCTGGGGGCTGGCGTGTGGTGCCGTGGGTTAAAGCCCTGGCCTGCAGTGCTGGCATCCCATATGGGCGCCAGTTCAAGTCCCGGCTGCTCCACTTCCCATCCAGCTCCCTATTAATGCACCTGGGAAAGCAGTAGAAGATGGCCCAGGTCCTTGGGCCCCTGCACCCACGTGGGAGACCCAGAAGAAGCTCCTGGCTCCTGGCTTTGGATCGGCTCAGCACCAACCACTGCGACCAATTGGGGAGTGAACCAGTGGATGGAAGACTTCCCTCTCTCTCTCCTTCCCAGTGTAACTCTGCCTTTCAAATAAATAATTTATCTTTTAAAAAAAAAGGAAAGAAAACAAAACTGGGGTGCAAGGTCTCACTGGGGCTCAGCTGACGCTGGTAGGAACATGCCCAAGAACAAGGCCACACAGAAGCAGCTCCCCAGTGCACCAATTCAGCTCCTGGATCCAGCCATACCTGAACTCCTTCTGCCCCGCACCGTGCCTCCATCCACCCACTCCCCGTGTGATTCAACCCAGGGGAGTACGTCTCGGGCACATCTGCCCCGAACTAACCACCCTTGGGTCTAGGCTCAAACACCAATGTCCCAGGACACCCATTCCAAACCACCTGGATGCTGCCCCAACCCTCACCCCCTGCTTGGGACCCAACACCTTCCTCTGGACACAGATCAGAAGCACAGACAACTAACGGCTTTCCACGGCCGTGACCCCAAGGGCCGAGCCCGTAACCATAGTGAACCACCCAGTACCAGAACAAAAGGCAGAAGCAGAACCATAAAACCGGAAGGGCCCAGCCCCAAGGCCTGGGATCCAGAGAGGCCCCTCGTGGGCCGGGCCGGCCTCCCCCACGTTCCTGAGAGCGCACAGCTGCGGGGCCTTTGCACCTGCTACCCCAGATCTGGAACGCCTTCCTCTTCCTGTCTCAGAGCTGGCTGCCTCTCACCGTCCCACTGCCAGCCCCTCAGATTCCGCGCTCAATTCCCCCACCGACGACGAGCCCCAAACCCCGCGTGCCCCCCCGCCCCTCCAACCTCACCACCTGTGCCAGTCCGCAGGCAGGCACCGCCCTGGCTAGCAGGAGTGGGTTTCTGCTTTTGTCTGCACCCACGGCCAGGCCCTGTGTCTGCTGTTCGCTCCCCAGCAGGCCGCGGGCTCTGCAGGCTGCACGGAGGCAGGAAGCGGCTCTCCCATGCAGCCAGCCCCGGGCAGCTGCTGCACGCCTGGGCCCTACGTGGCACACGGAGCCCGGCCCACGGCTGGCACGGCCCTGCCAAGAGATCTCGGCTGGCTGCGGCAGGGCCTGGCACGGCCAGGGGGCCTGGGGAGGGCCGCCCGTGCCGTCCCCATTGTCCGCGGCAGGTGCTATCGGCGCGGGCTCCGGGGTTCAAAGCCCAGACCCACCAGTGGCCAGCTGCACAGCCTTAAACAGGTCTCAACCTCTGTGGGCCCTCGGCTCCCCGACCACAGCACAGGCCTGGGAGGAGGAGCGCCTGCGTCCCAGGGCTGCTGGGAGCAGCAGGGGCGGGGTCACGGGAAGACCCTGCCGGCCACACAAGCTTCTCTGCACCATGGTGGACTCCCCTCCCCAGACAGCCTCAAGTCCCTCCGAGTGTGGCTGACCCAGCCTCGCAGGAACAGCTGCTAGGGGCCATCAGAAACGAGGGCGCACAGGGCCAGTGCCTGCGACACTGGCACCCCATGTGAGCACCGGTTCGAGTCCCGGCTGCCCCACTTCCAATCCAGCTCCCTGCTGATGCACTGGGAAAGCAGTGGAGGTCAGCCCAAGTGCTTGGGCCCCGGCACCCATGTGGGAGACGCGGACGAAGCTCCTGGCTTCAGTCTGGCCCAGCCCCAACCATCCCGGCCACTTGGGGGGTGAACCAGTAGGCGGAAGATCTCTCTCTGTCACTCTGCCTTTCAAATAACTCAGTCTTAAAATAAATAAGTGTAGGAACTTAAAAAAAAAAAAGAAAGAAAAGAAACAGAGCTCACGTTAGCAACGCCAACAGCTCCCAGCACCGAGGCCGCTCGGCGCGGGGAGGCTCACGGGGGTCAGCCGGGGCAGTAAGCTCAGTACCTACCGGGACCCGGCCTGCGTGACACACTCGACGTGCATCATTCAACCCTCCAGGCCAGGTTTGCTATTACTACACGTGCTTACTCTACCTCTTCCAGGCGGTCCTCCGGGATTGCTCCACCCCCCAGGACAACCAGGGACATGCCACCCTTCAGGTGGGCCTGTCCTCAACTCCCCTCACTCCTGCAGGCTGCAGTGAGGGACAGGGAGAGCACCCCACCCCCCACACCTCAGGCCCTGCCAGGACCCCCGAGACAGGCCTCACGGGGTGCTGGGTACATGAGCGCACCCTAGAAAGGGAAGGGTGTCCTTGCCTGCATCCGAGGGCAGTCCCCACTGTCCCTACACAGGGGACCCAGGGGCACCCAGGAGGAACGGGTGGGGCTCCGGCTGGGAGTCGGAGTTTGCAGGGACGATGTGGGGACAATGCTGCCCCTCGGCCCCCTCCTGCGTCCCCCACCCCAGCTCCTACTGCATGTGGGCACAGCTGCTCCCCACCTGAGAGACAGACAGCTGGGCTGGTCACCAGGCCTGGCAGGGGCCCAGCAAGGCCAGCCCAGGGTACACGTGGCCCCCGCACTTCCCCATCAGGAGAGGCAGCCCCCAACACCAGGGCCGCAGTGGCCTCGGTTCCCAACCAGGCGCCGACAGCCAGATAGAGCCCAGGCCCATCACCATCCTGGGCCTCCAGGTTCCCATCTGGAAAATGGGCCCAGCTGTCATCATCAGAGCGGTGGGACGTAGCTGCCTGAAGAGGAAGCAAAGCAGCGCCACCCAGAGAGAGGAGCCGTGGAGAAGAGCCGGTGTCCCAGCCGACGGTGCGGCCCAGTCCCCAGGAGGAGAGGGGAGCCATGGAGGAGAGCCCACGTCCCAGCCGACGGCGCGGCCCGGTCCCCAGGGGGAGAGGGGAGCCGTGGAGGAGAGCCCACGTCCCAGCCGACGGCGCGGCCCGGTCCCCAGGGGGAGAGGGGAGCCGTGGAGGAGAGCCCACGTCCCAGCCGACGGCGCGGCCCGGTCCCCAGGGGGAGAGGGGAGCCGTGGAGGAGAGCCCACGTCCCAGCCGACGGCGCGGCCCGGTCCCCAGGGGGAGAGGGGAGCCGTGGAGGAGAGCCCACGTCCCAGCCGACGGCGCGGCCCGGTCCCCAGGGGGAGAGGGGAGCCGTGGAGAAGAGCCGGCGTCCCAGCCGACGGTGCGGCCCGGTCCCCAGGGGGAGAGGGGAGCCGTGGAGGAGAGCCCACGTCCCAGCCGACGGCGCGGCCCGGTCCCCAGGGGGAGAGGGGAGCCGTGGAGGAGAGCCGGTGTCCCAGCCGACGGCGCGGCCCGGTCCCCAGGGGGAGAGGGGAGCCGTGGAGGAGAGCCCACGTCCCAGCCGACGGCGCGGCCCGGTCCCCAGGGGGAGAGGGGAGCCGTGGAGGAGAGCCCACGTCCCAGCCGACGGCGCGGCCCGGTCCCCAGGGGGAGAGGGGAGCCGTGGAGGAGAGCCCACGTCCCAGCCGACGGCGCGGCCCGGTCCCCAGGGGGAGAGGGGAGCCGTGGAGGAGAGCCCACGTCCCAGCCGACGGCGCGGCCCGGTCCCCAGGGGGAGAGGGGAGCCGTGGAGGAGAGCCCACGTCCCAGCCGACGGCGCGGCCCAGCCCCCAGGGGAAGAGGGGAGCCGTGGAGGAGAGCCCACGTCCCAGCCGACGGCGCGGCCCGGTCCCCAGGGGGAGAGGGGAGCCGTGGAGGAGAGCCGGCGTCCCAGCCGACGGTGCGGCCCGGTCCCCAGGAGGAGAGGGGAGCCATGGAGGAGAGCCCACGTCCCAGCCGACGGCGCGGCCCGGTCCCCAGGGGGAGAGGGGAGCCGTGGAGGAGAGCCCACGTCCCAGCCGACGGCGCGGCCCGGTCCCCAGGGGGAGAGGGGAGCCGTGGAGGAGAGCCCACGTCCCAGCCGACGGCGCGGCCCGGTCCCCAGGAGGAGAGCGGAGCCATGGAGGAGAGCCCACGTCCCAGCTGACGGCGCGGCCCGGTCCCCAGGGGGAGAGGGGAGCCGTGGAGGAGAGCCGGTGTCCCAGCCGACGGTGCGGCCCAGTCCCCAGGAGGAGAGGGGAGCCATGGAGGAGAGCCGGTGTCCCAGCCGACGGTGCGGCCCAGTCCCCAGGAGGAGAGGGGAGCCATGGAGGAGAGCCCACGTCCCAGCCGACGGCGCGGCCCGGTCCCCAGGGGGAGAGGGGAGCCGTGGAGGAGAGCCGGTGTCCCAGCCGACGGCGCAGCCCGGTCCCCAGGGGGAGAGGGGAGCCGTGGAGGAGAGCCGGTGTCCCAGCCGATGGCGTGGCCCGGTCCCCAGGGGGAGAGGGGAGCCGTGGAGGAGAGCCCGCGTCCCAGCCGACGGCGCAGCCCGGTCCCCAGGGGGAGAGGGGAGCCGTGGAGGAGAGCCGGTGTCCCAGCCGATGGCGTGGCCCGGTCCCCAGGGGGAGAGGGGAGCCGTGGAGAAGAGCCGGCGTCCCAGCTGACGGCATGGCCAGGTCCCCAGGGAGAGGGGAGCCGTGGAGGAGAGCCCGCGTCCCAGCCGACGGCGCAGCCCGGTCCCCAGGGGGAGAGGGGAGCCGTGGAGGAGAGCCGGTGTCCCAGCCGATGGCGTGGCCCGGTCCCCAGGGGGAGAGGGGAGCCGTGGAGAAGAGCCGGCGTCCCAGCCGATGGCACGGCCCGGTCCCCAGGGGGAGAGGGGAGCCGTGGAGAAGAGCCGGCGTCCCAGCTGACGGCATGGCCAGGTCCCCAGGGAGAGGGGAGCCGTGGAGGAGAGCCCGCGTCCCAGCCGACGGCGCAGCCCGGTCCCCAGGGGGAGAGGGAGCCGTGGAGGAGAGCCGGCGTCCCAGCTGACGGCCCCGGTCCCCAGGGGGAGGGGGAGCCATGGAGGAGAGCCTGCGTCCCAGCCGATGGCGCGGCCCGGTCCCCAGGGAGAGGGGAGCCATGGAGGAGAGCCGGCGTCCCAGCCTACGGCATGGCCCGGTCCCCAGGGGGAGAGGGGAGCCGTGGAGGAGAGCCCGTGTCCCAGCCGACGGCGTAGCCTTGTTGGGGAGCTGTGGAGGATAGCCCGCGTCCCAGCCGACGGCGCAGCCCGGTCCCCAGGCGGCACACAGCCACACTGCTCGGTTCCCGACGGCTTCTGGGGGTTTATGGCCATCAAGGCAGCGGCCAGACCCCGGGGCACTGCAGACTCTCACAGCAGGGGCCATCCTGAGCCAGCCCCCGAGCCAAGGAGCCCACCACACACACACACACACACACACACACAATACGATACACACAGCACCCAGCACATACACAGATACACACAGCACCCGGCACACACACACAGGATACACAGAGCACCCGGTACACACACACACACACATACAAACACATGACACATACAGCACCCAGCACCCTCACACACACTCTACACACGGTGCCCTGCCCACACAGTAAGCTGGAGGCTGAGGCTGGGGAGACAGCGGGCACTGGCCCCGGGGGGGCACCGGCCCGGGGTGGGGCACCAGCCCTGGCTGCCCACCAGCTCCTCAGGATGCAAAACTCACACGCAGAGGGCGACTCTGGGCAAACCCCGCTCTTCTCGCGGCTGCCACTGGCGTTGTCACCCAAATTCCAAGCAGGAGGGGCAGGCTCTGTCACAGCAGCCAAGTCACCTTTGGGACATCCACGTCCCCCAGCGCCTCCTGTGATCCAACCCCCTGCGAACGTTCATTCTGGGAGGCAGCAGGTGCCGGCCCCAGTACCCACGTGGGAGACCCGGATGGAGCTCCTGGCTCGGGCCTGGCCCAGCCCTGGCTGTCGCTGGCACTTGGGGGAGAGAACCAGCAGAACAAGATTCATCTGTTTCTGTCTCTCTGCCGCCCAAATAAAATGAAAATAAACAAACAAAAACTGAAAAGCCAAAAGCCAAGGTTTATAAACCGACTGCGGTACCCAAGCCAAGTCCGTCTGGATCCCTGGGGTGCGGCGCGGCGCCCGGCCCCGCGGGGACCCCACCCTGGCCCCACCAGAGGCACCTCCTGCCGCCAGCAGGCCAGGGACTGCTACGCGCACAGGAGACACGTGGCGGAGCGGAGACTGCAAACAAGGGCAATGATCGGGCAGGCATCCATCCATAATTAGGAATCTGATGTAATTAGGCACCCCGCTAACTTCATTACTTATTTATTTACGGGATTGCTTATTTAATTTAGGGGCCTCCTTCCCCGAAAAGCCATCTTAGCCGACACCCCTGGGGCAA